>NC_143396.1:115926092-116229122 GCF_052110815.1 Crocodylus siamensis | reverse complement strand
AATATTAAACAGCCCTAGATATGCTGGTGGCACAGCTCCAAAATCTGATTCTCTCACATTGTTACAAAAAGTATTGTAAAGCTTCACTCCTTAGATGCAGCACACTGAATTACTACACTCACCATGGTTAGGCCATTTATTGCTAAAAACTCAGACCTCATCCACTACCCAGG
Organism: Crocodylus siamensis; assembly: GCF_052110815.1. Lineage (NCBI taxonomy): Eukaryota > Metazoa > Chordata > Crocodylia > Crocodylidae > Crocodylus > Crocodylus siamensis. Next base: position 116,228,949 of record NC_143396.1, on the reverse strand, counting down.
GCTCCCTGTATCATTGAAATTATTGCTGGATTAGGGTCATGGATTGTTAAATCATGATGATGCTACTGGGACTTTCACTGTACTTTAGCAGTCAAACTTCATGGAAAAAATCTACGAAAGAGGCATATGCATACAAGAAAGAGAAAAGGAGAGAGAGAATTAGAATACTGAAGGAAACTGCCATTGCATATCATCCAAGAAGTAAAAGGAACACAACCTAGGCTACTTTGCAGGCACAGGTTTTGCTGGGGGAAGGGGAAAGGTGGAGGGAGAGTCTTGTGCTTCAAGCCAAATAAGTGAATAGCTCAGTGTCTGCATCTGCCTTGTTCTGTTTACCCCGTTCATGGTGGGTTTTCTAGCTGTTCCTTAACCCAACGTAAACAAAGAAACACTAATTAGCATAGCAAAATAAGCATTACGATCCAGAAACCATTTTTTCAGGACACCAACACACACAAGTATGCGAACCATAGAAAGTTTGTTTATGCGGAAAAAGCTCTGAAATAGCACCTCCTTCCAGAGCAAAGGCTGCAGCTAGCCCCAGAGTTTATTATGGGGAACCACACTAACATTCACCTGTTCTGGGGCTAGGGACAGAAATTACACATAAACCAGTAACTGGAAATGGGTTCAAATCTGTAACACAACAAAAGTTCAGAGCACATAAGCCACTTTCAAAATGGTCAAAACTAACTTAAGATAAACCTGGGTAGATATAGTATCAGACTTAACTGATTTAGGGTAAATCAGTTTGTTGAACTGTCTCTGATCACCTCCAGGTTCAAGTTAACTCAGTCCCCCAGCATCCCAGGATGCTTTGCATCTTCCTCACAACCCAGCCCCCCCTCCCTCTGCCCCGCCCTCTCCCTCCCACACAAACACAGGTGGGTGCACTAGTTTTGACCCAAGCTGTCTGCTCTGAGCAGGGAGGCATGCTCTAGTGCACCCCAGCTTCTGGCCTGGAACACTGCAATCATGTAGCTGTAATTCCAAAATCAGAAGTGAATGTCTGTTCACTTGTTTATCTGTTCAATCTATACATCTTAGACTAAGCTGTGAAGAATTAACTGATTCAGCCTCAGGCTTTTTGACTGTTTGTACTTAACTTTGCTACTTCTAGACTGCTAGGCTAAGTTAGTTTAAATCAGTGGAAGTTAGTTGAATTCAGTGGGGGCCAATGTTTGTTGCTCTATGCCAGGGGTGGGCAATTATTTTGGGCAGAGGGACGCTTACTGAGTTTTGGCAAGCCATTGAGGGTCACATGGCAGGCAGCCAGGGGCAGATAAATATTCATTTTCTAAATTTTTTAGGGGCCTCATGGGCCAGATAGAATGGCCTGGCAGGCCATATCCAGTCCATGGGCTGCATTTTGCCCACCCCTGCCCTATGCTTTCCTCAAGTGTCATTCCAATCCTCTTCTTCCTGATCTGCTGCTCTGCTTTCTGCTTCCTGCCCTTCATGCTGCAGGATTGCCTGCCCCCTCCCCCCCCCAATCTGCCACATGCCACACACTAAGATTTGGATGTTTAATTGGATGTGCACCAACACTAACGTTCCAGAAAAGTCAAAAATAAAGATTGCTCACTGAAGAAAAGTTGGAAAAATACAAGTTTCCAACTTGAAATCCATAATTAATTAGTAGAAAGGACAAAATTATTTCATTACAACTAAAACTTTAAAACGTCTAACTGTGTGTTTTCAGGTTCAATTAAATATAACTTCTGGAACCGCATACATGTTTTGCAACTGTTCTTCTACACATAGCCCTGTACAGCTATTTACTAATGGAAACAGTTAAGCTGTCCACATATTATTCATAGGTTTGAGCTGCTTTAATAGTGCATATTCAAGCACCAAGGATATCATTTTGTGGTGTCATTATTGGGCCTTACTCTGCAGCCCTTCCAGCAAAATTCCTATAGAAGTCAGAACTGATTTGGCCTATTTTAGATTAGTGCTCAGAATGGGACAATCTCAGCTTGGCAACTCAAAGCAGTTCACGGGCCTGATCCAATGCCTACTGAAGCCTGCAGGACTCTTGCTACTTATTACTATAATCAGACTTTTGCAGGAAAAAAGGCCAAATCTACAACTTTCACACAGCCAAAACTCCATTTAATATGATGGACTGTAAGATTGTCCTTAAACTAGATAGATACTTTAGTGAAGATACAGAGTACACCAAAAGGACAATTTAAAGTATTGCCTCTTCTGATATATTTTAAACTGATAAACAAAATTTAATATGGTATGGTTTGTATTAGTATTGAACCATTTTTTTCTATTGGAAAAATAAGACAAGGGATTGTTTTTGTACCTAGATCACTTTGTTGAATGGGGTAAAAGATCAAATGCTCAGTACAGGCACTAGGGAAAACCACTACAAATTATTTTGATTGTGGACTCCAAATGAGAAACACTAAGCATTAACAAAGAAGGTCTCTCCAACTACTCTGCTTTGAAGTGCTGACTGTTATTTGGATGTACTGACATGCTGTATCTCAAGTGAAGGTCAGCAGTCAGGATTAACTGATGATATAAGTAGGAGCGTGAAATTGGAATGCAAGATGATAGTCAAGAAACAGTGCTGAACAGCAGTCTCCCAAAATGTCAGCACTTCTAAACAACTGAGACTCAAGCAGGGCCTCTTTTGTTCTGTGTTTGCACAGTACCTAGCACAGTGGGAACCTGGTCTGTGGCTGGGGCTCAAACACTGCACCACAATGCCAACAATATATTATAATAAAAACAAGACAAAATAAAAGAGGCAGCCTTTAGGATGATTGTATACAGAAGTGAGGAGTAATAATTAAAGGGATGAATTGCAGCTTATTAGCTACAGGCATTTCAGAATAAAATAAATCTGAGTTATAGAGGGGTAAAATTTTGATTAATTTTATTTCTAGGCTGACCTTCATTTAGCATACAGCTGACATGATATGCATGTGTTTTAGTAACGAACAGCTTGAGAGAAGAGAATGTAGTTAGGGTAGGCACTCCTCTATCATTTTTATTTTATGCAGACTACTCTGCACGTAACTTTTCTGAAGAACAGTCCCAAATCTGGGCTTCAACTAACATTACTGTTAATTTATCCTTAACTAAACTGAAGTTCCATTTGTGTACTGCCTGTGTGTATCCATGTCAGTCCATTCTCTCATAAATTTATCATGTTTTTGGCAGTCATAGAAAAAGGAGTAACTACACAATTTGAAACAGCAGTTTGATCAATACGTGTGCAAACATAATGGATATACAAGCAAATCAATTCTCTTATAAACCACAAACACAGCTGCTGCCATTTCTAATGTGTTGTGGAATACCCCCAGCATAGCCACTCAAGCAATACTCCAATGGTGCTTGTGGAGTGTGGCTGCTCTAGGTTTCAGGTGGGGGGAGGGGGGATTTAAATTAGCAAATAAATTTAAGTGGAACCTGGTTACAGGAATTCCACTTCACCTGGATTAGATGCCACACCAGGAAAGTGCTGTAAAAATCATTAATACCTTTCCAGCAAAAACAAAAACTGAACTTGAATTTCCCATTGCAGTTAGTTGGTGGGTTACGGGCACACTTTAGACATCAGGTGTATCTTTTCCTTTTTCTAAAGATATCTAGGATTTTTTAGTCAGAAGAAATCACTAGTCCAAGAATTATGGCAAAGGACTGATAAATGGATGATTTTTCCCCCATTTCCTGTTTCAAACCCTAAACAATACCTTTTTGGATTTGCTTTTCTCATTATGAGGAACTACTGAGATTTTGTTGGAGGAACTTCCTTTCACTGATTAACTATTCATGCCAGAGAACATTTTATTAGCTGTAGCAGGATGTAAAGAAGAGAGAAAGAAACAAAGTAAAACAGAAGTGAGACACTAAAACAGAAAAGTCATTTTGCCTGCTTTGGAGCCCTATTTAATTTGAAAATGAAGGCTGCTGGTATTGGACTTCCACTCCACTGAATTTAAAAGAAAACTGTGAGGGTAGTGAAGAAGATTCATTCTGCATAAGGTGAGTTGCAGAAACAGCCAGAAATGACTGCTGACAACTATCACTGAAAACTAAGGAAAACAAAAACATTTAGAAAAAATTGTGCAAAAAGCAATACAGAATATACTCATCTCCGATACCAAAAAATTAATAATAATATATTTTAAAAGAGAAGATCTTCTTATGAAAAGTGGAAACTTATTTTTTTTGTTGAGCAAAACTGGCTTTCAGTAATGCACCACATCACATTGATTCTTTTTATTATTTTTATTGTTCTGATAGTTGCATCCCAAACAGGATCAGACGCCTCACCATGCCAGCTGCTCTGCAAACATCCAAAATATTTTATCAGCTACTTTTCTCCTTCGTCACAGCTTACCAAGTTAAACTGAGCCTTTGCTCATTACCACCAGGGAGGGGCAGTGTGCAGCTAGAAAACACTGCAGGAGTCCTGGACAGAAACCATCACAGTCACAAAACCTTTGCTCATCTTTTATTCTGGAGCCAGGGAAATAATTTGTGTTGCCTTCACCTGGTATGGAATCTTCCTTTAATACAGCAGTAGGCAATCTATGGTCCATGGGGCGGATCTGGCCTGCCAAGCAAATTTCATCCAGTCTGTCAAGCCCAGATACCATCAGAATTTTGGTGATGGGGCAATTAAGTGGCCTTTCTATGGCAGGGGGATTCTGTGATATTCAGTGATGGTCAGGCTGCATACACGGTGGCAGCAATTTGGCACTGGGAAGAAGCAGTGGTAATGGCTGGGTCAGAAGTGCTGGATGACATCAAACGGAGCCATGTTATCTCTTCGAAAAGGTTGCTGAGCCCTGCTCTAATTCTTCTGGCCAGCAGTTTGGCGAGAGAGTCCACGATCCATACATTCTCTTGACAAGAGTGTAGCAGCCATAGCCCACTTCCCCACAACTGGAGAGAAAGTGCAATAAGATTCTCTCTCAGGCACAGGGGGTTTATTGATCCTTACTCTTTTGCAGGGCAAATATAGTGCCAGCTATGAACTGGCCCTAAATGCAGTCTGACACTCGAATATCTGACAGTCCAGCATAACTATTACAGAGGGCTTTTACAAATGTGTTAACTAATTAAATGTTTTCAGAAGTGTACGTAACATTAAGGAAAAATCCAGTAAAATGGGAGGACTCCCCCTCCCCCCCAGCTAGTAAACTGTCATCAAAGTATTATATTGCAATAAGAAATGACAAATAATATAATATGTATACCTACAAAGAAAGTAAGGGAAGCATGGTTACAGTTTTGTAAATGAATTATAAAACTTCCCATTCTGATCCTAGTAAAAGAGTGTTCAACACTCTACTCACAGTGTATTAAATTCCCTTAGAAACTGTAACATCCCTTAAGGCTTAATGTCAGAGTTTGCTGTGCATAAATTTACTGTTGTTGCTATGATCAACTTTGGCAAGTGAAGAAGGAAAGAATCTTATTCCATTTCAGGATAGTAATGGGCAGTCAACACAGGAAAATTCTCATGTACAAAGGATATTCCAACAACTACTATAAGGAATAGATCATATCTTTAAAAAAAAATATATCAGAATGAGATCTTTCTTGGAAAACAAAGTATGTACAAAAGTCAACAGGTTACTAAGTGGTTGCACTTACTATAACTTTTACTTCATTCTTTCTTCTGCATGGTTACAATTACTTAGACTGTGATAGGATTCACCACCCCAAACCATTTTGATTAATAGAAGGAACTTTGAGTGCAATATCTTCAATTTATAGAGTAATCCCCCCCTTCAAATTCATAGAATTAGTTACGTCTGGAATTCTAACTGTTATTCTATTTAGAAAGTATAGTTGATGTTTTCCAAACTAGTATCATAACAGTGTCCCAAACTTGTAAAGAGAGAGAGAGAGAAACTATGGGACCACACTATTAAAATACTGGAGTCTTCCTATGACTTTGGACAGACATAAATTACTTTATACATTTAAGACAAAAATAAGCTATTCTTAAAAGAGAGCTATGAATTTACAGAGCTGGGAACAGATGAGAATATGCCTTTGGATTAAATGATACAATTAGGGATCTCTCTTTCTCTTGTTTTAAGAGATATTCACAGATTATTACAATTTACTATGATTTTTCTGAATTTAGGAGGTGGAAGACTGATAATAAAACCCCTTTAGATTAATAACTCAAGTGACTTGTTTGCCGCATTATCATACCCTAAATTGACCCGCACATGTGGCCGGGTTACTATTTAAAGCAAGATTAACAAACGGTTCCTTAAATGTAACATGCCAGGGGACTAAGTAACAGATTTAGTTTAGATGGTATAAAACTGAACTTTAAGTGTATAATCTCCAGAGCTGCAATTACAGAATCCTGGGTGAGGCACTGAGGCTTTATGTGAGAGTAGAGCATGGTACCTCAGAAAGATACCGAAGTGGCACCATGGTACCAGTGGCATCTCTTGCTCAGTGCATCACAGACAGTTCAAAGCACAAATTGGCCTGATCAGCTACTCACGTGCTCACAGCACAAACCAAACCAACGAGTGATGTCATGGTCATCTTCGAATTTGAAGGACAAACAACAACAGCACATCTCAGAAGGGCAATCAAAAAACCCTGCATGCTAAGTGGAAAGCTACCCAGAGCTAGCCAAAAGGTATCAAATTTATGCTCAAGTTGGTGTAAGTCACCACGTTTACTGCACAGTACAGGCATGCACCTGTAGATGCATACCCATACTGCACAGTAATTTTGGTTACTGTGCAGCAAATTGCCACATGTAGACGTGCTCAGTTTGTACTATATACAAGCAGGAACAAAAAAGTGGTGCTTAGGAGTGTGTTTATGGAGTACCTGTGCTCAAACTTGCACCAGTTTCAAAAGGCAAAATGCATCAATTCTGGATTCTAAGTCTGTAGGTACCCACAGTAATTTGTCTATACACATATTACTACAGACATGTTTATTTCAAATTCAGTTTTGAAATTTGCCCCTCACTTTCACATGCTCAGGGACAGCAGGGTCTAACAGTAAGGAGAGAGAGAAGAGACTGCAAGCGGAAGAACCTGGAGGGGGGCAGATGGCAAGGAAATCACCTGAACCCCTTCCCAGATTTATTTTCCCTGCTGTAGCAATGAGAGGGGGGTAAATTCAAGGCAAACCTCCAATAATTAGATTCTATTCCTGGAAAATTAAAACAAATTTATAAATTTTCCATATATAGTATCGAATTATTTGGGGGTTATTTTATATTCATGATCATCTTATAAATCAAGGAAATACAGTACTTCTTTGAAGAGTCAGGTAACCCTAATGGGAATCTGAAATGTTCATGGCTCAGCTAGTATACCAGATCCTGATTTTAACAAGGGAAGATGGGGATGAACAAATGTCCATGGTTCATAGCTTCTGCCTTTTGTGCTAGAATCTAAATGTCAGAAGAGGAAGCTTTCATTAACGTAACTGAGAAGGGGACTTTCTGCATAACTGCTATCTTAATATGGAGTCAAATGATGGAGATCTTGAATAAACCAGAATTAAAGTCTGCACATAACAGAAGAACAAAATGCTCTCAACAGCCGGAAATACCCAGAAGCTAGCATGAGAGTCTCAATAGCAAGGGGTATGGGGAGAGGTCTCTTAATGATATCATGTTCCAAGCCCAACTGGTGTTGTAAGCCAGTTGTAAGCCAATGTGAAAAGGGTATGACATTTCAAAATAAATTGACTGAGATAGCTGGACAGAATTTCAGACGGCCTTCCATTCAGTCCCTGAGGATTTTCTTTAGCACATTGTTATCTTTTGATATAAACAAAAGCTTCCTGGTAGCGTGCACAACTTAATTTGTTGGTTGTGTGAACCCCATCTATTCCATCTCATACTATGAAGTATGATTTTAGCTTTGTATATCATATACGAGTAAACCCTTAAATTGTAATTCCCTTTGACTTCAATCATACAAATTAGACAAAACATTACTCATGAAAATGCCAAGCCTCTCAAGGACAGAGAGGTTAGGAATTCATTCGCTGGGAAGACCAACAGAATATTCCCTCCATAGAATTCTGTTTCTTCACTTTCCAGAGTAACAACAGAGGTCTTGTCATATTCTAAAAAGGGCCTGGAAGACTGTACCAAGAGGTGTGAAATTCATTTTCTTAAGGCCTCTGGCTGAAAGGTACGAGAGCAGTGAGAGAAAAAACAATCTAAGAAACCTGGTCACTTCATCAAACCTAACCAACAAACACACTTCCCACAATGATGTGTTACAAAAAAGAATGATACTGCCAGGACTGAATGGCATGGCTTGAGGTGGGCTGCTTTCCAAAAGTTTTTTTGCCAAAAGTTTAGGGAAAAAAAGGAAGACAATATTGTTTACATGACATGAACCTAAAAAGTTGAAGTTGGCCTAGGTTTTAAGCCTACCAGTTAAATTTGAGATGTATGGATGAAGAGTACTATTGAAGAACTAGGAGTTATTAATGTTTGAAACAAATAGGAGAAACAGGCCCATTTCAAACTGAAAAAATGGGATGGAGAGATAAGGGAAAAAAGGAGCAAGTTGTATTATTTTATTCTGCTGTTTAAAATAATTGTGGTTATTACATTAGTTTGCTTTTGACTTATTGGAATGACATTTGCAATATATTGCTTACCTTTACTATAAGCTTTGTTATTAAGATACAACGCACTTGATTCCAAAATTCTTCTAGTTCCGTAGGACTGAAGTAGTGGTCATTTCTAAGGTATTTATTCAGATGGCTCAAAGCTGATTTATTAATCCTTTCTAACTCTCCCAACAGGTCAACAAAACTGCATACCAGCTATTCTTCTGAAAATTTACCTAACTGAAGTAGTTCACCAGCTTTCATTTTCATTTTCTAAGAGAACTAGCTTCATATAAAGTTACTTCATGGCCATCATTTCTAATACCCTGAGGATTTTCTGTTTTCCGAGAAAGAAAATTAGAAGCCAAATATAAATGAATTATTTATCCATTTGTATACAAGTCACGTTATACTGAAGTGCTACTGTAAAACAGCGTACACCAGTTACTAGGTGATAACTAAATACAAAGCCAAAACACCTTTATCTTTGTAAGCACTTAACACTATACCTATTTTTTGGCATTGCATGATATTTGCTTTTAAAAATGTAAAAGACTGTCAATCTAAAATATTAGTAGCAAGTTGTATTAGATGTTAAAAAACAGATCACATGGTCTATCCAGGCTCTGGAAACATTCATATATCTCCAAAACAAACTCATGTAGGGCCTGGTTTATGATGATAACTGTGAAAGAGAAGTTTATTTTTATAGCCTGTTGCTAAAACAGTGGCTGACTAAAAATAAATCCTGACAAACAACGATACCATTTTCTTTAAAAAGTGTAACAAATACTTTCCATAGATCATCCAAATCAGGATATTAAAGGTGAAGAACAGTTTTGTTCGAGGAATAATAAATAAGATAGTATAGTAGTAGCTTTTTGGATAAAGGAAAAAAGTGTTATGCCCTTTTTGATTTTTATTTCAATCGATTTTCAAGGTGCAGATGGAAGGCTTGCTGATCTAGGATTACCTAAATCTACTACAGGCACTTTGAAATATAAGTAGAACATTTCCAGCCCTTTATTTCTCTGGACCAGAGTCCAATTTTTAAAAAAAAAGAGTGCATAATTTTATATTGGCACCTCAACTACTTCTTGCTTGAGCTCCTTCATAATCCCAGGAGGAATTCTGGGTTTAGTAATGTGTTGTATTCCAAATTATCCATTTTCTCCAGTTACATAACATTCTGTCACTTACCAGAAAAGAACACTACAGGATAGGAATATCCCCTACCTTCTTAGAGGTAAAGACTAAGGCAAGTAAGTAATTTAGGCTATGAATACACATTGCATTTGTCCCTGGACAAGTTGTGTCTACTTTTGTTCTGGAACAGAAATATCCTGGGATTGGCATGTACACACCTCACCCTTCTAATCAGGGTTCAGTCAGTAAATCAATGGTCTGCTACTTTTCTGCCATTAATTCAATAATAGAAACCCAAGATAACTGTTCAGATGTCCTGGGACAAACTGTTAGTACTACTTACCCCATTAATCCCAAAACAATGGGAATAAATGTCTGAACAAATCACACTTTCTCCTTAATAAAATGGTATATTCTGAGACAAAGCTTAGTCCCTTACCTCATTTATCCCAGGACAATGGGAATAAATGTCTGAACAATCACACTTTGTCCTGAATAAATGGTATATTCTGAGACAAAGCTATCATGTGTTTGTAGCCTGGGCTGCTCAGCAGCATTTTACTTCTCTAATTACTCCCTTTCAGTCCTGATGATTTAGCGGACTGATTCTTTCACAGAATCTATTTAAGGAATCTGTTGTTTTCTCTAGGAAAGATTTATTTAAGTACTGAGAAATCATTTCTCTAAAAACCATCCCATTGTACTATTTTAAGAGTTTTACATGTGGATGGGTATTTGTTGTTTGACTGAATTTGGTGGCATGTTCAGCCCTACTGAACACTGTGCATTTAACTTCCTTTTAATGATCTGGAGGCCATTAGTGCAATAGTATTTTTATATTCTGACAGCTTGGGTTTTGTCTTCTTCAAAATCTAGTTGTGCTCTTCTCTACTTCAAATTTTTATCCTACGGTTTTTATGTATCCTTTAGATAGGGTTTTGTTTGTTTGTTTACCTGCTTTACCTGTGGCAGGTTAGTGTGTTAGGTCTATGTTGTGTCAGGGTTGATGGTAGTCTTATGTAGAGTTTAGATTATGGTTTATACGCACTGGTTTGGATAGGGATGGTCCTGCCTCAGGCAGGGTGTTAGACTAGATGACCTCTAGCAGTCCCTTCCAGACCTACTTCTCTCTACAACTCTATTCTATTAATTCTATCAAATTCCATCATTGTCAGATGTTCACTGCAATGCATTCTATTTATTTTTTCTCCTAAACTTCTTTCATTTGTGTTTTTATGGTTTTTATTCTTAAGTAAGTCCCTGTTCTCATTTAACTTCTTCATTTGACATCCAAATTAGTTGAGAGAAACTACCCATGGGTTTTTGTCCTACTCCTGTATTAGTTTATTGGTTATTTGCATTCCACTTTTACTGGATACATAAATACCATTGTACTATAAATGTCCCCAACAAACTTACATATGCCTCAGGTCCTGCCAGCTTTCCCCCAGCCCCTATTTTAAACACACCCTCAAAACCTTTTGTTTTACATTCTGTTCTATGAAGGTGGAGCCCAAACCCATCTGCAAACATTCCACATCTCCAAACATTGCTCAGTGCTTAATAAAAACTAACATCTCTCTTCTTACGCATGCATAGAAGCTGACGTTCCTTTTGCCAAGGCAGACAACAGCATTTAACAGAAAGCTAGCTACTAGGCCTGTGTGAAGCAGCATTATCTGCTTCGGATTAGCCCGATTCGGAGATTCAAATCACTGTCCCAATTTGGCCGAATCGGATCTCAAGATTTGGCGCCGCTTCAGCGATCTGACCATAGACTAAACAGACAGCAGTCCTCACCACGCTGGACACAGATGTCTCTAGCTGGTAAGTCTGTTGTGGTGGGCGGAGGGGGGAGGGAGGGACTAGGAGTGAGGGCTATGCCCTGCTGCCGCTTGCCCACTTCCACCCGGAGCGAGCCGTGCCTGCATCACACCCCCCTCCCCACTCCTGGCCTGGCTAGGCAAGTGGCAACAGGGCATAGACCCTGCTCCCAGCACTGCCGCGCCCACATCCCACGCTCCCTCCCCAAGTCCAGGGCCCCCCACCCCGGCTGGGCAGCTTGTCCAAGTCCCAGCCACATTCCCTCCCTCCCCCATGCCCCTTTCCTACCCTCTCCGCCCACCACAACAGACGAACCAGCTGGAGGCAGCAGTGTCCAGTGTAGTGAGGACTGCTGCCTGTTTACTCTATGGCCGAATCTCCAAAGCGGCGCCTAATCTTTTCCAAATCAATTTGGAGGCTTCTGATTCATTTGAGACTTTTTAATTGGTTTCCCAATTCTATTTGGACTCGGAAATTCAGTTGCTGAATCGCCTCTGAATTGAATCAGCTACTGAAGCTTTTTAGGGCTGTGCAAAGCTATCACTGAGACTAGAACAAAGCTTTCTAGTCTACATATATCTTCCGGCACCTCTCTCTCTAGTGCCCTATGCCAACATTTCTCAACCCATGGGTCATGACCCAAAAGTGGGTTGCAAGAATATATGAAAGGACCATGAACAACTTTAAAAAATGATTCTCTTTTAAAGGAGAAAAATGTGGGAAAACGTGGCTTTTCCCTTGCAGGCTGGCAAAGTTCCAGCCTGTGAGAGGCTGCTTGGGGGGGCCCCCCCACACCTTTCCCTGCCCCCTACAACTGTGGACTCGGGCATGAGGGTGGAAGGCAGTGGTTCAGGAGTGAGGGGCACTGGGTTGGGACCGGCCATTGATGTTTACAAAAAAGGTTGAGAACCACTGCCCTATACCACCAGGAGAGGGGAAACAAGCTCCTGCAGCCCCCAAAATGACAGTTCTCCTTTTGTCTGTATGTAAGGAATGTGTTAGATTTTGAATGCTGAAGCCATAATCCCAAAAATATCAGAAAAGTTTCCAGATATCAACGGACACAACCCAGCTGATTTAGGGTGTGAGGGATGACAGCACTGGGGAAGGGAGGCTCACAGAACCTTAGAATCTACCTGGCACACAGGCCAGTTTAAGCCAGCTTCGGTAATTATCAGCAGATCAAAGAAGTGGATGGCAACCACACTACCACTCCCTTGGCTCTGCACATATCCCAGTACAATTTAAAAAGTTAACACCTTGAAGGACTTCTCTCTTTCAGAAATGATATGGGGAAAAAGGAGGAGGAACTAGGAAGGGAGGAAAGACTCCATTCCTCCCTCCTTCCCAGCAGCTTGGTGCCGATTCAGAGCCTCCTACATGGTGAGGGAAGAAGGGAGGCCAGGGTGGAAGGGCATCTCCTATCTATTCCACAGGGAATAGAAACTTTCAGGGAAAGTTTTAAGCGACACTGCACATGCCCCTATTGACTTCAGGGAAATAAAAACAAGGCAAGTTAGAAGAAATCAAGCTATCAGATTTCTGCCCCCTAGAGCTGGGGGCAGAAGAATCTCTCCAGGGCTCTCTGCTGCTGCCACCTTACACTAACCAGATGCAGCAGCTCAACTTGTTGAGAATCTGTAGCCAGGGGCATTAAAGATTAAGGGGAGCATTTTATAGACAACTCCAGTTGGGATGGATTGAATTGCTTGGTAAAACAATTTATTCCATAATACAGCATAATAAAATCAAAATCCCTACTCTAGATACCAGTCTCTTCTAGAATCTGGTAAGCAGCAGTGGGTCCTATCTTTAAAGACTGCACTGGAAACTCACCTAACATGGAAACTGGTCACAAGACAAGATTGCTTCAAATTCCCTAGCAGCTTTTAAACCTAATGCCATGGGCAATGAGATGCAATGTCAGGAAAGACCATTAAGAAGGCAGATATATATACACATGCAATTTGTAACAGGTTAATTTCAACAATAAATGGTTCTTAAAGCCCAATGCATGCTAACTGAAATGTATACTTATGCAGCATTCATAAGCCTATCGCTGCTTGAGTGAACCTAATCTATGCTCATGACTTTTCAAGTATTATTTTATTAACACTGCAGAGAGAGAGTTGATATATGCAAGATCCATTCATCACCATCTATTTGGTTCATACAACACACATATTTTCTAAAGTTCTTCATGTGATCATAATGCAAAATATATATCTGGCATTAGGAGACCAAATGCCAATTGTGTCATTGGTCTAGTAAAGAGTAATAATTTAGCTCTCCTAGGGTTTCTAGATTCTTTAGCTAGTCCTAGTCACACAGATATCTACAGGCATTTCATATATTTCATAGGCATTTTACAGCCACAGTTCACTGAACCTTCATAATATTTTCTCAAGAAGCCAGGACTGAATTTCCTTTATTGTTAGTGTGAACTGTTTTAGAAACGGCAAAACATTAGACAAACTGTTGAAGTACAGAAATTACAATGACTAGTTAAAACCAGTTTCCCCTTCACTTGTCTAATAATCAACATATCTTAGTAAGACTAGACAACAAGCTAGCTCCAATTTATCAGAGTATGGAGTCTCACTGTGTGCTCAATCCTGCAATGCAAGTCATCATCCAAAATGCTGCTGAAACGCATGTAAGGGAACTCCTATGACATACTGAATACTCTAAAACAGAGGCAGCCAATTATTTTGGGAAATACTTAAGTATTTCTGGGGGCAACCAGAGGGACTTCTGGTGGCAAACGTCAGAGGTCAGCGGGTGGGACTTCTGGTCCCAATATGGTCACCACGGAGCAGGGCAAGGGTCAAGGCTACCAATGTGGCCCTCCACAGCTCACCTAAACTCATTAAGTGACCTAAAGAGTGCTGCACATAGGGGCAAGGAGCACAGCCCATCTGGCCCACCTCTATTGCAGGGGATTTGTGCCGCATGCTTGCAGCTCCCACGGTAGAGGCAGGTGGGGCAGGCTATGCTCCTTGCCCCCACATGCAGCACTGGACGGAGCTGAGTAACACCGAGTACCAGTGCCTGCATGGGGCACGAGAGCCCATGTCTGCTGCTGCCGCCCACAGGGGACTGCACACCATGTAGGGACTGTACATCATGTGGGGGAGTGTGTGGGGGTCCACCTCCCCACCCTCCCTCACACACCCATCCTGCCCAGCTGAGCTCAGTGCTCCTGCTGCTTCCCCTGGGCTGCCTGCCCCCGCCCAGCTGCAGCTCCCCCTCTCCTTCCCCCTCAATCTCTGCCGCTTCCCCATCTGCTGCCCAAAATTAGTGGGATTCTGGGGAAGCCAAGCAAGTCCCCCCACCCTGGGGCAGCTGCAGCCCTTCCACCCAAGAGGGTGGGAGTGAGGCACAGCTGGGGGGAGGGTGTATACATGGGTGCTTCACTCCCACTCTTGTGGATGGAAGGGCTGGGCGGAATACAATTCACTGGTGGGTACCCGTGGGCCAATTTAAAGCGTCTAGTGGGCCGCACATCTGCCTCATGCCGTATTTTGCCTGTTCCTGCTCTAAAAACATTTTGTGCTTAAAACCATTAGCTCCAGTCATAAATAGCTTATTAGGAGACTTGAAGACTCAAGTGTATGTGAATCTCAAGTCTCACTTAACACTTGAATTTGGTCAAAGAGGCCATCTAAAAGAAAAACTGTTTAAAATAGTCAGTTTACAAGAGAAGAGTCCCTCATCCAAAAACCCATAGCTTCAATGTTAATAAATAAAATAAATTAAAACAAATATTATGGGCAGATTAGTTATTACTGTTTGACATTGTACAGCTTTTTTCCCCCCACATAAAGATCTTTTTCATCATTGTGATCTTAAGAACAGAGCTACATATTATAGCAGCAACATATGAGGTGGTATATACAAGGCTGGTGGTACTGCCTACCAGTAAGACTGCTAGCATTTCCTCACTGTAAACACTTTTTTATTTTACTAACTCTTTGCCAAGGGCTAATATTTCCCATGCTGGACATGTGCGATTTTTTTTTTTTGGAAATTTTTTGTCAAAAGAGTTCGGCCATTTTCTACGAAAGAGGCTAGGGAAAAATATATTATTTTTTTCCAGAAGAATCCTTTTTAAAAGCTTTAGTTCTCTCATGCTTTGGCTGGGTGCATTTAGGATTTGGAAAAATGTCTCTTGCCCCGCCCATAAAAATCCATCCAACTTTGGCCAAGTTATAAGCATCTGAAAACAGTAGTACATGTAGGATCAGAAGAGACTTCCTAGATTTTAGCAGCAGAATTTCCTGGAGTCTGCCCATGCTTTTTAGGAACTTCCCCTGCAAATACAGCTGTGGGTTGTTGCAAACTGGGCTAGTCCTGAACCACAAAAAGTAAAATACTCTGGAATTTAAAGTGACTTATGGCAGTGGAAGGCAGAGAGAGAGGACAGATATTTTATGGCTAGCCTATTCTTTCACTGGCATTTCCACAAAGCTACACCCTGGCTAAAGTGCAGACTGTCTTACAAAATTACTTGTGTAGACAGTTTTTCTAGTCACCAAACTGCAACAACAAACTATATTAAACTATCATGAAGTAGATGACAGCTAATTACTCCTCACCTCATTTGGTGGAACAATAGCAAAAGGCGTGACAATAGCTGCGAGTGGAATCCGAGCCTGTTTGGCCATATCCGAAGAGGCTGGAAAGCAGTATGTTGTACATCGGATGTAACGAGGGCTGGCATTGCCTAAAACAGGCAACAAAAAAAAGACAAAGCCAAAACTTGATAATGACAACATGAACGTAAGTGATAGATGATTCATAATGTATATACCCTAACAAGAGATTCTTTGTCTAAGTGAGTTTCTTCCCACTTCCACCTTACTTATTATCAGAGAACTTAAAAGGACCTTGGAAGCTAGACTTCTATATCCCAAAGGTATGTCTACATTACAAAATGCAATGGTGTGTAAAGCTACTCAAGCTGGCTGGGTACTGGAAGAATTACAGCACATTAGCAAAGCGTGAGTTAAATTTACCCTGTGGAGAACTGCACTAATGTGGTTATACTGCTTCTGCCACCCCTGGCTAGCACAGGTATCTCTACCTGGGACTGTATGGTACAGCACAGACAGCCACTAAAAGTCAAGGAGGGCTGGGCATTTAACTTCCTAATCACCCTTTTAAAAATCTCTGCCCACAACTTTAATTCTTGGTTTCTTCTTTAAAATGTTTTTGTTCAAAGCTCCTTGCCTTCAATCGTTGGAATAGACAGAAGTATTTACACCAAAACTTCTCCAGAGTTCATCCAAAACAAAAAGAAATAGAGGTCTATCTAAACAGTATCACAAACTTAATCTACGTAAAGAGATTTATAGTTTCAAGTCTTAAGTTAAACATGGACATAGAAGTTGAGATACACAAGCACAAGGCACGGCAGTCTGCAGATGCCAGGATGGAAATGGAGTTATACAAGCAAGCAGAAAGTTAACCCAGAAAGCAATTTTTGTGTGTGTGTGTGTGTGTGTGTGTGTGTGTGTGGGGGGGGGGGGGGGGGGCATTTAAAATTTCAGCACGGATGCCTTTAAAATTTCATGTTTGCTCTATTTTTCCTCTCCATATGCATATCTTAAATGCCAAGCTCTTAAAATGGCAGGGGAAGTTGAAGAGAGTTTTTTAATTAAGAATTTTGTCTAAAGTTATTATGAGGTCATTCAAATATTTTATTTCAAAATTAGACACAGAAAAATACCATCTCTGTATTTTTAATGTTTCATTCTTGTAGCTGAAAAACTGAGTTCCAGGAGTTCCATGGAAGCTACATTAGATCATCTTTGACAAGCCCTTTGTCACATGGAAAATAGTCAGCCAACCCCATATAAATGCAGTGTTTTTAGGATATGCAATTCTTACTAGTAATTTAAGTAATATGAACTAACGTGCAAGTTTAACTGTGGATTTTAAGACTCAATGGGTGCTTGCAAACATAAAGAAAACCCCAAAAGAAACAAAAACTGCACTTTAAACTCAGCAGGATCCTGCACTGAGCCAATGCACATCGAGAAGAGGCAGTGCATTACTTCAGCCTGGCTCCCCTGATATCTGTAAAGATAAGCCACTTTAGTGGAGCTTTTTTGGCACTTTTACCTAATAGCTGATGAAATCAGCTGATGAAATCAGCTTTAGCTAAAAAGTGCCAAAAAGTGCCACTGAAGTTCCTTATCTTTACAGAGGCTGCAGAGCCAGGTTGAAGTAAGTTTGGTAAAGCACAGGTTTTAGTTTTTTTAACATTTGCAAGCAACCAAGATTGTTATTCCTTTAATGACATTTTTGAATGTGCTATTGAAGAGACCTCACCTTGGGTAAATTCATCAGTACATGAAGGATTCTCTTTGGAGGTCACAAATGTTTCTGCTCTGAATGTTGAGGTTTTTTTGCTCAAGGACTGACAATAGTAAGATCCTAATCCTGAGAAGTGATGAGCATTTCAACCACCTATGCTGTGGGATGCTCAGACTGTCAGGAAAAGAAAGCCTTAAACTATTACAGAAAAGCCACAATCCTGCAAACACTTATCCGTATGCAGTTAAAAACTGAAGCTGAAAAATAACGAAGCTAATGAAAATATTCAGGCTCATAAAGCTAGCCATACACTGAAGTATTTGCGGGGTCAATGCAGTTGAGTAAAAGGAGTACTCCCATGTTGCAAGCCTGCATTTCTCTCACTTGGATGATTTTGTTGTTAGCAACACTGCCATGGAAATAGGGTAATGGTAAGCACATTGTTCCAAATTACTACGTTTAGTATCATCGTTTCTTTTTCATCCTGCATTTCTAACAGTTAACTACTTTAACTAATGGCTTAAAAAGGAAAGCTAGTTATGTTTCACAAACACATATAGATGAACTGGTGCAAAGGAAAATAAACCATTAAAGCAACATTATAGACTTTTCTTTCATTTATGGCATGAAAAAATACTGTATATTTAATTTTTAGAAGTGTTGCACATCCGAATTCCACTGAAATTAATGGAAGACACAGGACTGTCAGTATTTCTGGAAGTCTATGCATTTGTGTTTTGGTTCCTAGTTACAGAATTCCAAGTTTAAGCATAATGAAAAGATACATTTTCATCTAGTAAAAAGACCAAGTAATGGCACACAGAGTTACCTTGATCTTGCACCACACAATCCGTGGTGACGAGAGGAGGAACTTGACCTCTGATATTTGTAGCATAAGTTTGACCTCCTCTAGAAGCCTTGTCATTTTCAATTACCTGAATCTGAGGAACAAGCAGCAAAGAACAACATGAGAAAGGGAAAGCTATATTTTCATAAAAAGTTTAGTAGTATGCACAACCAATTAACACGATCTACACAGATATGCACAGAAACAGTCTTTCTAATATGTAGATACAACACACAGGTTTCCAAGACATCCACACTCAGAAATCTGCGCACATATCTGAACATGTAAACTACTGTTCTATAAGCGTGGTTGCTTGTAAGCACTCTATATGCAGGACTCACTGTAGGACCAATCTGTATAAATCTCAAAACACCAGAAGCTAATGGCTTGGAAGACAGTGTTAGGAGACAGGTTAGCCAGTTGCACAAGTGCAATACTTATGAACAAAGTACACAGGTTTAAAATCTACAGTTGCATACAAACAAACTCCCAATTCTGGATCTGATCATCTCAGCCCCTCCAGATCAACCTAGGGGTGACAACTGGGACTCAGGGTTATCTTTGCATCTGCAAAACAATGTTGCCAGCCAGTACACCTCATAACCAAGTGTATGAATAATCCATCAGTTAATATTCTCTTCCTGGCTGTGCTACCTTTCAGTGTTACCAGTCAGGTACAATGGTGTAGAACTTTTGAAAGCAGCCCTGTGGCATTCAGCACTATCATTCTTCAGAGTCAGCTTGTCAGGCTGCGTTAAGTTAATTCCTAAGAAGGCAGCAAAGGTAAGCAACCATTTGCTTCTTAAGCCCTATCTAAAACACAAAGCTCCACTAGTTTAAAATTAAATGCAAAGCACTGAACAGATTTCATTACATAGGGGAAACTCTCTGTGGACAGCTGTACACATGTTTAAACCTGGTTTACAGCAGCTAAGACTGCACCTATCATTTACTAATAGATGAAGGATTTACAAAGACTGTCAGCCAGAAGCCACAGAGACAAAAAACCCAAAAAACAAAGTTAGTAAGGAACCTATTAATTGCTATCCAAAAAATATTGTAATACTGAGAAAAAAAATAATAACCATCTTGGGCAAGTAGCATTTGAACCCTTTCCTAGACTAATTAAAACAGAAATGTTACACTTAAATGTCATATCTGCTCTTCATGTAATTTTTATGTATTGCCTTTTGGTATGCAGTGGGGTTCCTTGGAGATTTCTCCTCCGTCTTGGCTTACATACCTACTGCTAGCTCTTTGCACCAAGGAAAAAATTATTTACTGTAAAAAAGAGATGATTGTGAGCTATTTACAGACTAGGCTATGTGGAAAATACATTCAGATGGTGCTCAACAGTTAACTGACCTATGCATATCATTATTCTTGGAACTAGTTTTTGACAAAGCACAGATGTTGCTTTCCAGAGATGTTGTTAGAGCACAGACCAACCGTTAACATTTGGAAGAAAATATAATCAACACTGGCTGTGCAGAAAAAGTAAAATTTAACTGGCAAAACCTATTCAACTTGATCACATAAAACACAAGAAAACATGCACATGGTGATACTTCTCATTTTGAATGAGCTCTTTTGCCCTTTACAGGAATGATCTGGGTCAATGTCTCTTTTAAACATGTCATTCTGATCCTAACTGTGCTGCTAAAATAAACCCTTTAACCTCTTTGAACAGTACTTTCTAAGTCGACGCTGTTTATTCTACTATGGTAATTGAAACAAGACATCAGAACATGCTTTTATACCAGGGATTTTTTATTTTTGTTAATGTGACTGAATATTTTATCTTCCTTCATGAAAATATAGTATCAAATGGTGAGATGCTTAAAAATAATCCATTAAGGCAATACCTACATTTGCGAGTTATATGAGCAAATGTATTTCTAAGCATGCATTTCAGCTACTTCAGTTACTTAGCCTGAACATCACCTCAAATGAAGGGAAATTGGGTTTTTATAGAAAATAGAGAACATTTTTCCAGCATTATTTCTGTATTTAGTATTAAACAGCCATTGGATAAAATACATAATTAGTTGTGGGAACAGGGAATGACACTTAAGCAAGTGCCCTCACCACTAGGCTAGTCATACTCTCTCTGCCTAATGAACCTTGAGTTCTTCTCTCCTTAGTAGTTCAGCATCAAGAGGAAGTGCATATAATGCTCACTCCTACAGAAGTCATCAACCTGGTGATTAGGGAAGTTTTTAGGAAGCAGTGGAAGTGTTGGCTGCCCACTTCCTAAGCAAATGTTCTAACTGCTAGACTATTACATAGAAGGGGATGTATCACCACCACCACATTCTCCCCATCACCCTCCCCCAGCTGCGTGTTAAGTACATCCCACCAGAGAGAGCCCCTCAGAAGATTAAAGTAGACACATATTTTGGCTTTGGCCTGCTTTACTAAGTGTAAGCTTGAAGTTCTGCAGGCAAAGCACCTCTGTAATGGCCAGACCTGCAACTCTACACCAATGATTTAACCAACCTCTGCCAAGCAGGGTATGGTTTTTGCCACCATGCAGCAGCTAAATTAAATCATTCAAGTATGTCAGTGCCTTTAGCAGTCGGTGCTTTCCCAGGGTGCACACCATACTCTGCCAGCCCAGCTGCTGAGTGGAAGTCTATAGAACCTTGAGAGTATCTTGTGCACATATTCTGGCAGCAGAGACAGGTAAGCATAGTCACAGCCTAGTTTCTGGAACCATTATGGGCTTAGGCCTGAGTGAAGCACTAGGCTGCTCAGCCCCATCAAGACTAAGGCAATCTGGGGCAGGCACACAAATGCAACAGTAAGAGCCTCAGGAACTTTAAAGTCAAAGAAGAATGTGAACTAAGAATCAGAAGCCTCCAGGATTCAGCAGCAGCTGAACAAAAGTTTCCAGGACTATTTTTTTATTTAGGCATCTAAATATTGCATAAATTCTAAAAATAACATCATAAAAACAGAACCAGATTCAATAAAGGGTTAGATACTAGGGCTGTGCGAAATTTCAGCAGCTGTTTCATTTCGGAGGCGTTTCACCACGAAACACTGAAACTGAAATGGAACGGGAGGCTCCAAAACCATCCAAAATGTTTCAGAAAGGTTTCATATGTTTCGGAGGCACCCTCTGGGAAGAGTCCGGCACAGCCCCGCAGCCCTCCTTTTAAAAAGTTGGGAGGCTGGGGCCAGGCAGGGGATGGGGCCAGGAAGGGCAGCCATGGGGGCTTCTCGCGCAGCTTCCCACATCTGGGCCAGAGGCAGGCACAGCTGGGGGAGCCACGGGAGAAGCCATCCCATGGCTGCCCTGCCCAGCCTCAGCCTCTCAGCACTTTAAAAAAAAAACCAACAAAACAAAAAAACCCCGCATTCACCGGCTGCAGCAGCGGCATTGGGGCCTCTGAGGGCACATGGCAGAGCCGCCCTGCACAGCACGGGGATCACTCCTCCCCGCTTGGCACCCATACCACAGCTGTCCCATCGCATGGGTGCAGTGCTGCTTGGCAGGGCGTCGAGTGCTGTCTGGGAGCTGGGGAGGCTCCACCTCTCAGCAGGAGCCCTGCACTGCTCAGTTCCAGTGGCCCCAGATCCCAGACAGTGTTCAGCACCCTGCTGAGCCACACTGCATCTGCACCATGGGGCAGCTACCATGTGGGTGCCAGGTGGGGGGGGTGATCCCCACTGCCCCCAACTGTTCCACGCTGCGCAAGGGGACTCTGCTACAAGCCCTCAGAGGCCCTGATGGCCACTGCTGCAGCCAGTCATTGTGGGCCTTTTTTTTTTTTTTTTTTTTAAAGTATCAGGAAGCTGGGACCGGGTGCAAGATGGGGCCAGGCAGGGCAGCCATGGGGGCTTCTCCCACGGCTCCCCCCACCTAGGAAGAGGCAGGCACAGCCGGAGGAGCCATGGAAGAACTTGCAGCCGCCAGCTGTGCCAGTCTCTCCCTGGCCAATGCAAATCAGCGCCAACACAGCATTGAAACTCCAAACAGATTCAGCCAAATCGAAACAGAACAGTGATCCGAAACAGTGAAACGAATCACTGTCCTCTGAAACCGAAACGAAACGTAGCTGTTTCGCACAGCCCTATTAGAGACCTAAAGTAGATCTTTCTGGAGAAACAAGAGATGGTTATTTGTTGGCTTTTCAAGTAGAAATAATGTGGATGAAGCCCTAGGTATTGATCAGGTATTTCCCAAAGGGAAACACATTGTGTAATATTATCACATTAAGAAAGACTGAATGATATGCTGAAAAAAATAGTACTAAGGCTGCACACTGCTGTTACATTATACCCTACAGACAAGATTTTCCTCCAGATAGAGAATTCCACATGATTATAAATATATCCTATAAATCATTTTTAAACAAAAAGAAAAATGATCAACAAGTGACAGTGAAATAAAAGAAGAAACGTTAACTTTTACAATTTTTGCCAGCACAAAATGTTTTTATGAAAAGCAGTTCACTGCTAGAAGTCCCATATTACTTACTGGGCTTGGAATGGAATCAGGATCAAGCTTCTTCTGCTGTGGACCTGCAAGTTGGCCTGGACCACCAGGAAAAGCACCAGGATAAGAGAGCTGAGATCCTGCCATCTGAGGGCCATAGTTCACTGCAGCATTACAAAAAAAGTCATTGACAAATTTTCATCAATGCAACACAAAGTTTTCAGGGTTCTATCAGATGTCTGACATCTGCCTTTTCCATCAAAGTCCCAGTGAAATCAATAGATTTTGGCCCTTTTATTTTATTTTATATTTTTAAAAGAAAGCATGCGGCATGGGTTTCTTAGTTGTTTAATATGATTTGTCTGATTTTGCACTGGGCCCTAATCTGGGCTTCTATTTTTATGGATACAATTTTGTAAGTGCAGATAAATGTACCTGAATTTCTGTGCCTACTGTTTATTACTTCAAAGATAAGCTTCAAGGTAGGCATGGTACACCCAGAGACAACAAAATGCATGGGCCACTATACACTATGGTCTGGTCCGTAGGGTCTTCCATGACCTAGATGGACTTGTTAGTACACAAGGTCTTGCTGTTAAGGAACACAGGTCCTAGTTGGCTTGAAAACTAAAGAGCCAGAAAAAAGGCAGAGATGAACCTACCTGCACCTGGCAGAACAGAGGATTGCATTAGCACTTATTCATAATTTTCAACACCACAAAAGACAATTTGCAAAAGCTGCTGCCGGCAGTCAGTGCAGGGAGAGGGAACACTCTGTTTCTTTCTGGAGCATTAGTAAGAAGCAGTCTGTAGAATGCCATCCCCTTCTTCATCCCCTTCCTATCAACTCATTTCGTTCATGACTTAAGTATCCCAAAGGATTTAGCTTCTCCTTTCTTCACAGTGTATTAGACAGAATCTCTGCCTCTCCACCCCTCTCCCTTCCCATGCCAAGAGTCACACTCTAATTGTCTAGGAAATCTATGGAAGGCTTTCCTCTGGCATCAACAGAAGTTAGATCAAGCCTTGTATGCCAAAAGAAAATAATGACACTTAGTTTCAAATCAGTAAAACCCAATTCATTGCAGCAATTCTAATGGGTGTTTGGCTGGGTATGGTGGAAGGAAGGAATGCTTCCTTTTAAAAATAAATAATACACCAAACTTCCATACTTACCATGCTGAGGGTGATACCCAGGCCCTGGGGGTTGTCCTGGAAGTTGCTGTAAATTGGCATTTGGAGGGCCAGATCCAGGGATCCCATCTTGCATGGCCAGTGGAGGCAATGAAGGCGGAGTACAAATTCCATTCAGATTATTTGCTGGTGTTGGAGGAATCTGAGCCCCTGGTGGTATGGCCATTTTTGGCTGTGTTGGTGGCAGTGGTGGACCTTGAAAAGATGCTGGAGGTCCAGAGGGCATGCGAGAGCTTGGAGAAGCACCAGGACCTGTGCAAAGGTATTACATTACACATCAATGATGGCTTACTAACATTATTTAATATCACTGTCTTCTAATACAGTTGCAGCTTGTATTAGAACATTGTAATGAAATGTGACAGTTTTGCCTTGAAAAAAAAAACATTTAAAAAAATACTTAGCTACACTACAAATGACATCTTACAGGTTAAAAAAACATAAGAAATTAAGCTTTAATCAAAACTGATTTTACATGCCCAAGGTTATACCCTGAGGCCTGATTTTTACAATAATGTTGAGTGCCCACAGGCTCCAAAACAAAATAAGCCCTTAAAGCTGTCTGGATTGGGATGCCCAAAAGCATTTTTGAAAACTAAGATTGCTCTGATGTTATTTGCAAGCTTTCAGGCACAATCACCCTTCTTCAGGCATAATGTCTCCCTTCTGCCCCAGCACAAGCAGAAGGGAGATACTGGAATTTGGAAGACAGCCCTGAACTTGACACTCTGACTCTAGGAGGTTGTCTATAAAGTATATCCTCTAGATACTGTTGTCTATCCTCTAGATAGCATAGACATTTTAGCCTCTGATTACTTTGTCTGCACCATAAAATTCAAGTCTACACTACTTATTCTCAGTTTCAGGTTTTTTAAAGAAAGATATAGCTCAATTTCACCACAGGAAGCTAAGTTTTCCCTACTGATATACTACTCCATTGTACAAGCCCATTATTAATCCATAATACATCAAAGAAGATTTAGGATCAATTCTAAAAAATATCTGCAAAAAAAGGCCAAAAGTCCCAATAACTTCAGTTTGAGTTTGGGTAGCTTTCCTTGTTAAATAAAATGTTTTTTCCTCACTAGTCACCAGCATTACAAACTCCCTGGGATTGAAATCAACCTGAACTATTTTATTCTCAAATCACTATTAGTGGCAAAATGTATTGCAGACTAAATACCATTCTTTATTATAATTGGGCAATCTTCTTCCATATGATTCTTGTAACATTTGTATAACTTCATAGTCTTTTCTGTGGTTGCACAGCTGTAACTGAGGGCACAATTTAGCCCTGAAAATGGTATTCTTATGAGAATATGCAAGCAAGTACAAAATTCAGCTTACTCTTCTCAGCTGCATTCATTCTGCAGTGTTAATGAGAATAAAGACATAATACACTCTAATATAAGCAGATATAACATTAAAAACACCCAGGGAGCACCTCTTTTTAGTGTTATTTTCAAGATGAAATACTGTTTTTAGGAAGCAGTCTTAAAAAAAATTTCAACATTCACTGGAAAAAATAAAAATTTCATACTAATCATACTTTTTAAATTTAATATACAATACAATATTAGCCATAGCCACAAGAGTGTGGACAGTTGGTTCCCCAGGGACAACTAGCAGTGAGACACCTTGTGCCACTTCTAGTTATCCCTGGGGAATGTCTGGCTATGCACCCTCTGGTGAGCATCAGGTTACCTCAGGTGGGGTAGGGGAGGCTGAGGCCCAAACAGGGCTGGCCCCAGCACCCTTACCTGGAGTCCTGTGCATCTCCTGGGGCTGCAACAGCAGCAGCAATCCTGCCACTCGGAGCCTGGCTGGCATGTGGCACTCCACGTTTTTTGTGCACGTTTTTTTTTTTTTACCCTTGCATATCCCTTGATCCCTGGTCAAAGCCCTCCCCACCCCCCTTCTTCCCTTGCAGCGCAGAGAACAGCTGAATGTGCAGTATGTGGTGCCACATAGTACCCGGCCACACTCATCTGGATACAGCCACTGCATGCATCCAACACAAGAAATGTTTAGCAAACTGTACTTTCAAGAATCAAACCTGTTCAGACTAGTCTAACTCTGCTTCCACTACAGTCAGTGGGAGTTTTACCATTTTCTTCAGCACTTTGAAAACTTCCTCTCCTGAGTGGTATAAAATAATTTTATCTGTAAACAACTTCAACAGTGGGGTGAGACTGGAGTTTAAGAATCTGAATAGTGCTCAAGGCAGAGGTTATTATTAGTAAAGTGAAACAAAAAGAAAATCAAAATTGCTGACTCAACATGCTAACAGACAAACATGGACAAGTACCATAGCTATTTATCTGCATGGTGCCAAGCTGATTAGCCAGTTGGGCTGTGGATGAAGGGGATGCAGTATTTGCATATGGTGGCTGTGACTGATGACTGTAGGGAGGATAGGAAGGTGGTACACTGCTGCCAGGTGAAGGACCTTGAAACCTGAGGAGAAAAATCACATTTATATTGCTTAAGAAACCATTTCAGACAACCATAATTCACATGCCATTTAAACCATCAATAAGAAGCCAAACTGCCAAAGGAATCTCCTCAGATTTTGATCAAAGATGATATCTTCTATGTTAAAAGAAGATCCAGATCATTAAGAAAGAAAACTGGGGGCATGTGGAAATGGCAAATGTTCATTTGCTCACACAGTTACTCAGCTGAAGCAAAAAACTGTTAGGGCTTTACCTTTAAGCTTTTGCTCATGCAGTTTAGAAAAAACTCTTATGATCGGACCAGTCCAGAGTTCTCATGTCTTTTCCACTCTTGGGAGTGGAATCCATTCCCCACTCAGCTGGGAATGAATGAAAAATACTCCTTTCCGGTTAACAGAGGAATTCCTGTGGGAAGGGGGAAATAATGAGGAGAGGCTGTCCAACCTTCCCTGCATGTAGGAGGAGGAGGAAGAGCCTATATGGGGAATGCAATAGGTGGTATTTTGCATGTGTGTCAGAGTTCAAATAATCTGGAAGTGAGGAGGCTTTGAAGTTGGGCAGAGATAAAGCACAAGTGGATGACACAGAAGAGGGGAAGAGAGGATACATCCAACCTGACCAACACCCCTTAATTCGCTTGGTTTTCTTTCTGAATAACTGTCTTTTTGACCACTGCTTGCAGGAGGTCTTCTATGGTGCTGTACCTATGTTCCATCTCTGAACATAAAGCAACTTTTCTTTTCCTGCATGTAAATTGCCATTAATTTTCTTTACAATTTTGTTCTAGGCACTTCCTAACTTTGAATACCAGTTCTTTCTAACCTGAACATAAGCAGTATATGAGATAAAGACAGCATATGATAGCAAGGTAATGAACTGAAAGTCAAAGAATAAAAGTCTCCAGTATTGCCACTGACTTATTAGGTGCCACTAGGACCCCTGCCACACATTATACTTACAATGTGATTAACCAGTTAATCACACTCTGAGCTGTAACCCAGCCACACATTAAAGTAATTAATGGTATCATAAAAAAAGGAATAAGTTATTCCACAAAAAATGTGAAGTGACTTTGTAGCTGGTTCCTATCACACCACTAATTGAACATGTGGCCAGATGCACCCTCATGACTAGGAGCCCACTGCTGATGGGGTTCCCAGCTGCAGGGGTGCACCATCAGCTAATGGTGTGCCTCCTCAGCTGGGAGCCCTGCCGGCTGATGGGACTCCCAACTACAGGAGCCTGCTACTTGCCAATGCAGGGGGAGTCTGGGATTGTGCTCCCAAGCTCCCCTTACATCAGCAATAAGGCATGATAGGATCTGATGTTTAATGCCACGATCACACACATGTGGCATGGCAGGAAATGCAATGGTGTGGATCGTGCAAGAGAGCCCACTGCACCTTTACCTGCATATCTGGCAGGCATCTAAGTCACTTCATCTCACTTTTTTCCCATTACCATCCAACTACTTGTGTGTTTAGACTACAGACTCACTCTCATTAGTGCAGTGGAACTTAATCACCACTGGAAACCTTATTTACAACACTGAACTGCTATGTAGGTTCAGCCAAAGTAAATATCACAACATTATGTTGTCATTAGATGCAGTTTGATACACTTATGAAAGGGATTCTAGGACATGGTTACCAGAAAAAAAAACCCCACAAGAGAGTACTTCAGGACTGAAGGTCTCCTTCATGCTTATGTCTTTTCCCCTACTGGTTTACTTCCTTCTTTGACTTGGTTTTCTGAGAAGCTTTAAGTCATGACAAGTGACTTAAGTGCAGGGGGACTTGCAGGATACAATGAACAGGCTGTTGTACCCACTTCGTAGGTATAGTGAGAAAAAGGACAAAAGCCAACTGTCTTCAGTCATCCAAGAAACATACAAGTTTCACAGCACTAACTGCCTCCTAGGCTGTGTCCACACAAGCGCAGATGTCTGTTTCCCTGAGCACTTGTCCCTGGGGAATGCCTGTGCCACATGCCATCTGGTGTGAGGCAGGTTACCTTGGGTGGGGTAGGGGAGGCTGGGCCCAGCAAAGCATTACCTGGGGTCCTCAGGGAGCTGCAGCTGCATCACTCCTGAAGCTGGAAGCATGGTCGACAGCCGGAGCATCGCTCCAGCAGGGTAGGCTCCAGTTTTGGGTGGCATGCACTGCTGCCACATGCACCACCCCACTTTAAGGCATGGGGTTTTTTGAACCCAAGATCTCCCAGGGTCAAACCCGCTCCCCCATGCTGCAAAGTAGCAGTGCAGGGAATGCCTGTGTGTGTGGTATGTGGCACCACAGACAGGTCTGTGGCACCCAGGACCATCCTTGGGGGGAGGAGCAGCGGTGGCGCAGAGCTACCCCTCCCCAACGCCAATGCTGCTGCTGATGGCAGAGGCAGCTTCTTCAGGTCCAGGGCAGGGGCAGGGCCCCACAGGGGCTGATTTGTCCCAGAGCCTGCACCCTGCTCAGGTCAGCTCTGGTGGCACTACCCACATATCTGCGCTCACCTGGAGGTGACCCTAAAGTGCATATTGAATGATTTATTTTTATTATGATACAGCTATACTTGTTCTTCTAGATGTATTTTCATCTGATTGACAACCCTCAGTTCTACCTGATTCAAAGAATAGATTCACAATGTGGTCTCTTATACCTCAAAGGAATGCCCCAATTGCCAGGTAATTCAGTCAGTCAATCTCCCTTGTTCTATCCTGTGGAAGCTCTTACACTTGAAGAAATAAAAGTATTAATTGTGCCAGAGAATATGAAACTGACTTAACACTCTAGTGGTTAAAGCAGTCATCTAGTTGACATGACCAACAAAGATGCAAGTCCCTGCTCTGCATCTAACAGGAAAAGGACAATGAAATCCCCAGCCACTAAGCTTTTAGCTAGTCAGGCAGGTTGG
This sequence comes from Crocodylus siamensis, assembly GCF_052110815.1. Lineage (NCBI taxonomy): Eukaryota > Metazoa > Chordata > Crocodylia > Crocodylidae > Crocodylus > Crocodylus siamensis. The sequence goes on along the minus strand of NC_143396.1, from coordinate 116,199,212 downwards.
CGTGGGGTGCAGTGGGGTGTAACAGGGAGAGAGGTTTGTCTCCTTTTCCCTTACATTTTGATCAGAAATCAATTCTGGACCTAAGAAACCTTTCCAACAAGAAGGAAGGGGAAATACTGATACTTTTTGCTGAAATATTTCTGCTTCAATGAGCAGGCATTTTCCAATAAAAATCACAGCCCAAACATTCCCAAATCAGCTCCATTTTCAAATCAGCTCCACTTATCATTAAAACCAGGGCTGGCCAACTAGTGACCTGGAGTCTGCATTTGAGGGGTTAACCTGCCTCTGAGCTCCCAGGCCAAGCACCACTCCTTTCACTGGTCCCTTGCTGCTGCTGCCACACTCTCTGGGCTCCCTGCTTCTTAACCAACCTACAGGGCTCAGGAAGCTTGAGACCAGGGGGCTCAGGAGACCTGGGGAACCCATGCATTGGACTGCAGTATGGCAGGAGGGCACTGGCATGGTGCAACAGCAGGCCCATGACAGGGGCATATGCCATGGCGCAATTGGATAGCCGTGACCTAAACAGTTTCCAAACTGGCTGGATTAGAATAATTGGAAGATATGCATCCACTATGAAAAAGGCAAGTGAAAGAATTAAATAATTAACGTGGTTCATATGTAAAGTCACCTGTGTTGCTGATGCCCTGGTGTACTGGGCCCATTCTGGAGATTGGTCTGATTATACAGGTGGATGCCAGGAGGTGGGGATCCAACAGGAGCAGAAGATCCAGAAGGCACAGTTGATTTCAACATACCTACAAAATAAATAGCACACAAATACATTATATCTATTACATTACCACAGAACCATTACATATTACCACAAAACCCTACTTTAAATGGGAATTCGTTGAGCACTAGCATTAAGTTTTCCACAGTAGTAGCTAAGACTGGATGAATTCAGAGAGAGCAATAGGAAGTCACCCAAAACATTTAATGGTGCTGAGCTGCTACTTGTGCCTTCTCATCCTCCCATTTTTTCCTACATCTGCCTCAGCTTGCAGGGATCCCAGTTTGTATTTACTGGGCATGTCTACACGTGCCATTAATGTGCAGCAATAAGTTATAGAGCATATTGCCCTCCAGTTTACTGCTACCAGGCACATAGTGTACACATGAGTTCAGACCGTAGCATATTAAGCCAGCAACCCTGGCTGGCAGGGGACCACAGAGGCCAGCCTATCAGCCCAGTGCTGCTCTGACTAGGCTCAATGTGCTGTGGAGGAGCTAGTCAGGGCACAAGGGTGCTTCAGTGCAGGGCTAACTGGCAGGCAGCCCCCACACGTTTGTGCCCCAGCCAGCCCAGTTGGCGTTTACACATGTACTGCTGAGCATGAAAATAAACTCGGCAGCAGGGTACTACTTTTATTTAAAAGTTCTATCCTGCTGGGGAGTTTATTAGTTTTGTGCACCCCAATGGGAGCGCATATGTAGAGGCTGAGATGTTTACTGTGCAGTTAGTCAACTGTGCAGTAAGTGTCTCGTGTAGATGCAACAACTACCTAGAACATTGATTAGGAACAAAAAGGTGGAAGAAAGGGGAATATGAAAAGGGGAGGAGGAAGCAAAAGCAAGATAGACAATACAGGGAGGAAAAGAAATGACAGTGGGAAGGAGAAGAGGAAAAATGAAGGGGAAAAGAAGCTAGAAAGGGAAAATGCATGAGTTCAGAAAGAGAGCTTTCAACCTAGTGTAGAGAAAACCCTTTGATTTTTTTTTTAAACCAAAAGCATGATTGGTAATTTCAAGCCTTCCCATTAGGCATTTTAATGACAAGCATTCTTCTTTTAAGAAAATATTCTTTTTTTTCCCCCTCAGAGTGTTGCATCTCAAAAGCGTTTGAAAACTTGCAACAGGCTCATTATGAAAATACCTCCTCATTATGAAAATCCAAAATAGGGGATTCCTAAATACAGAGAAACTCAGAAAGCTGACTGATTTGTAGAAAGATACTACAACTTAAGTTAAAATGAACAATACAAATAGCTTTCAAATGTGTGTTTCTCAACTTATTTATCTTTGCCTTTAACTTAGCTTTTTTAATGTGAAAAATATATACATCTACCAAATCTAGTACTATCATTTCTGAATATTCTGACCAAAAAACTGCACACATTTCTAGCTTAAAGCCAGTAAATCAGGTTAACTCAGCCCTGATGTAAGATTTTATAGAAAGCCTGGTCTCCTAACAATACACCAAATTGGTTCCTTCCACTCATTTCATGGCAACTGAAAATGCACACAGATTATAAAAAGAAAAAAAAAATGGAAAAGAAAATGACTTTGTATTTAGTTTCTATGGATTTATTCCTGTCCAATATCTGAGAAAATGTAAAGACTAACAGGATTTTGTAATCTTGTAAACCTCTTTACCTGCAAAAGTATTTATTAATAATCTACTTGCTCTGATTTGTACAGTTCTGACACCTTTACTATCTCTTTACCTTTACAAGATCCAGAATGATTTGAATACACTGGAGAAATGGTCTGCAATCAATCAAATGAGATTCAACAAGAACAAATGCAAAGTCCTGTACTTGGGACAGAAAAACTGCATGCGCAAATAGAGACTGGGAAATGAGTGGCTAGGCTGAAGTACTGGAGAAAAGTGCTGGTCTACTGGGGATTACAGTAGACTAGCAATGCTCAAACTTTTGGCCCACCGGCCAGATGAGTACCACAGGACCTACCTGCAGGCTGGACTGGGCCTGGGGCCTGGAACCACCTCTCCCAGCTCTGCACACAAGGATTGGGCTCTAGGGACCTGGCACCACCCCCTCCTTCCAGGATTGGGTCCCAGAGGCCTGGCACCACACCTCTCCCAGCTCCCCAGACCATGGTTGAGCCCTGCAGGCCTGGCACCACCCCTGCCCAGCCCTACATGCTGGGTTGAAGGCTGAATCCACCACACAGGGCCCAGGGCTCCCCACAGGTCCAGAGCTTGTGGCAGTAATGGAGCAATTGCCACCGCTCCCCAACCACTAAATTTCTAGACCTATGGGGAACCCCATGGACCAAGTGAGACAGTACTGTGAGCCAGATCTGGCCAAAGGGCACCACTGAAACAGATTATAAGTTGAATGAGCCAAAAGTGTTCTCTTGTTGCAAAAAGACCAACAGCATACTGAGCTCTATTAAGAGGCGTGTCACTTGCAAATCAAGGGAAATTAATCTTCCACTCCATTTAGCACTGGTGAGACCTCACCTGTGTCCAATTTTGGGCCCCACTTCAAGAAGGATGTAGGCAGCACAGGAAATTTGGAAAGAAAGTTTAGAAAGAGTCTAGCACTGAGAAGCAAAAATGATTAGGGGCCTGGGAAGCAAGTTGCGAGGAAAAACTGAAAGAGCTAGGGCTATTTAGGAGAAGCACCCTTTAGCACTATTTAGGACTAGCTAGGGCTAGTCAGGAGAAGAAAAAACTGGGAGAGGGGTAGATTTGATAGAAGTCTTCAAATACCTAAAGGGCAATTACAGAGAGGATGGAAATAGGCTTTTCCCTGTGGCCCTAGAGTACAGGACTAGGAGCAATGGTCTCAAGCTGCAAAAAGGTAAATTTAGGTTAGAAATTAGGAGGAACTCTGACTGTGAGGGTGGTCAAGCATTGTGGAACAGGCTATCTAGAAAAATGGTATAATCTCCATCATTGAAAGTTTTCAAGAGCGCATCAGAGCAGACATTCACTCTCCCAGAAGAAACTCTTCCAGGAGTGATTTAATCTTGGTCGTTCCCAGCGTAATTTTTCTCCCAGAGTAGCGATTTTTACTGTGAGAGAAAAAGTCTGAACATCTGTAACTCGTGGTTTCTGGAAGAGCAGTGAATCTCCCAGGAGAAACTGAATGGCTGTAGGAGACCACACACACTTGGTTGGGATGGTTTAACCAGGCTGATCCTACCTTGAGCAGGCAGCTGGGCCAGATAACTCTATATGGTCCCTTCCAGCCCTACTTTCCTATGATCTTAATGTTCATTCAACTGATTTCTGTGGCATCATGTTTAGTTTTCTTCCTCCCTTTCTAAGTCTTACTGTTTTATTAGTCTATTGCCCCAATACTTTTGTCTATATTCTGTTGACATTGCTGATATTACTCTGATATGAATAAAGGCTCAGACTATTTACTTTTGTTTTTATAAATCTTTGGCCACTTCCTTGCAGCAGCCATCATATACATCTCTTCTAAAGAAATCTGAAACAGGAGGTCAGCAATCTCTTTTCAATTTTGCATTTTTGACATTTAAAATGTCAGTATAGTCACCAAAGCAAATCATTGCTCTGCTTTAGCTGAAGAGCATCAGCTACAGTTTGCTCAGTAGGTATATTACCAGGGATCCTGGTTTTCTCTGACTTAAAAAAAAATCCCCAATTTTTGGTTTAGAAAAAGTAATCTAAAATCCACGTTTTTCAGTGATTAAAATGAAACATGACTAATACATATTAGTGGTGTTTCATTTTAATCATGGAAAAATGTGGATTTCATAGATTTCACAGACATTAGGGCTGGAAGGGACCTCGGGAGATCATCGAGTCCAGCCCCCTGCCCAAAGGGCAGGAAGTCAGCTGGGGTCATAGGATCCCAGCAAGATAAGCATCCAATTTACTCCTGAAGGTGTTCAATGTAGGTGCTTGAACCACCTCCGCTGGCAGACTGTTCCAGACCTTGGGGGCTTGGACAGTAAAGAAATTCTTCCTTATGTCCAGCCTGAAACGGTCTTGCAGGAGTTTGTGACCATTCGACCTCGTCATCCCTTGGGGCGCTCTGGTGAACAAACGTTCCCCCAGATCCTGGTGGTCACCCCTGATAAACTGGTAGGTGGCCATCAGATCACCCCTGAGCCTGCGCTTTTCCAGGCTAAAGAGTCCCATGGCTCTCAGCCTGTCATCGTAAGATCTGTTTTCCTGACCCCTGATTATGCGCGTGGCTCTCCTCTGGACTCTCTAAAGCTTCTCCACATCCTTTTTGAATTGTGGAGCCCAAAACTGCACGCAGTACTCCAGCTGCGGCCTCACCAAGGCCGAGTAAAAGGGGAGAATGATGTCCCGGGATTTGCTGGAGAAGCATCTATGGATCCAAGCCAGCGTTTTGGTCGCTTTACTAGCTGCAGCATCGCATTGCAGGCTCATGTTCATCTTGTGGTCAATGACGACCCCCAAGTCTCTTTCTTCTGTAGTGCTATCCAACGTAGCACTGCCGAGCCTATAAGGATGCTGCAGGTTTTTCCTCCCAAGGTGGAGAACCTTGCATTTTTCGGTGTTAAACACCATCAGGTTCTCGTCCGCCCATTTGCTGAGCTTGTCCAGGTCAGCCTGGATCACCCGTCTATCTTCTGGCGTGGATGCTTTGCCCCAAAGTTTGGTGTCATTGGCGAACTTGGCCAGTCCACTCCTGACTCCAATGTCCACATCATTAATGAAGATGTTGAACAGGATGGGTCCCAAGACAGAGCCTTGAGGGACCCCACTGGTCACAGTGCACCACGATGAGTGACTGCCATCAATTACAACCCTCTGGGTCCGACCATGGAGCCAGTTTCCCAGCCAGCGGATCGTGGTGGAGCCAAGGCCACAACTGGTCAGTTTGGCCAAGAGGTGATCATGGGATACCAGATCAAAGGCTTTTTTGAAGTCAAGATATATGACATCAATCTTTTCTCCCTTGTCCAGGTGATAGGTCACCTGGTCATAGAAGGAAATGAGATTGGTCAAACAAGACCTACCCGCAACAAACCGATGCTGGCTATCCCTTAGAATGTTAGCCTGGGCCAGTCCATCAAGGATGGCCTCCTTAATAAACTTTTCTAAGATCTTCCCCAGGATAGAAGTCAGGCTAATGGGCCTGTAGTTCGCCGGATCCACTCTCCTCCCTTTCTTGAAGATCGGCACCACGTTGGCCTTCTTCCAGTCTTCGGGCACTACACCAGAGCGCCAGGAGTTTTCAAAGATCCGTGCCAGGGGCTGGGCTATGACGCTTGCCAGCTCCTTGAGTACCCTGGGGTGCAGATTGTCAGGGCCAGCTGACTTGAAGGTATCCAGCTTCTCAAGGTGTTCCTTCACGAGGTCAGCATTTATGGAGGGTAGGGGATCCCCATCACCCGGATCTCTCTGTCCCATAGCAGGTTACTTTTTTAAAAATCCCCAATTTTTAGTTTAAGTAGAAGTAAACCAGGATCCCTGTACATTACACTGGGTTATAATGAGCATCCTGCTGCCATTCCTGTAAAAAGCCAGATAGGTTACCGTTCTGATTGGAGGCAACTGACTTTTATTGGGCCAGATAACTGGCTATATCTCCCACTCAACCAGCCCTAGTAGCCAATAAGCCTAATTAGTAAGATACTAATTGTGTACGAATATCTAGATCTTGCTTAAGATTTTTTGATCAAGTACTAGTTTCATTGCAGAGAACACAACCCTCCCCTCCATGGTTTGTTCAGAAATACCTTACTCCATTTCCAGAAAAGATACTGAAATGTTTTCTGTGTCCTTTCCTGTTAGGGATCTCTCTTCAATGTGGCATCAAAGTACAGGTGCTGCTTACTGCAAAGCTAAATTCACATGCAATGGGAAAGTACCCAAAAAGCCTGATTTTCTATAGCCTTGCACATATTTTGTCACTATTTACACCTGCAAGCATTGGGGCAAACCAGTATCAAGTCTGAATAGAGCAGCCTGTATCAGTGCCAATCGCAACATGTGATGCAGTTGTGATGTGGAAACGTTATTCAGGCCCTGAATGCATCTAATACTTATCTTGTCTTACCTGACTGAGGTGCTGAGTATAAGGAATTAGGGCCACCATAATGCCCATAATGAGGTGAAGAAGTAGGAGGGCCAAGTCCTGTAGAAAAGCCTCCCATTCCTGGCTGGGATTGGGAATAAGGAGGTGTCGCAACATAACCTGGTTGACTCATATTGACAGTTTTCTCATTCCAAATAAAAGTCCTTATTAGGGGTCTGCAAAAGAAAGATATCAGCTTTTACTCCATTAGCACCTTGCAAGATTTGTGTTTTTCTTACCATATGGAAGGCAGGATGAACTCCTGAATGCAGCAAGAGAATTGGGAGCTGAGAAAACAGTGCTAGCCTGACATTTCAGTTTTGTCCCCTTTTAAATGGCAGGTTTAAGTAGAAGCAGAAGTCAATCCCTTTCTTTCATAGTCATGAGACATTTAAAAAAATTGTTTCAACCGAACATGGGATTACTTGACCACCTCCCATATGAAGAATGATTTTTCCCACTTTGAGAATATGAAATGCCTGAATCTACATCTACATTATCCATGCCCATTATTGCTCCAAGATCCCCTGTACCCTATTAAGCTAACTCTGCTATCAACCTACCAAGAAGTTCAGACTAACTTTTCTTTTTTTCTGGAAAGAGCCTTCTAAAACTTCAACAGTAATTGCTAGGAAACACTCCATTATTTTGTGTTTAAATATCCTTTTACTATGAAATAATGTTATCAAATCTTGGTCCCAGGTCCCTATCCCCCCTGTTTTCCATTGACGCTTCAAGTTACATAGTTTCAACTTACATGGTGTTTTTCAGGAATGTATCCGCCGAGTAACTTGGGGTCTGACTATATATGCTTAGAAGGTCCCAGGTAGAGGGCCACAACCCCCTACTACAGAGAAGACAAAAAAACCCCCAGAGTCTATACCAATCTGATCATGAGGTAAAATTCCTTCCTGACCCCAAATAAGGCAATCAGTCTGACCTTAAGCAGAGGGGCAGCAACCTCTGGCTTTGCTCTCAGCAGGAGAATCAGCACACCCTAAGTCCCCAGCCTTGACTGTAGCCAACACCCAACGCCTCTGGGAACACTTAAAAACACCCTGATACGTCTAACAGAAAAAGTGTGTGTGCATGGGGGGGGGGGGGGGCATCTACACATGCTCCTCACTGACCATTTGGTACCGCTCAGTCCCAGTGGTACATGGTTATTTTTAGACACTCCGTCACCATAGTGACAAGATATGGTGACATAGCTTGTTGCTACGGCAATATGGTGTTGGCCTCATGGTTTGTGCCTGCCAATACTACATCATCGTAGCATCTTGTGTAGACATGCCCTGTGTTTCTGTGGGCCAGGGGAGGAGGGGGCAGCAAAACCTAGACAACCAGCAAAACCCAGACATATGGGAAATACCTATGCACAACATAGGCCTAGATCATCTGCAACAGCCAGAACCAGAGGGATTGATATGCAATAAATATGTGCTTCTTGGAGGTATTTGGTATTTTGCCTAAATAGGTAACATTAGTTAATATAAAGCTTGTAAGTTCATAACCCTCAAATGTAACTTGTCTGTCATAAGTTTAACCAAAATGATAAAATTAACTGTTTGTGGAACTGACTGGGCCCCACAGGCAAAGTTGTAGCTGCGAGATTAGCTGACCTAACGGTTTCTGCTGAGGGTTCCGCCTTGACGATAAAAAACTGGATCCAACTGCCTGGCACACCCAACACATGTCAGGAGAGCACATTCCAAGAAAGCATATTCAAATGAAACCTAAAAGGGGTTGGGGCTTAGGCGGAGCAATGTCAGTTTAAAACCTAAAGGTGCTGCATTGTAATTTGCTTATTGATTAAACCCGAGTCTAGGTAGTAACCTTTTATGATAATTTTTAACACTTTTCAATCCCACAGGGTAACTGCTATAAGGCAAGATTGTGAGTGGCTCTAAAGCCAACAGATTAGCATAAGACTGGGTATAAAAAGTGCGTGCATCAGGTGAACAGCAGGAAGGAGGGAACAGTACGGTCATTGCTGTTCCATGCCCGGACCCTGGACTCCTGGTGTGAGTGAGGATCGGATCCTGATCAAGGGACCTTCCCCAGTAATCCCTCTAACAATGTTGATCGGGAATGCCTGACTTTGCTGGAATCACTTGACACGTACCTAGGCATCAATAAGTTGCCAACCCATGTCTGTCTATCTGTTGTTTTGGACAGCTCAGTGGCTGATAACCTTGCAGTGCCCAGCTGGCCTGAGACAGAATTGATCTATCTATCTGTTATTATCTGTTTTTATTATTTACTATTAGCTCCTTAATACTGCATTAGCTGCTTATCACATTTATCTTACTGTTAACTGTTGTGTGCGTGTAAGCTATAATAAATTTGCCATTCCTTCACTCCCAACTTTGCCTCCTCGATCCGAAACTGAACCAAACAGCCCAGCTGGCCTGTGATAGAACTGATACACTCACAGTGCCCAGCTGGCATGTGACAATCAACCCCAACCAGTGGCTGTCCAAACTCTTCTTGAACATACCTCCAGCGATGGAAAGTCCACAACTTCCTTAGGCAGTCTATTCCACTGCCTCACTATTCTCACAATAAAGAAGTGTTTCTGGATATCCAATCTAAACTTACTTAGCTGCAATTTCAAGCCACTGGTTCATGTCCTCCTCTCTGCAGCAAGAGAGAAAAGTGCTTTCCCTTCTGGTTATAGCAGCCCCTCAAGTATTTGAAGACTGCTGTCATGTCCCCTCAAACAAGTCTTTTTCACGGCCACATCACACTGGTGATTAGCAGATTACAAATTAAGCAGTATACTTAGGTCCCTCTCTTCCTTCAATGCCTCCAGTTTATGACCCCCATTTTAGAGCAGTTCTTGGTAATACTCCTTAAGTGGACAGCTCAGCATTTCATACTATTAAAAACTTCATGTTATTTCTATTGGTCCACTCTGAAAGGTTATCTATTTCTTCCTGTAGAATACCCAGTGCTACTCTGGACTAGCAATACCTCCCAGCTTAGAGTCATTTTCAGATTTTGTAAAATTTACCTTATACCAATGTCACTAATGAAAATGTTAAACAAAACAGGCCTCACTCCCAAAATCAGAACTCTCCATTACTAACCTGTCTCCAGTCTGATAACTCTCCTTTCATCGTCACCCCTGGTAGTCTCTCATTTAGCCATCTCCTTAGCCATCTAATTATTATAGAATTAGTCCCCCCATCTTTCCAGTTCAGCTAATAATTTCTACATAAGGCACAGTATCAAACTGTTGGCTTCACTGCATTGCCTTTTTGTAGATGTCAGTTGACCTGTCACTAAAGGATATCAAATTGCTCAGATATGATCTTCCTTGGATAAAAATCTTATTGTAGTTTGTCATACTTTGTTTACCTCCATATTATTGATTATTCTTTCCTTCAAATATCTGCTGGAAGACTTGAAATAGCACTAAAGTCAAGTGAATAGGTCTGTATTTCCCACTCCTACCCCTTTTACTTTATAGAGGTTTATTATATAATTGACTCCAAGATGAACATGGGCCAGCAGTGTGGGGAGGCAGTCAGGAAGGCCAACCGTACCTTGTCATGCATCCACAGATGCATCTCAAGCAGGTCCAAAGAGCTGATCCTCCCCCTCTATGCAGCACTGGTCAGGCCGCAGCTGGAGTACTGCGTCCAGTTCTGGGCGCCGCACTTCAAAAGGGATGCGGACAGCATCGAGAGGGTCCAGAGGAGAGCCACTCGCATGATCGGGGACAGCAGGGCAGGCCCTATGAGGAGAGGCTACGGGACCTGAACCTGTTCAGCCTCCAAAAGAGAAGGCTGAGGGGGGATCTAGTGGCCTGTTATAAACTAGTCAGAGGGGATCAGCAGGCATTGGGGGAGTCACTATTCCCCCATCCACTGCCAGGAGTGACCAGGAATAATGGTCACAAGCTGGCAGAGGGTAGGTTTAGGCTAGATATCAGGAAGCGCTACTTCATGGTCAGGGTGGCTAGGATCTGGAACCATCTTCCAAGAGAAGTGGTGCTGGCTCCTACCCTGGGGGTTTTTAAGAGGAGGTTGGATGAACATCTTGCTGGGGTCGTTTGACTCCAGTATTATTTCCTGCCATGGCGGGGGGTCGGACCAGATGATCTACTCTGGACCCTTCCAACCCTAGAAACTATGAAACTATGTCTCAGTGCTGGATCTCACTGCAATAAATCTTTTAACAGTCTTCTAAAGATTAAGGAATGCCTTGTAGCTAAGTCTTTTCTTTGTTATTATGCTTAAAATGCTTTATGACCACTGATAATTTCATATTAATATTATAAAATCAAATATGGTGCAATATTTAGCTAAATCACTAGATTTCATAACACTAATTTGCATTTACCTAGCACCTCTCATTAAGAGACCTGAAAACACTGGCCAGCTATTGAAGTTGTGCTGCACAAACCTGTGACCTTTATTCCCGACTGAAAGAGAAAAGAAGAACGAGAGGGGTGAAGGCTAAAAATTGACCTTATCTATAATAATAAAAAGCTAGTTTTAGGTGTTCAACTTGAGACTGATTTTCAGTGGTGCTGAGTGTGCATAATTCTTAACTGAGGTCAGAAAGAGCTGACTGCTCAGCACCTCTGAATAGTCAGACTTCAAATAACTCAGGTTGGGAATATGATATCAATAGTTGAGGCACTCCTCATTATGCAAGTGTGTCTAAAACCTTGAGTCTGATCTCTAGTTCAGATAGGGAAAAAAAAAAAATCAGAGTGATGACCCAGAACACCTTACGTTCTGCCCTACGATGCCAGGCTACAATGATTTAATACAGGGTATTCTTATGTCCATATTGGATTATTAAGCACAATTTGCTCAACTTCATAACACAATTCTGATTTATTAGCTATTACTTGCAGTGTAACAAACATTGCTTAAGTGTCTAAACTGCTTCAGTGCATAGGAATGGTGAGTCTCCCATATGTTCCCCAAGACAACTGTGCTCTGTGTACCTGTAATTGGTGAGACCTCAATTTGAAAGCTTCTAAAGCAGCTCTGAGCTGAGAAACAACATTGGCTGCTTCTGCAGTTAATGAGCATTGTTTACACTGAGTTTGGGTAAGTGCATATTCTGGGTAAACTCAGTCTTTTTTCAGTCTGAGATGATGTACTTAAATGAACTGCACTGTGCACAATTCCCAGCTCTTTAAGACATTTCTGGTTATATGTTATGCAGTTCCAAACAGGTGAGATGACAGACTCAGCTTTCGCTTCTTAATCAATGAGATAGGACTGAGAAATAAAAGAGAAAATAGTAGCAGCAGCCTAGAGGGTGCTTCGTTATTACGAGCATTGTCCACCCCCCCCACCCCCCCACCCCAGCAGCTTGAGAGAAAGACGTGGCAGCATGAGCTTTGCCACACTACAATGACTGCCTAACAATCAGGACTAAAATACCTGCAATACAGCTTAACTGTTGGAATACAGGAAGAAAAAGACACCAACTCCGAGGCATTTTCAGCAGCTGACACCTGTGGTAGCGGTGACAGCATCCTGAGGAAACTACTTCCTCCCCAGCTCACTCACTGGAGGAAAAAAAAAAATCTTGCCACGTCAAACTTCCCCCACACATTAAAACAGAGAGCTTCTAAGAACAAAAAAGACTCTCAAACATAACCAAAATAAAGCCAGTTTACTGACCTGACCCCATCTTAACTTGTGCTTTGTATTTATCATATATAATCCTATTTCACACACGCAAAACAAACACTGCTTTGAGACATCACCCAAAACGTCAATAAAACTGATCCCATAGGGAAGGCTGGACTCTAACGAGACATGTTCAAAACTAGGCTGGAAGATTACAGAGGAAATTTTAAGGTGGTCACTCGGGCTGGGGTCTTACAAAGAACAACTTTACTCTCCATACAGTTAAAAAAAAAAAAGTTTGTCTTCCTCTGCTTTTGTAATATTAACTTGCATCCTCCAAAACCAAACCTAAACCACCCCATTTCACTTAAATTCAGATGATCTCTCTTGTAATCCAGGCTATGCATCTTAAACAAAACAAAATGGGCTTGTCAGATGTACTCCACTCCTGTTGCTGCCATAGTGCTTTGACCCCAATGAGGTCTCCCAGCACCCCAATCCTCTGCACGGAGGATGCACTGCCAGTGCTGGAAATGTGCATCAGCATATGCTGAATTAACATAGGTCCGCAGGGGTCCACCTGTACAGGGTTTCATTCTGAACAGAAACCCATGCTCTCCCCCAAAGGCAAAAGGGCTGTTAAGAAACACCAGCATGCTTGGCATCTCTGCCCCAAGCATCTTACAATCAGCATGCAACCAACAATGCATGGGTCACAAGGTAATGCTGTCCACACTACAACAAAGCATTTCCACACCCTGTCAAAAAGATCTCAGCAGATGCTTTGCGTGGGAAGCTGTAGAAGCATAAAGTCTCCCTAATATATCAGGAAAAATGCACCCAGTTGGCATCATAGAAGATGAGGGCTGGAAGGGAACTCAGGGGGCTATCTAGTCCAAACCCCTGCTCAAGGCAAAACCATCCCCAACTAGATCATCCCAGATGCTTGTTTCAGTTAGGGACAACTTCTGAGGCATGTAACCAATGCATGTCCCCTTGAGCCCATGACTATACTATGTGCTGAATGTACCATCCTGCTTCCCACATCTAGGTTCAAGGCCCCCAGCTTCTCCCTAGTTGTGAGCACCCCCCCCCCTTATAACCTTGCTGTCACTATACTCATTCAATGGCAGGGTGCAAATTAAGGGGGAGTCGGGAAGAGATAAGAGACAAGAGCCCCTAAAAGACTTGAAAATCATAATGGGGGGGGGTCCTCTGGATTGCTCCTTCATAGAGGTGGACTTGTTAATCAATGAACCGGTTGAAAATTTTTTTGCAGACCGCCCCCACCCCTCCAAAGTCACAGTGAAATTGAAGGCCTGTTCATAGCATCCTCCTTTAGGGACTAAAACTCCTTTGATCTCCCTCCCCCCACCCAAAGCCTTCAGTATAACATGCCCTCACCACGTGGGGGGGGGCACCCCTCTACCCAGAATGCACCCCTCCCCTGCACTAGCTGGGCGCATCACCCCTACTGTGTGACCCCCACATCTGGGTGCCAGAGCCTCCTTGGCAGCTGGACTCCACCCCAGTGCTCTGCCTGCCTGGAGGATGCATTGCCACTGCTGTCCTCCCCCCGTGCACCACTCGCACGGCGCTGCACCCCAGCCCTCCTCCCCCCACCCCCCGTGGCACCGCACGCCCCTCAGGCAGCCCCATCCCCCCCGAGCGGCTCTGAACGGCCGCAGAGGCTCGCGCCGGCGGTACCTGAACGGCGCGCGCAGCCCCCTGCGGCTCGCGCCGGGGCACAGCTCCGCGGCAGCAGCAACTGCAGCGGCGCGCGACGGGGGGGAGGGAGGGGGGCGCTCCCGAACTGCCACGTCTCACAGCAGCAGCGAGCCAGGAGAAGGCGGCCCGGCGCCGAACTTCGCTCCCTTTGACAGGGGGAGGAGTGTGCGCATGCGCACTGCCCGCGCTGAAGCCGCTGCCCTCACTAATCTCCCCTCAGGCACAGGGCGGGGGAGGAGAGGCCGGAGGGAGGAACAGAAGCGAGGCGGGGGGTGTCAGCTCCCGGAGTCGCGTGAATCTCAGCTGTCTCCCCCCGGCGCGCTCCCCTCCATCCTTTTTTTTTTTTTTAATTTTTATGCTAAGCAGTGAATTTGGACAGGCAGCTGCTTGTTAGCATACTTCTTTCTCTCCAAAACTTGTTTCTGCTACGATGTCTTCAACTTTATTATTTATTTTTAGAATCAGGATGTGGTAGAGATTCAAATCAAACCAACTAGATTGCTTGCACGAAAGAATTCTTTATTTGCAAAAAAAATATTTTTTTTATAGGAACCTCAAATGTTTGGCTTATGTTCCTAAGGAAATTGGAGTGACAGTTTAAAGCATTTTTTTTTTTCAAATCCAAATCAGATTATGTGTCATGAAGACCTAATGATTGAGGGGGAAATGCTTTAAAAAAAAAAATACAAATCAGATTACACATCATGAAGACCTAATGATTGAGGGAAAAGATGTGTTTTACCAGGACCGGCCCATCCTATACGGTGGAGCCGGTAGCCACAGGGGGTCCCACAGTCTGGGCCATGCCCTGCTCACCCCCTGCTGCCTGTACCTTGTTTAAAGGGCTGGATGCGGGTGGGGAGCCCCTTCCCAGCTGAGCCGGGGAAGGAGTTCCCAGCTCCGCTCCCACCCCAGCCGCAGGAAGGGAACCCCGGCATACCCAGCATGCACTGCCTCTACCCCACGCCTCCTGCAGTGCAGTCCACATGTGTGCAGCCCGGTCCCGACTATTTTATTTCAGTGAGTTTATACTGCAGTTAACCACAATTTTGATTTTTTGATGGGTCAGGAGGTCCCAAAACTATATCTTGCAGGGGGGCTCAAAATTTTGTGGGCCAGCCCTGTATTTTACTATTTGTTTTTCCCAAATATTATTCCCTCAAAGCTCAAAGAATCATTCAGGGCTTCAACTGCAATGCTGCTTCAAACCACCGGGAGTAAAGGAGGATCAGCCTGGCCTAAGCACTTTAAATATGTTCCCTTTTTCTGTTGTTAGACCAACTAAATAGTTGGAGAAAAAATGTTCTTTGCAAGCTTCCAGGTACAAACACCCTTTTTCAGGTTCAATTCAATTGAATGCCTGAAGAAGAGTGTTTGTGCCTGAAAACTTTTTCCTTCAACTATTTAGTTGTCTCCCATTCCCTTTGAACTTCACTGCCACACATTTGCATTTTTGCAGACCTGCATTTTGCATTTTGGCTTCTATTGTACAAAGGGAAGCACACAAACACTAACAAAATCTCCCTATGCTTGAAGAAGGAGCTTGAAAGCTTTAAAACAACATTTTTCCAACTATTTAGTTGGCTTAATAAAAGGTATCAAATCTGCCCAAAGAACCTTGCCTGCATAGGTCCTTAGACCAACACAGCTACAATCAACAACCCTTCTTTTGTTATAAACTTTGTTGCCCACTATATTCAATCAAAGGAGTTTTAGTCCCCAAAGGAGGATGTGTCTAATGCCAGAAGCAGCAGAGAAAAGCTGGCCAGCAGGCTCAGGCCAAGGGCCGGCAAATGAAATGGCTCCCAAATGGGTGGACCTAGGATTTTGAAAAGGAGGGGAGATGCAAGTGGAGTGGCACACTGTCACACAGAGCCCAGCGTGTCTTTTTTTCTCCAACGAAAGAGAAGCTTTGCAAAAAACCAATATAACTATCAGCACATGCATCAACTTGCTAAAAAACACCACAAGCTAGGCAAAAAAAAAAAAAAGGTTATTGTATCATTTGCTATAGACAGTGTAGGTGAAAGGTACACCTCCTATTTGGGTTCATAAAACAAAACCTAGCCTTCTTGAGCATCTTGACACTGCCCCAAATACTTCCTTGTCCTGTCATTTCTATGCCTGAGTTAAGATTTTTTGCCAAAAGTTAAAACAGTGGGCAGGGCTGTGAAAGAAGAGAGACACATGACCAGAAAGGCCTAACAGACAGCTAAATCACAAAAGAAAGGATAACTTGAACAGTGGAACATCAATTTCATTAAAAAAATACAGGGTTGTTAACACCTGTGGAGCCAAGCCAACTTAACAGGAATCAGAGATGATACAAGTCAACTGACTCTCAGCACTGCCTGAATAGAAATGCTGCTCCACCTCCCAGGCAGTTAATTTTAAAGTTTGGGTGGAGCAGGAATCAAATGTGAGGAGGTGGACAACTGCATCACTGTACCCTCCTCTCCCCCACCGCCCAGACCTGCCCCTGCATTCCAGCAAATCTGGTCTAATGGCTTTAAAGCCCAACCTTTAAGGCCCAACCCACATATTGCAAATGCCCAAGGCAAAGCACTGCTGAGAGAGATGTTTCACATTTTGCAAGGTGTCAATCCCAGTTGGGCAGAAAGAATGAGGCTACTGAGACCACACAAAGCAGTTTGCTGGGTAGGATCAGGGCTTGCCAGACTAACTAGCTGAATGCAAGCACTGAGAGCAGACGCAGGAACAAATACCAGCCTATAGCAGGTTGCAAGCCAGCTGCAAGGAGGTGCAACAGGCAGCAAGCCTCAGAAGCTGCTGCCCTGCTGCAGGCAAGCAAGCTGATTGTAAGCCTGCTTAAGAAAACTGGCCAGCTAATACAGATAACTGGCTGGCCACAAGAAGTAAAAAGCTTCTAAGATGGGAGGCTGGGGAGACAGGAGGGAAAGAGGAGGTGGGTAAGCTGATGGACAAACACCATGTCAGAGTTGCTCCTCTTGTAGGTTCCATAGAGAAAAGGCAACATGTTTGGTTTGCAGGTTTAAAGGGCCAGACAGAGGAAGGGTGTGAGGCTGAAACTTGCAGCCTGAGACAGAGTACTCTCTCTCTGGGCCTTAGGACTGAAGGGAAACAAGAAGTTGGTGTATGTGTTCATTGTTTGGTTACCATAAAGAGAAGAGGTGCTTGTTTACCTGAATATGAAAACCCTGTTTGTGTTCTGTGAACACAAACCCTCTGGGCGCGTAATAAACTAACAGGATTTGGTAAGAAAAGTCCTCTCTTCCCCACTCCGAGTCTGCCAGAGAGTGCCTGCTACCCAGCTGTGGATGAAAAAAGCAGGGGGACAGTAAGGCAAAGCAGCAAATGGGCATTGCCACTGTGGGCAGCAGCACAGGAGTAGTCATGGGCAGATCTGGAATTTGAAAAAGGAGGTGCAGATGGTGAGGTACATCATTACATACAAAACAACACACATTTTTATCCAGCTAAAAACAAACCACATGCTTTACCAAGATGCTAGGGGCATAGGGCTGTATTATTCAGTTTTAAGATTAAAGGAAACAAAACCAAAAAACAAATACAGCTTCTTTGAAATAAGTTAAAAACCATCTACAGGGCTGTGAAATAGGAGCTTCATTACCAGGAGCAGCTAACAGATGGCAGAATTGCAGAACAGAGGATAGTGTGAGTTGTGAAACATCAAGACCATTAAAAAGAAGACAGGGTCATTAATACTTGTGCAATAGAGTTTAGAAGAGATCGGGTAAATTATAATGAGCCATGAAGTTAATTGATTCCTTCAGTACCAGTGGTTACTGTGCTGTGTCAAGGAAATTGGCCAGCTACTGTGTAGCACCCATATAACAAAGGGTGTGCTCATACACCGAGGAGCACTGGCCACGTCCCATCTCTGGGCTCGTTCCTAGCTGCGATCAATTAGGCAGAGAACGAGGGAGTGTCGGCAAGACGATTTATTTCTTTAAGTTTAGGGAAAGATCATATGCTTCTCAAGGCTCATCTTGTTTTTCTAACAGCTGTCACTTGCTAAAGCCAGTGCTAAATGACTGTACAGTAACAACTGGGTAGTCAGGTGCATGTGTAGATGCACCCGCTATAGAGTTTATATGAGTATATAGTCTACATGGGACATGCAATGTTTACCTGAATATTTTAATTAACATTTTTTCATAACATCCCTACTTGCAAAGCATAGAAAGCATTTCTAAAATATACTTTTAAAACACATTTTGGTATTTTAAGTGATAGAAGTCATGACTGAATGGATGATTTCTTTTAGTGCTTCAAATTTATATGCACGTTTACATACTGTGAACAAATACTCTAGCTCAGTGGTTCCCAATGCGGGGCCCGTGGGCACTATGGCTGCCTCCAAGGTTTATTCAGGTGCCCATGTGCTTTTTTATGATCAGTAAAAATTATTATTTAAACAAAAAATGCTGTCATATTGGTGCCCGCCGCTTTTTCTTTTAAATTTGAATGTGCCCTTGGGCACATAAATGTTGGGAACCCCTGCTGTAGCTGCTTGTGAACTCTGATACCACACTTTTCCTGAAGTTAATATAGACACTGGTTAAACAGGAAAGGTTAATTTTAGGATAGTATGAAGGAGAACCCAAATTTGAAAGTTCCTTAGTGACAGTCCCTTCTGACAATTTAACTGATGATAGAGAGCCTCTATGATTATTATGATTGTTAGAATCATAAACTAAGCTGCACCTTGCAGGAAGTATTACTGTCTGAAGGTTTACAAATGCTTTGCTATTGCAAATGGTACTCCCATAGTATGTTATAGGGAAAAGCCTGCTTCCTTCAATCTTTTGACAATCTGTTCCAAAAATAAGGCCATACATTTCCATAGTACAATGACATATGTTTGTACTATATTATTTGGCCAGTAGATGTCTGTTTTTTCTGTATAGAGTTTCATGCGGGGTGGTCCCTTATGAAAAAGGGAGACAACACGGGAACACAAGCTGTGTGGAAACCTGCTTCTTTAAGTCTATAGCGTCTAGTTATTTTAGTTAGGGAAAGCTTCCTGTTTAAGTCCAATTGATTCCAGATATCACAGCATATGGTGAACTGCGTTAAGGGAAAAAACACAGAAAAAGGAAAGTAAAACCTCTACGCAGGCCAGCAATTTCGTCAGAAAGGAAAATTTGCTTCCTGATCTCTTTGACCCCTGGCCCCCACCACTCACTGTGCTTCATATGTAGGGCTCTGTTACCGCCATACAATCATCCAGTGATTTGCATTTTTATTGGTGAAATAGATCACAATGTGCTAAAAATCTTACTTGCACCAGGGGGTGGGTCCTCCCTCAGGACACTGGGGTCTCTGGATTGACAGTCTCAACCCTTTCCACAATTTGATAATTTATTTTGGCTGTTCTATAGAAGAAGCTCTGCTGCTCTTCATATGTGGAGGGAGACATTTTTTTGGGGGGTGATACTGAGTGTGCATGTGCATGCATGCACTTTTTCTCCCCCATGGGAAAGTCTGCAGGGGAAGGGCTGTGGTTGGGGAGTGGGGCTGGGGCTGCACTGGGCTGTGCTCAGGCTGGGCCAGGTCACGGGGCAATTGGAGCCTGGAAGATCCTCCAGGGGTGTGGGTGGGCGGCTCCCACCACTGCGTGCACTGTACAGGAGCCGGAGGAGGTGGGGCATTTTTCCCACCCTTAGGTCCTCTGCACCACACCCCTGGATGAGCCACTGGGCTCTGACTGCCCCATGACCTGGCCAGGCTGAGCTGTGGGACAGTCAGAGCCCAGCAGCTCCTCCAGAGGTGTGGCACAGAGCTGGGGAACCAAGGGGGGGCACATTCCCCCCCACCAATCTTTGCATGGGTCAAGGGCAGGCCACAGCTGTGAGCCTCCATACCTCACTGCCACTGCTTTGAAAGCAATGTGCCGCGGTGCCATGTGCTTTGCTGCAGCAGCAGGACTCACACCACTTTCGAAGCAGCAGCAGTAAGGCATGAAGGCAGGGAGAAGGCAGAGTCCAGCCTACCCTTGGCCTGTGCAAAGATGGGCAGGAGGTACATGCCCCCACCTTGGTTCCCTTCTGGAGCCACACTTCTGGAGGAGTCACTATCTCTGATTGTCCCACGACCCAGCCTGGCCAGAGTCCCATTCACCGTGAATGGGGCCAGGCCAAGTCATGGGACAATCCCCACAGTGTAGCAGGGAGCAGGCTAGAGGCAGAGGTAGGTGATTCACACCTGCCTCTACACCACTGCCTCCTGCACTGTGGGGATCTCAATCTGCCCCCGCACCCGGAAGCCCAGGTAAAGAAAGAAATTTACCTGCCTGCTGGGCCATCTGTGATCCTGGCTGTGCAAGGTATCTGAGTGTGTGCGCCCCTCCCCCCTGATGCAGCAGCCTGTGGCCAGGCTGACCTCCAGCCATACCTGCTGCCTCCTGCATTTGGGGGGGCTGAGCCCGGTTAGCCCCTACCCCACCTCCCTTCCACCACCTATGCTGCTCTTGCTCCTTTATAAAAGCCCTTCCTTTTCCTCAGGTTCTGTATGTTAGAGCCAAAAAGCCCGAGGCTGAATTGATTAAATCTTTGCAGGTTAGTCTAAGCTGCATAGACTGAACTGATAAGCAAGTGAACAAACATTCACTTCTGGTTCCAGAAATGCAGTCACATGCCTGCAGTGGCCCGAGCCAGAAGCCAGGAAGTGGGTGCTAGACCATGCCTCTCTGCTTACCTGGAGGAGACAACTTGGGCCAATGCTAGGCCACTCACCCTGAGGGGCAGGGGGGAAGGTGCTTCAGGGAAGGTACAAAACATCCTGGGATGCTGGGGGAATTGTGAGTTAACTTGAATCTGGAGGGGGTCTGGGAAAGACATTCAATAAATTAATTTAACCTAAATCAGTTAGTCTGATACTACATCCACCCAGGTTTATCTTAAACTGTTTCCAACCATTTTGAAAGTGGTTTATGTCCATTGAACTTCTGGACTATGTATGGACAGTTGGAAAGCCCAAGACTAAATTCAGTCAGTCTTTGCAGGCTAGTCTAAGTTGCAAAGATTGAATCAATAAGCAAATGAGCAGACAATCACTTTTGATGGAGGAAATGCAATCACATGCCTGCAGTGGCTCAAGCCAGAAGCTAGGGGGCACTAGAGCACATCTGTCAGCCACAGCCAAAGGGAAGGGAAGAGAGAATTCCTCCAAGACTTTCCCCCCCACTCTTCCTGCTGGAGCAGAGGGCGCGTGTCCAGGCCCCAGCCTGTTCTCTGCCTGGGGAGGCGGCAGGGGGAACAGGAGGCTGCCAGGCTGAGGAGGGGTTGAGTGGGGAAAAGCTAGTGGCATTGAATTAATAAAAGCTTGAACAAGAATAGTTCTTTCTCTGGAGAACTATAAACTAAAGAACTATAAACACAACATGGGCTATGTGTTCACTTCCTCTTCCTGCTCTCCCCAAGGTCTCTAGGATTTGCAATCCACAATCAAAGCAGCAGGACTCTGCAGGTTTGCTCATCACTTCTTCTTCCTGCTTCCAGGTGCCTCTGGGATTTGTAGTCCACAGTCACAGCCAGCACTAAGTAAGCCAGCAGGTCAGGGCAGTTCTGTACTCGGGGGAAGATGAATTTAACTCTCTTCCCTGGCCCCAGATCCCAGCCACAGTTTTCCTGAGGGCAGGGGGCAGGGCTGTGAGCCAGCCCTCGCTGCTCTGGCTAGGGAGCAGGGGCTGGGGCCAGCCTTGTTCTCTGGAGCAGGCAGCACAGCATAGCCCAGCCCAGGGCTGCAAAGCACGCTGGGATGCTGGGGGACTCTGATTTAACTTGAACCAGGAAGGGGTCTGGGACAGAAGTTTCATAAACCCATTTCACCTAAATCAGTTAAGTCTGATAAGTCTACATTCAACCAGGTTTATCTTAAATCAGTTTTGGCCATTTTGAAACTGGCTTATGTGCACTGAACTTCTGTTCTGTTACAGGTTTAGACCAGTTTCTGATCACTTAAATTCATTTATGTGTAACTTCCATCCCTAGCCCTGTTGTGTTACAGATCTGAGCCAGTTTCCAATCACTTACACCAGTTTATGTGTAATTTCTGTCCCATAGGGTTTTGTAAAGCCTCAGACTACTCTAAACCTTAACAGAAACTGATTTATTTGGCTTGCTTCATCCACAAATAGGCTATGAAAATAGCTCAGTGAGTGTACTTAATTGACAGCATTCTTATATTTATATGCCAACTTTGCTCACAAAGGATCAAAGAACACTTTACAAGCTGTTATACAAACTCTGTGCTACAATCACTTCATCCATCACTGTAAGTGAGGCACCTTAAAGAAAAAGACTGCAAGTGTTTAACAGCGCATAGCAACAATATACAACAGTTTAAAAGGCAAGAGGTAAAGGTTATACCATTTGAAAGTGCAGGGGAACCTATTTTGCCTTATGTAGAAGCCGAGCAGTACAGAGGGATAAACCTGCTAACAAAGGGAATATGTCTTAGACTTTCTAAAGACTACAGGTGACTGAGGATTAAGGTCATTGCTTGTGACAACGTAGAGGTTCAATATGGTGATGAAATACTGAGTCATTATTGAGTCAGAGAGAGAAATAGTCTCTGACAAATACCTTTCTGCAATATCAAAGGCTTCTTTTTATCTCTCTGGTTCAGTGGCAGATCTCTCCTGTTCAGGTCAGAGGGGGTGCACTACACTGGTGCACTTGGTCCCTGCTCCACCCAGAGTTTAAAATCAACAGCCTTGCAGTGGCAGCAGCATTTCTAGCCAGGCAGTGCTAAGGGAATCAGTTGACTTCATGGCTCATCATAGAAAACGAGGGCTGGAAGAGACCTCAGGAAGTCATCTAGTCCAACCTCCTGCTCAAAGTAGGACCATCCCCAAGGCTTTGTCTAGCCGGGCCTTAAAAACCTCCAACGGTGGAGATACCACCACCTGTCTAGGTAACTTGCTCCAGTGCTTCACCACTTTCCTAGTGAGAAAGGTTTTTTCTAATACCCAACCTAAACCTCCCTTGCTGCAACTTGAGACCATTGCCACCACTGAGAACAGTCTAGCCCCATCCTCTTTGGAACCACCCTTCAGGTAATTGAAGGCTACTATTAAATCCCCCCTCACTCTTCTCTGTTCCAAACTTAATAAACCTAGTTCCTTCATCCTCTCCTCATAAGTCATGCACCCAAGCCCCAGAACCATTTTCATTGCTCACTGCTGTACTCTCTCCAACTCATCCACATCTTTTCTTATAATCTACCTGATCCCCTCTAAACTCTTCACTCAACAGATGTTAACAGCCCTCTTTTCTTTTTAATGGTCTTGATGTTTCAGCAATCAAACTATTCTTTGTTCTGTAGTGTGGTAATGAAACTGCTATTTCACAGCCCAGCAGATTATTTTCAACTCATTTTAATGAAGTTATATTTGTTTTTGATTCAGTCTTAAAGTAATACAGCCCTACACTCCTATTAGTAAACTTCATACCTTATTTTTAATTATAAAGAAATGTGCGTTGTTTTATATCTGATGATGCACCATACCATCTGCACCCCCTATTCAAAATTGTAGATCCACTCATGGTCCAGTTCAAATACAGATCTGATCTGATGTTATTCAGTTTATAAAAGTTGATGAGAAAGCAGCATAAATAAACTGAACTGGCTGCAGGCCAAACATGAGCCCAATCACCAAAGGGATTATTTGGGAGAACTTCCATGTCAAAAATAAAAATAAATTACCACAATATTTTATTTCTTGAGTCTAATGATTTCTATAGTTTATTCATGCGCAAGAGCCAAAGACTTTTCACTTTTCAAGACACATGAAACAACAATCAATTTCCATTTGATTTCCAAATGCTGTGGAATTTACAAAGAATTTATTTTGATTTTAACTACAGTACCCATGTACTTCCTGAGATATATTGGAAATGTCTTAGTCTTTTTAACTGACGGGTAAACCAAGGCATAGAGGGGATTGTGTCTGATAATTTTGAATTACTCCATTTTTGAACTCTTAGAAGCAGTTAACATCTGGTTTTCAGGGGTGCTGGGACCCATAACTCCTACTGACTTCAGTGGAAGATTTGCTTGAGTAGAGAATGCTGATCAGGCATAAACTAAATACGTTCACAAGTCTGTAAAAGATCAAGACTTTCTCTTATATGAAGGCAACCTTTTCAGTAGTTAATCTATACATGGGATGTTTCATATTAATAAAAGACACCAAATTTGGCAGATAGGAGGGCCATTCTTCCCTGAAAATCAAAACAAAAATTAAGAAGTTGCAATACCTTGTATAAAGTAAGAAGTCCAAATCTAATGGACAAGCGCTGGACATGTGGGTGATGCTTGGCAACAATATTTCCCACATTTGAATTCAGAGTGTGAAATATGATGAAGACACTTTATCTATTGGACTGTTCCACCTTTAGTTACTATGCGTGGGAATTTACAAGCATTGTTATAGCCACCGGAGAACACCCATACTTTTCTAATTAACACAGTAAAAACAAGGAGTAATATGAAAAAAATGTACTCGTCTAGCAAATGTGGTGGTTATTCCCCAGCAATGGCAAACATGTTAACCTGAAGTTAAGGTTGGGCAGAAGCAATCTGTGTGCTGAATGAAGAAGAGGACTTGTAGAAAACAATAGTAATTAAATTAATTAAAATGGTATCATATCAGGGCAGAATTAAGACTACGTTGCATATCCTTGAGTGCTTGATTTTGCAACCTTGATACAGGGGTTTTAACATAAGGCTTTAATGTAATATTACTTTGTAATATTGCATCCATATGCTTTGTAAAATAGCATTACACCAGTGTTAATAAATATATCAACAAACTTTTTCAAAAACCTTGCCACACAAAATAGTAATTGAAACAGCAAGCCATTTTAAAATATCTCATTTACGCAGCATGTCTTATACATGCCATTAGTCACACGAGGAAGGTAGGCAGGAGTAGCCCTTCTTTATGCAATTAGTCAGACCTGTACACACTGTTCAACAGTTATAATGTTACCTACTTCTATAAACATGTGTTACTGGGAACATTGTTATAAGATCTAAATTGAAGAAAACAGAATTGAACTTTTTGAATAGCTCCCATCACTTTAATCTGGCTGGAAAATTGAGGTTGCACGGTGAAAAGGGTTTGGTTACACTACCTGTAACTTTTGCTGTGGTGACCTCAAGGGCTGCTTATGAGCAGTACAGGGACACGTGTCTTCTCCAGGGATACACTGTAGTTTCAAATGTGCCATTTGTCTTTTATAAAAGTTGTTAAAAATGTGTGTTTATGTTAAATAATGTAAATTTCCTCTGAAAGTCCATTATACTGATGGGGATAAAGTTCAATTTTTAAAGGTTTTGACCTCGAATATTTTGTGCAAAGGTGATGGGCTGGGCCCCTCTGGGCTTCCAGTTGCCAGTGCCTCAAATTTGATTATTAACATTATGCAGCTGTGGATAATTCAGTGCATATGAACCCTGCACTTATTTTGCCATTGAATAGTGCCTATCACATTTCTTCCTCTCTGAAGTCAGCTCCATTGAAATTGGAGGGATGAGATGAAAGGAAGAAAGGAAAAAAGAGAGAGAGAGAGAGAGAGAGAGAACAAGGGCATTGTTGCACTGGACACTTGGAATGTATTTTATTTAAGTTGTAGTAAGCATTACCCTGCTGTATTAAAAGTTGGAACATGTTCTGAGCAGTCACACATGATGTTCACTACCATCTCTAACACAGTCTCCTGCTTGCTGATTGTCGGTCCCAGCCTCAATACTACACCAGAGCCAAGTCCTAAAATTGTGTTTGCACTGCACCAGAATCAGTTCAAGATTCTGGTATAGTGCTGGGCATGGGACTAACAGGTATTGTGCTGTGGCTGGTTGAGACTCTTGTGGGGTTGCAGGCCTGGGATTAATAATAAGCTGATTATTGGCCTCAGCTGAAGGACTGGTTCAAGACTGTGGTATGGCCATAAGGGTGGGACTGACAATAATTTTCCCCCTCCTTTATGTTGGGCCCTGTCTTGCAAGGGCTTAGAGCACCTGTTTTGATGAATCAGGCAGCATCATTTTCAATTGAATTTGAATTTGAATAGAATTTGAAGTGCTGAGCTTCAGGATTAGAGGGACTGGACGTGCTGTAGCATCTAGCCTATCACAGATCACAGATATGCTGTGGTCTAATTCTGAGGCATGCAGACCAAGGTGTTATCCATTTAGAAATGTGGGAGCACTATTAAAGGGCAGTTGTACTCTGGAAAGCAATTTCTGTGAAAAGGGCATCATAGGACTTCAGAACCATTGCCTTGCAAAAACTGCAGATGATAAATAAAAAGATGGTTTCAGTTAATAACTAGGCCTACTAATTTATCCTAGCACTTGAGAGTCAAGCTGAGTTCTTTGCTTTTTATTCACCATTTATGCCAGAAATGAAGTACCTAAATGCCTCAGCACCTGGATATTTGATTCAATCTTCACAGGTTAGTCTAAGATGCATATATTGAATTGGTAAGCAAGTGAACAGTCATTCACTTTTGACTCTAGAAATGCCCCACCTGCCTGCACTGGCCCAGGCCAGAAACTCGGGAGCTCTAGAGCACGCCTTCCTGCTCAGCTGGAGCTGACAGCTTGGGCCAAAGCTAGCTCACCCAGCCTGCAGTGGGGGTGGGGGTTGCAGAGGAGGTGCAAAACATCCTGGGGTGCTGGGGAACTGTGAGTTAACTTGAATCGGCAGGGGATCTGGGCAGAAGTTCAATAAACCTATTTAACCTAAATCAGTTAAGTCTGATACTACATCCATCCAGGTTTATCTTAAACTGGTTACAGCCATTTTGAAAGAGGTTTATGTGCACTGAACTTCTGTTGTGTTACAGATTTGAACCAGTTTCCAATCACTTATACCAGTTTATGTGAATTTCTGTCAGCCTGGGAAAAGGGAAGAACTGAAAATCATATTCAGAGAGGCTATGGGGAAAAGGGAGCAGCATAAAAAGCAGGGGTGGAGATGGAGAAAACTCCTGATATAGGCTTTAGATTCACTTCAGACTGGTTTCTGCAACCAGACATTTCTGGGAGCTAAGTTAAGCAGTTAGAATTATTTTGTTGAAAGTTTAACTTGACTGTGAATTTCTTGAATTTCTGATACCCATTTTGATAACTATAATATACTTGTAAGGATTTAAATTACCCATATGTGCCCTCAACTTTTAACTCCAGTTTAACCAAATTTTACCTGACATGAGGAAATACTCAGTGATCTAATGGCATCTCTCTCAAAGCAAAGACTAACTTGGCAGTTACTGATACATTAGCCAACTGGTTTATTCCACTAACAAGCCTCCATTCCACTAACATTTAGGATGTGCATGCCAGTGTGATATAGAATACTGTAGCTATGGGAGGATAATACATGTCATGAAGTTCAGTACCGTGTAGTTTGTATCAAAAATACTGTAAAGCATCTTAACTTTCAAACCATACTGCAGGGAAAGGTGAGGGTAATAATACTATGCATGTGTTTTAAAGAAATGGCTGTTTTATCATATGGAATAGTTTATAAAAACCCCAAAGGTTCTACATTTTAAAAAAGCTTTTCTGTTGTTACTAGCTGCATCATCTTAATTTCATTTTTATTCCTTTAGCTAGTTAAAGGACAAAGTTATGTCTTGCAGACATAACAAAAGTTTTACACAATGTTAAAACAGTCCCTAGGAATTGTTTACAGAAACGCTTCTTCTCTCATCTTGCTTGAATGCCAGAAACCTTTAATGATTTGTCCGTTCCATAATATAATTCCTTGGAGGATAGGAATAGTTTACTTTAAAAGAAAAACAGAAGTGAATACTTTCAAAAGTCTTGTTTCAAATAAAATGACATTTTTTATAAAAAGGCAACTAAAATTGAAGGGAGAATATTTTTATGAAAAAAGCATAGCATATGAATGAGGCCAGATTAAAAAAAAAAAATTGTTCAGAGCAAAAAATGGAGAAAAAGGAGAAAAATATAATATTTCAGTAAATAGTACATTAACAGGATCAAATACATTTGTTAATGCCAAACTAGTTGTAATAAAATTTTAAAAGACTGAGCTTACACTTACTGATATGCTTTCAACTTATGCAAATATTGATAAGATTTGATTAAATACTCTGACAGCAATTTTAAAATATATTGCACTGATTATGCACTTTACATATTATAACTATAGGTAACAGGTTTTTCTTGATAGTGCAGATGAAAATAACTTCTGTAGTTAAAAAAAATCATAATGTTGTATTTTTATTTCCTAGATACAAATCAATTATTACAAATAAGCCAAACATTTCCTTAAATCTTTTACAGTTCAGCCTATCCAATATATTAGACCACATCTTTTTTGGTGATGGGTTTTCCGTACAGAACCTAGCTTCCTTGCATACAACCTGATTCATGAATGCATCCTTAGTCAGGAAGACATTTAAGCCCACGTACAAATGTTCTCTTGAATAAGACCTGGAGCTATGGTGAAGGAAGAATGAGATCCTTTACTTCATTGCAGGATAAATATTAAGCAGGTGGACAGAACTCTGGACTACAAACCTCTCAAATCTTGTAAATTTTGATTAGCTATAATCAGGGATCTGGGTTTTCCATTTCCTGTGGAAAAATGGAAAAAAAAATGTGGATTTTCCCTTTTATCTGAGAAAAACACAGATTTTTTATTTTAATGGAGAAACATGCAGATTTTCCACCTTTGCAAAGAGCTCTCTGTAAGTTGCAAAGAGCTCTCTATAGGTTGGCAGAGTTGCAGCCTGCAAGGGACTGGCAAGGAGTGGGAGGAGGGCAGTCAGGCAGCGGGCACCATGTGCAGAGCAACTCCTGCTGGTAAGTCGGGGTGGGGGGATTGAGGCCTCCATAGGGAAGGAGGGAGGGAGTTGGGCAGGGCTGGGGCTGCTGCCCAGCCTGGGCAGTGCTTGGGGCTTGGGGTGTGGGGCTGGAATGCGCCGCCAAAGGGCTCTGGTGGGCAGTGGGAGGCTCCAGGGGCAGGGCAGCAGGTCAGGGAGTCTGAGCCCATGATGGGCAACCCACACCTACCCTCACGGGCTCCACTCTGGCAGTGCTACCCATGGTGGGGGGGAGCCGGGCCCCACACTCCACTCCTCTGCAGCATCAGCTGCCTCCCATAGGTGGCAGCCGGGGCTTGGGTTCTGCTGCAGGGAGCAGGGGGCTGCGGACCTGGGTCCTGGGCACCAGAGTTCTGGCAGCTGGGGGCCCTGTCTGGCAGGGCTCGGGGCACAGGGGGCTGTGGGTGGAGAGTAAGGGCCCCAGCAGGGCCAGGGGGCTGTGGCTTGGGAGTGAACAGCCTTGGCCTGAATCCTAGTGAGCTAAGGGGATAGGGGGAGCTATGATTGTCCATGATAAAAAATCTAAAATCAAATACCAACATTTATAGGTACTTAGAATTTGTTTTATTATAATGATTGAGGCACTGGTGGGCTTCCAAATTGCTTTAAAATTGTAAATATATCAATAAAACATTGTATTCTATATAGATATAGATGGATATAGGTATTTATCTGTATATATACGCATACACACACACACCTATCTCTATAGCAGCATTTCATTTCAAACATGGATCTGGGGTTTTTAATCAAAGAATTTGTGGGTTTTATCACAGAAGTTGTGATTTTTAAACAGAGAAAACCAGGATCCCTGGCTATAATTCATCCCAGCATTTGGATGGGATTAGGAATTACTGAACATGGTGACAGTTATTCTGCAAGTCCCAGTTTTCTTTCTTGCTAAGAACTGCGCCAGTGCTCCAACATGAGACTGGGGGCACTGTAATCCTTGCTGCTGTTATTGGGATCCCACATGTAATAAAGGTCACACTCATTAAAGCTTCCAAACCCTTTTTTGTAAGAGTAGGAGTGTAAATCCTAGTACTTTGGCCCAATTCCAAGTCAGGAAATTATATTCAATCTGAATTCCCCTGAAGTTTCAGTTACTTTCTGTTCTAAACTGCAGCACAGTATTTTTGTATGATGTTAAACAGTTCTGTTCCAACCTACAAATGATTGCATTTTGGTCAGAGGTAAGCTGCTTCTAGTATGCTCCTTGCCCACCTCAAAGTGTCTTGTATGGTTTAATGTTAAAGTGTGGGTAAAACCTTTTGTGAAAAGGAAAGATGAGATGAAAGATAATTATTGTATTTTACCATATTGTATCATGTACTATATAGTGCGTGTATATATACTTAATATAAACATAACTACACACAATATGCACAACTATATTATTATCCTGTGACTAGGGAACTGAACAGGGAATCAAGATTCCTGATTTCTCCTCTAGCTGTGTCATGTGACCTTAGGCAGATCACTTCTCTTTAATCTTAAGTAAATTGGAGATGAGTACAAAATGTTTTAGGGTCTCTGGAGTGCTATATGTAAGTGGTCAGTGTTTTAATCTAGACATGGTTTATAAAATGGAATGTGTCTCCTTTATTTGAAATGGACCTCTTGGTTAATCATGGGATGCCTCCAGACTTCTAAATAACTAAAAATTGCAAGGCTCTTCTGATTACTCAGGCTGGCTGTTGTTTCGCCTTTCTAATGATATGAGCATTCTGGCAAGCTGATCTGGGACATTTTCATCATTTGGATGCAGTGTTCTGAGAATAGTGCTGTGATGTTTCAGCTTGGGAATTTTAATCCTCTTTTTAATTAACAGCAATTGTCCAAGCTATCTGTGGATGGAAAACTGGAGCATTAGTATTTTCTTTAAAAAGTAAAATAAAATAATTTTACTCCAATGTTATGTTTGTAAGTGAAAGGCAAACTGTACCATACAAATATACCTGAGCATCACTCACGGTGACTCATGTATCAAACATAGTGTATTGTGAACAGACATTAGAAATCCAACATCAGTGACCTTCCAAAGAAAGGACAGTGCATGGAGTTATGCAATCCTTTGATGTTAGCTTGCTGAATTGTGTGCTGGAATTTCTCAAAGACTGATACTTTTCACCCTTTCATTCAGAGGCATCTAAAGTAGCTTTGCTTTTTTTGGCTTTCATTTAGCATTTCTTAAACACATACAAAATGTTTTCTGCATGCTAGTAGACTTTTGCAATGCATAAAGAACTCACATGTGTACTGTCATTTGCAAATTCAGAGACTATATACCTCAATAAGAGGTGAGCAAAGGACTGTGAGAGGAGCAAATCAGTTATTTACCTTTTTTCTTATTGACAAAGAATAATTTTTTATGGTTTATTATATGCATTTGATCACAAAGTTGTTTTTGTTACCGAATGTCAGCCAATTGCTTGTTTGAAATGTAGTTGCTATTTTTTTTCTTACTACTATTAATTATAGTATTTGTGCTATGTGATTGATCACTAGGGCTGTGCAAAGCTTCAGGTGTTGATTTGAGTCAGAGGAGATTGGGCCAGACTCAGCGGCTGAATCTCCAAATCCAAATCGAATCAGGAGACCAATAAAAAGCTCCGAATCGATTTTGAAGCTCTCTGAATCCATTCAGAATAGAGCTTCTGAGATTCGGGCTGCACCCACTTGCTTCCGGTCTCCCAGGCTCATCAATGGCTCCCCTGCCCACCCCAGCTCCCTCTTCTTTAAAAAAAAAAAAAAAAAGCCCCACACTCACCAGCTGCTGCAGCAGCTGTTGGGGCTTCTGAGTGCTTGTGGCAGAGCCCCTCCCCCCACACAGCATGGGGCAGTGGGAGGTAGCAGAGATTGCTCCCCTGCCTGGCAGCAGCCAGTGAGTGCCAGGCTTTTTTTTTAAAAGAGCTGGGAGACTGGGGCAGCCATTGGCAGGGCAGCCATTGACAGGGCTGGAAGAGCAGGTATGGGATGGGGCCTGTTTGATGGGGTAAAAAGAAGGTTCTGGGTAATGTGGGGCCCCTGCAGGACTCGTTAAGAAATTTGGTCATCACACCAGACAACAAAGTCAACATGTTTAATAATTTCTTTGCCTCCATCTTCCTAAGCAGGGACTGGAACAGCCACCCCCCTGCTGGGCCCCCTTCATGCCCCAGGGGAGGTACACCTAGGCCAAGGGTTAGTGAGGAACTATTAGGGAGCTTCTGGAAGGACTGGACATATTCAAGTCAGCCGGTCCAGACGATCTCCACCCTAGAGTACTAACGGAATTGGCTGAGGTCATTGCAGGACCCCTGGCACGGCTTTATGAGTACTCGTGGTGCTCTGGTGTGGTGCCAGAGGACTGGAAGAGGGCCAACGTAGTTCTCATCTTCAGAAAGGGTAAGAAGGAGGACCCGGGAAACTATAGGCCAGTTAGTCTTACCTCAATCCTAGGCAAGCTGTTTGAGAAAATTATTCTGGCACACATCCACAAGGGGCCAGCAGGGGATTTCATGCTTAGGGGCAACCAACACAGGTTCTTCAGTGGCAGGTCCTGTCAGACCAACTTGGTGGCCTTCTATGATCAGATTACCAAATCATTAGATGCAGGGGTAGCAGTGGACATAGTCTTCCTGGACTTTGGGAAGGCCTTCAACACTGTCTCTCACCCCGTTCTCATTAAGAAACTGGGGGACTGTGGTGTCGACACCCACACAGTCAATTGGGTCACCAACTGGCTGGAGGGCCACACCCAGAGAGTGGTGGTGGATGGGTCATTTTCAACCTGGAGGGATGTGGGCAGTAGGGTTCTGCAGGGCTTGGTCCTTAGGTACGCACTGTTCAACATCTTCATCAGTGACTTGGACAAGGTGGTAAAAAGCACCCTGTTCAAATTTGCTGATGTCACTAAGATGTGGGGGGATGTGGGCACGCTAGAAGAGAGCAATAGGCTACAATCGGACCTAGACAGGTTACAGGGGTGGGCGGATGAGAATAGGATGAGATTTAACACCGACAAGTGCAAAGTGATGCACCTGGGAAAGAACAACCGGCACCATACCTACAGGTTGGGGAACTCCCTTCTTGTCAGTACAGAGGCGGAAAAGGATCTTGGAGTCATCATTGACTCCAAGATGAACATGGGCCGGCAGTGTGGGGATGCAGTCAGGAAGGCCAACCACACCTTGTCATGCATCCACAGATGCATCTTGAGCAGGTCGCAGCTGGAGTACTGTGTCCAGTTCTAGGTGCCGCACTTCAAGAGGGATGTGGACAACATAGAAAGGGTCCAGAGGAGGGCCACTTGCATGGTCGGGGGCAGCAGGGCAGGCCCTACGAGAAGAGGCTACGGGACCTGAACCTGTTCAGCCTCCATGTCACAGAGTCACGTAAGTGCCCCGTGACTGCGAGTGTGATTGGCAGAGCTGCCAATCACCCGGGCAGCTCAGGTGCCGGTTACCAGGGCGACCAGGCGGGTCACATGACCAGAAGGGGGCAGGGCCAGGCCTTTATAAACAGCTTAGGCCGGAGCCTGCCCAGCAGTTCCCTTCTGGCTGCCGCAGGAGGAGGAGCTCTGCGGCTGAGCTGAGTGGCCCGAGTTAGTAGTCGCAGACTTACCACGCTAACCGGCTGCGATGATGCGGGGGACAAGAACGCCCTAAAGGGAGGTAGGCTTGAGAGCCTTGGTGGGGGCTTGTGTTTATGTTTGGAGCATGGAGACTCTGTGTGGTTTATGTTACAGGTGGGTGGCTTGAGCTTATGTTACAGTTTGAACCGGAGGACCGGGTGAGGCTGTAGGGGAGTGAGGAGGCCTCACGGGGGCTCCCCAGCTGTTTGGGGGTTCCCGGTGCCCAGTAGGGGCACAGTGCCAGCAGAGCACTATTGTCTGTGCCGGAGAGGCACCGTATTGCGCCAGGGAGGCGCGGTGTACGGGGTTGCAGACCCCAGCCCATAAGGGCGGTGGTTTGCCCAGCGGGGCAACCGGACCCCGAGAAGGGTCAAGGGGACAGGCACGGCGGCAGTCGCCTGTGCGCCTAGCATGCGGAGTGCAGTAGCAGCCCCTGAGAGGGCGAGGCCCCAGAGCAGGGCAGAGAAAGAGAGAGGGCGAGCAGGTGAGGAACGCTGGCAAGGGCACCGGTAGCGAGCCAGGCCCAAGGGCGCCGGTAGTAGGGCAGCGGTAGCGAGCCGGACCCAGGGGGCTCCAGCGATTAGCCGGACGCCGGCGAGACAGGCCCAGGGTGCAGGGAGCGGGCTGGAAGATAGGAGCCCGGCCCAAGGGGGCGCCAGGCGGGCGAGGAGCCCAGGGTGCCCGAGAGAGAGAGGGCATCAGAGGGGCGAGGGACCGTACAATGTCCCCTGGAACAGCTGCGAGGCTTGGGGCGTGCTGAAGGGGAGGTTGGAGGCACGCATAGCCCTTAAGGCGGGGCGCATAGAGATACCCCATTTCGGAGTAGGGGCAGGAACATTGGTACCGTCAACTAGGGGAACAGAGGCAGCCTCCCCTACAACTTATTTGTCATCAAAGTCGTGGCGGGTGAGATTCTGAGGGTGCTGAGTCCACCCTAACGTGACGGTAGGGGGCACTAGGGAGTTCACGGCCGCTCCTAGGCCCCACTCCCTCACACTGCACACGAGAAGGCTGAGGGGGGATCTAGTGGCCTGTTATGAACTAGTCAGGAGGGATCAGCAGGCACTGGGGGAGTCACTGTTCCCCTGATCACCACCAGGAGTGACCAGTGTCATGGAGTCACAGAGGTGCCCCGTGATTGTGAGGGTGATTGGCAGAGCTGCCAATCACCCAGGCAGCTCAGGTGCCTGGTTGCCAGGGGCAACCAGGTGGTCACATGGCCGGAAGAGGGCAGGGCCAGGCCTTTATAACCAGCTTAGGCCAGAGCCTGAGACACAGTTCCCTTCTGGCTGCCGCAGGAGCAGGAGCTCTGCGGCTCGAGCTGAGTGGCCTGAGTTGGTGGTTGCAGCCTTACCCCACTAACAGGCTGCGATGATACAGGGAACAAGATCACCCTGACTGCAGGTAGGACTGAGAGCCCTGGCAGGGCTTGGAGGTATTGTTAGGCGTGTGGAGCCTCTGTTTATGTTGTAGCCAGATGGCTTGAGGTTATGTTGCAGTTTACACCGGAGGACCGGGTGAGGCTGTAGGGGAGCGAGGAGGCCTCACGGGAGCTCCCCCACAGCTTGGGGGTTCCCAGTGCCCAGTTGAGGCACAGTGCCAGGGGCACTAGTGTCGGTGCTGCTGGGCATTATATTGCGCCAGGGAGGCGCAGTGTGCGGGGTTACAGACCCCAGCCCATAAGGGCGGTGTTTAGCCCCGGAGCGGGGCAGAGACAGGGCGCAAGAGGCGCGGAGTCAGCCCCGAGAGGGCAAGGCCCCGGAGCAGGGCAGAGACAGGGCGCAAGAGGCGCGGAGTCAGCCCCGAGAGGGCAAGGCCCCTGGAGCAGGGCAGAGACAGGGCGCAAGAGGCGCGGAGTCAGCCCTAGAGAGGGCAAAGCCCCGGAGCAGGGCAGAGACAGGGCGCAAGAGGCGCGGAGTCAGCCCCGAGAGGGCAAGGCCCCTGGAGCGGGGCAGAGAAAGGGCGCAAGAGGCGCGGAGTCAGCCCTAGAGAGGGCAAGGCCCCGGAGCGGGGCAGAGACAGGGCACGGGGCGCGTGGCGTGTTGGCCCCAGAGTGGGGAAGCCCAAAGGGGCAAAGCGCAGGGAGCGCAGTAGAGGCCCCTGAGGGGCGAGGCCCCAGAGAGGGGCCGAATAGCCAGGCCTAGCTAGCCAGCCCAAGGGCGCCGAGACTAGGGCGGCGATAGCGCCAGCCCAAGGGCGCCGAGACTAGGGCGGCGATAGAGCTAAGGCTAGCGCACCAGGCCTAGCTAGCCACCCAAGGGCGCCAAGACTAGGGCGGCGATAGAGCTAAGGCTAGCGCGGCGAGAGCAGCCTAGCTAGCCACCCAAGGGCGCCGGGACTAGGACGGCGATAGCGCCGGCCTAAGGGCGCTGAGACTAGGACGGCGGTAGAGCTAGGACTAGGGCGGCGAGAGCGAGCCGGCCCAAGGGCGCCGAGACTAGGGCGGCGAGAGCGAGCCGGCCCAAGGGCGCCGAGACTAGGGCGGCGAGAGCGAGCCGGCCCAAGGGCGCCGAGACTAGGGCGGCGAGAGCGAGCCGGCCCAAGGGCGCCGAGACTAGGGCGGCGAGAGCGAGCCGGCCCAAGGGCGCCGAGACTAGGGCGGCGAGAGCGAGCCGGCCCAAGGGCGCCGAGACTAGGGCGGCGAGAGCGAGCCGGCCCAAGGGCGCCGAGACTAGGGCGGCGAGAGACCCGAGATCCGGGCAGAGGGACCGAGCCGGCCCAAGGGCGCCGAGACTAGGGCGGCGAGAGCGAGCCGGCCCAAGGGCGCCGAGACCAGGGCGGCGGTAGAGCCGAGATCCGGGCGGACGGAGCGTGCCGGCCCAAGGGCGCTGAGACTAGGGTGGCGAGAGTGGGCTGGCCCAAGGGCGCCGAGACTAGGGCGGCGAAAAAGCTCCAGTTCCAAGGCAGAGCCGGCGATTAGCCAGGCGCCGGCTAGAACCCGGCCCAGGGGGCGCCGGTAGTGAGCGGCGCTGGCGAGCCGACCCAGGAGGCGCCAGCAAGTAGCTGGGCGCCAGCGTGACAGGCCCAGGGCGCGGGGAACGGGCTAGAGATTGGGGCCCGACCCAAGGAGGCGCCAGGTGGGCGAAGAGCCCCGGTGCCCGAGAGTGAGAACAAGGGCACCCGAGGGGCGAGGGACCATACAAGCGTCCCCCAGAACAGCTGCGAGGCTTGGGGCGTGCTGAGGGGGAGGCTTGGAGGCACGCATTGCCCTTAAGGCAGGACACTTATCGAATCCCCTGTCTGGAATAGGGACGAACAACAAGACCGTCCATTAGGGAAACTGGCAGCCTCCACATTATATATTTAACCATCAAAGTCGTGGCGGGCGAGGTTCTGAGGGTGCTACATCACCCTAACGTGACGGTAGGGGGCGCTAGGGGGCTCACGGCCGCCCCTAGCCGCCGCGCCCTCACAACCAGGAATAACGGTCACAAGCTGGCAGAGGGCAGGTTTAGGCTAGATATCAGGAGGCGCTACTTCACGGTCAGGGCGCCTAGGATCTGGAACCAACTTCCAAGAGAAGTGGTGCAGGCTCCTACCCTGGGGGTCTTTAAGAGGAGGTTAGATGAACACCTTGCTGGGGTTGTTTGACCCCAGTAATCTTTCCTGCCATGGCAGGGGGTCAGACTAGATGATCTGCTCAGGTCCCTTCCAACCCTAGAAACTATGAAACTATGATTCAGAAATTCTGCCGATTCGGGGGCGGCCAAATCTCTGAATTAGATTAGGTTGAATCGATTCAGGACAGTGATTCAAATCACCAGATCAAATCACTGTCCCCCGAATTGGCTGAATCCAAAGCGAATACTAGCCACTTTGCACAGCCCTATTGATCACCTGCAGCAACTCACATTATACTGTTTCCATTCCCTAACTGGTTGAGCAAACTTTAGAAGTATCATAAGCTCTTTTTCTATTTCTGAGTTATTCATAAACATTCATAACCATTGGAGGAATGCAGTGCATAATGCAAAAGAGTTTTTCAAAATGGCCATGAAAGCACTATGGACACTTTTACATGTGCTCCAGAGGTGGTGGGGGGGGGGGTGCTTTAATTAGAGTGGCACCGAGAGCCACTCTAATTAAAGCGCACCACGTCTCCTGTATCAGCATCACCGTGCTGAAAAATTATGTGCTTTAGTTCAAACACCCCCACTACCATTTTTAAGCATAGGGATGCTGATACATGATATGCAAGAAGCAAATGCCACACTCCAGCAGACTCAAGTGCATTGGAGCAGCTCTGCACTTGTGTATAGGTGCCCTATGGTACTAGTATTGACTATGCTTTGTACCAACATGTAGAAAAATATTAACCTCACTTGAAAGCTCATTAGTAATAAAGGTTGCAAATAACTGGTTGGCATATATTGCCAGACTTTTTTTTTTCGAAATACTGTTTTACTGTATTTGTCTCTTTCTAATTTAGCTAATCAATTATTCCTCCCCACCACCTATAAAAATAAAATTTAAGTCAAATCACATTGAATGATATGTCTGCTGAATGGAAGGGACAGTAAGGTATTAAGAAGTGTAGATTTCCGTGTTGATCTAGAAGCCTTTTAGCTTGCATTCTAGTAATTTTAGTAGGCTGTTAGCTATGTTAACTTTAAGTTATGCCATGTTAGTGTAAGTGAGGTTAAGGAAAGTAATGTAAAAGGAAGTGACTCATAGGTAAGAGAAACTTCTTGAAAAAACTAGCCAGTCTTAGGTCATCAAATCTTTATTAAAGGTTCAGGTCAGTGCATTCTAGGGCCCCTGGCAGACACGCAGGTAAAGGCACGATTGGATCTGATGTGCAATCCACACAATAGTGCTTTCTGCCATGCCACACATGCATGGCAGGAGGTGTCATTGTGGCATCCCACATGAGATCCCATCATGCCTTATTGATGGTACAGGGGCAAGGATAGGTAGCTGGTACTGGTAAGGGCAAATAGCAAGTTCCCGTGACTGTGAGTCCCAATCAGGTGATCGAGGTTCCCAGGCTTGCAGACACTAAAAAAAAAAAAAAAAAAGTGGTGCTTTACTTTAAACTCAGCATGTTCCCACACCGAGCCCAATGCATGCCCAGAATAGGCACCATGTTAGTTGGACCCATCGCCCAACATCTGTTTAGATTGGGTGCTTTAGTGGGGCTTTTTTGGTGCTCTTATCTAACAGCTAATTGAATCAGCTTTAGCTACAAGCACCAAAAAGCACTGCTGAAGCACCTGATCTATACAGACCCTGCAGAGCTTGGTCAAAGTAATGTGCTGCTGCTGCTTCCAGAAAAGTGTGGTTTGTTTGAGTTTTTTTTAATGCCTGTGTGAGTGGTGCTGAAGATAAGTCCTACTATGCTGCAATACACATGAGCCTAAGCCCCTGGAATACCGCGTTTTGTAAGCTGACAGCATGGACACCGACATGTTCCACCATTTAGGAGCTACCCTCCTCATCTTGCCTGCCATGTCTTGTTCTTATTTAACATGCAGGAGGTTCCTAGCTGTTACCAGGGCTCTTCACATCTGTCCACAGGTATCTTTTTTATGGGGTTTTGCCTCCCTTCTTCCCAATTTGCATGCCAACCAGGTGTCATGCTGTTATTCATTCTCAGCCTGCAAGGTGAAGTTTCAGAGCCCCTTTTTGCCAGAGCTCAACTACAGAAGCAGCCATTGGATTGGGATGTTATGTACTCACTTGAGTAAGTCTCTCACTCATGAGCTACTAAACAGATAAATAAGAGAAGTCTGACTTCGAATGAATGTGTACTTTAAGGCCAAGTCCAACAAACAGTATCAATTATCTTGACTAATTCTGGTGATAATTCATTGACTTAGTCATTCAGCCAAATAATTCTTACCTGTAGTCTCTTCAATCAAATAAGGATCAATCAATCAATTAAGCTCATCCTTAGCCATTCATTAACTCAAATACTGGTCTTTCTGACCCACC
Source organism: Crocodylus siamensis (assembly GCF_052110815.1). NCBI lineage: Eukaryota > Metazoa > Chordata > Crocodylia > Crocodylidae > Crocodylus > Crocodylus siamensis. Next base: position 116,159,680 of record NC_143396.1, on the reverse strand, counting down.
CCTCTGAGTGATCAAAGTTCAGGTAAGAAATAAAAGCTTGTCAGTGCCACTTACACACTATGATCTTGTCCTGAGTGTGTCTACTGCTGCTGCAAGCAGGTCATTTGCAATGTCAGCAGAGGTTCCCCGTTTGCTGTCAGGTTCCCTGTTTGCTGTTGAGCTCCAGGGAGAAGGGAAGCTTCCCCAGCCTCACCTTCTCCACTGCTTCTATGGGGTTCGGGGTGCCTTGTGCCAAGTGCTACTCTGAACTCTCAGACTGCTGAACTGCATCCTTGCTGAGGCAGGAGAGGCTAGCCAGGCATTCGCCATGGTGTAATATCATGCCCTGCCTCAAAGGCACATTGTTCCCCTCCTCTGCCAGCACTGGATGTCCAGATACACTGGCTGTTCTGGTGCACCTGCTTATGTGCAGGGAGCAGGCACTTACAAATCAGGGTTGCCTGCTGCTCCTGTCTCTCTGCTGACATCACCGACATCCCTACAGGTGCGTGGGGAGCACTTCGAGCCCTTACCGAGTCAAGTCGCATTTCCCTAGTGCACAGAAGGGGCTTTCCCAGGGTTCCCATCCCCAGGTCTCTTGGGGAGCCTTGTCACCTGCTCCCACAGTCTGCAAGCAACCCCAGTTACAAGGCCACACTGGCCTTGTATACATTCAATTAATGGCATAATAAGAACCAGTCACTAAATTATTACACATGTTTTGTGAAATAACTTTGTGACTTATTCCTTGTTTTTGACGCCATTAATTGCTTTTATATGTGACCAGGTTACAACTTACAATGTGATTAATTGGTTAATCATGTCTCAAGTGTAATGTGTGGCAGGGACCAAGCTGACCAATAGGATGACACAAAACTGTCTCCTTTCTGACCATATTTGTTAAAGTTTCTATCAAGTAATGTTGTAAAGCCTTTGTGAGAAGGAAATCATGCCTCACCAACCTACTAGAGTTCTTTAAGTTTGTCAATAAGCTGTTGGGTCAGGGTGATTTAGTTGAGAGAGTACATCTGGACTTCCAAAAAGCCTTTGACAAGGTCTCCCATCAAAGGTTCTTAAAGAATTTAGGTAACCATGGGACTACTGGGCAAATCCAGTCAAGGACTAGAAATTGATTTAAAGATATAAAACAGTGAATATAAATAATTGTTGGGATGAAAAGAAGTAAACAGTGGGGTTCCTGTGACAGGATCTATGTCCAGTGGTGGTGTGGGACCCTCAAGTGAATGCAAGACTCCTGCCTCCTTCGATCTCCCCTACTCATCTGCCATGCCTTGATATTGTTTTAAACAAAACGTTGGGAGGCTTTCTCAAAGCCCAGAGGGAGTCCAGTCCACTGCCAATCAGCCTGTGTTCAATCTGTCATGGCCTTCCAGTCCTATTGGTGGCCTGGGACATGGAGTTCCTTAAGGGTTGTGTTTGTGGCTTCTGTCTGCCCCTATAGCTTTGCCCATACCTTGCAGATGGTACACAATATCTTATCAGAGACGTCACCTGACACCACTGCAAGAGCTGGCCTTCTCAGATCTTAAAACCTTTGTAGGGGCTTTGGACTCCCCGGCTTCGGCCCCTTTTCTCTAGCTGTGCTTCTCCTAGCCTAGGCTTACTGCACTGGACCTTGGCTTCTGGGCTACAGCTCTAGTCTCACGCCTTTTAGGGTTCTGGGCCTCTGGCCCTTTTCTTACCCCTCAGGCTTTGGGCCATCTTGATCCCATCTTCATCCCTTTCAGGCTACAACTCTGGCCCACCTAGATTCAGGCTACCTCTATTTCCCCTCTCAGGCTCAGGCTTTGGCCCTCTCAGCCTCAAGCTGCTTACATCTTACACCCTGACCTGGCAGGGGTCTAAATCTCGGTGTGCTCTTTAGGCACCCCCTGGGACCTAAATTATGGTGTGCCCTTCAGGTACCCAATGTTGGTCTCCTTTTCACCCCTTTCAGCTATAGCTGATCCTCCAGTAATACTTAGAAGAAAAAAAGCAAGCTATAACAAAAACCACCCGCACTCATCCCCCGGAGCTCTCACCTCTCTGACTTTGGAGCAGTTCAGAGCTGGGTTTCCTACAAAACACCAGTCTCTCCCCCTTCCCCAGGCATTCTGCTCATCTATCCCAGAGCACTGTCTTATCACAGCTGATTAGCCTGCACAGATGTCTCTTTAGGTCAACTGGGCAGCTTGGTCTTCCCTTTGCAGCTTAGATCTGTTGCGTGCAGTCCTTGCCTCAGCTGCCCATCTGCCTACACACCCAGCTAGTCTGCTGTGTTTTCTCCTTTTTGGTAGCAGCGGCCTTTGGCTCTCTGTTACAGTCTCCCAGGGATCTGTGTTTACATATTCATAAATGATCTGGAAAAAAATGACACAGCAATTTGCTAATGACACAAAATTTATTTAGGTGGTAAAGACCAAGGTGAACTGTGAGACACTACAGAAGGATCTTGGGCTATTGAACAAATGGGCAACAAAATAGCAAATAAAATGCAATATAGATAAGTGTAAAGACACGCACATGGGCAAAGACATGCACATGATGGATTCTACATTAGCTGTTACAACACAGGGAGGAGATCTGGGAATTCCTGTGGACTGTTTGCTAAAAACATCCACTCAGTGCTCAGTGGCCATCAAAAAAGGCAAACAAAATGTTAGGAATTCTTAAAAAGAGAATTGTGAACAAAACAAACTATCATTATGCCCTTTTATAAATCCTTTATAAATCCACACCTTGAACACGGTGCCCAGTTCAGGTCCCCATACCTCAAAAACGATATAGAAGAACTAGAGAAGGCACAAAGAAGGGTAACAGGGATGATTAGTAGTATGGAGGACAGACTAAAGAGGCTAGGCCTATTCAGTTTAGAAAAGAAACGCTTGAGGAACAAGGAGTCATAAAATAAAACGAGTACCATATTTACTTGAATCCAATATAAAGTTTTCTTCCCCATTTTTGGATCTGAGTACAAGGTGGTAGAGGGGTGGACACCTATTGCAGCTCCAGCTTCAGCATCAATCCAGTCTTGGTGTGTGGAGAGGCCAAGCAGTCCACAGCTGCTGCTTGCCCCCTATTGCTTCTGCCCCTCTGCTGACTTCCTGACCCCTGCTACCACCTCTGCCCCCTGCAGCCTCTACTCCTCCACTTGTTCCCCACCTTTCCCCCCACCCACTGCCTACTCTCCAGCTCTAGCACAGCTTCAGCTCTACTTCATTCAGCCTTGGGCCCAGAGCATATGTTGGCTATGGCCCCAGCCTGGCCTGGTAGCAGCAGTGGTGGTGGCAGCAGCTCTGGCCCAGGCTCTAGCTCTGGGGACCAGTAGGAATTGCTGTCACAATAGGAGCTGCTGTGTAGCTGGCCCTGGGGCTGGAGCAACCATGTGCTCTGTACCCTGAGCTGGAGCAGGAGAAGGGCCAGGGCCGTAGCTGTGCCAGATGCCTGGAGTAGAAAGGCAAGTAGTGGGGGAGTTGGCTGGAAGGCACAGGGGGGAGGCAGGTGCTGGGGGGACAGGCACTCCTGCAGGGAGGAGGGGCAAATAGTGGAGTACACAGGCCCTGGGTGGTGGGGGCAGGCAACAGGGAGGTCAGGCAACAGGGGTCAGACTGCTTAACTTCCCCACTGCCTACCCTACTGCTCCCCCACCACCTGCTACCATGCTATTACCTTCCCTGCTGCAGCAATGGGCAAGGTAAGTTTAAGATGACCCTCCAATAAATAGATTCTATGCATGGAAAATTATAAAAAATGTTTAAATATATTTTCCCACGTGCAGAATCTAATTATTGGCAGGTTGTCTTAAATTCAGAGTTCTCTCGGATTTGGGGAAATGCAGTGGGTAATAAGTTTAAAACTAACAAAAAAAAGTTATTTTCCATACAGTGGCCACGTCTACACAAGATGCTCACTACACAGTAGCCCATAACTACTGTGCAGTATCATCACATGGCCGGAAGCATGACATGATGCTACTGCATAGTAGTCACAAGCTACTGCACAGTAGTCACTGCAGTCACTTAGTACTTACTTATACAAATACTAACTAACTACACAGTAACAACTGTGCAGTTAGCATCTTATGTAGATGTGGCCAGTGTGTAATTGAAATGTGGAACTCATTGCCACAAGATATGGAAGCTAACAGTTTAGCCCAATTCAAAAAAGGGATTGGACAGATTCTTGAAGGAAAAGGGCATCTGTAGCTATTAAATGTGGGAATTAGGGATACAGCCTCTGAATCAGAACTTCCTGGACATTAAATGCTGATGGCTGCAAGTAGGAGAGGAACAGGGGAAAAACCATGGTCATACCTCATTCATTCTCCCTTTCAGCATCCATTCTCTACCACTGTGTGACACAGGGTATAGGGTAAGATGGACTTATGGTCTGATCCAGTAAATGACAGCTCTTATTTTCGTATGTCCTTTGGGTATAAAAAAAGGACTCAATGCCCTGAGATGAGTTCCTCTGACATCCTTTGCCAAGGTTTTTGTCTGCAGATATAATGAAGAGCCAATGCCTCTGAATTTGGGTAAGATCTCCACAACAGGAGCCACCAGCTAGCAACTCTTATATTTGTAAGACGTAGAGATTCTAAGTTGCAATATTGCATATTTCTGCTTGAATTATAAAAATCTATCTAGATATGTATTGTGTTCTTTATTTGCTAGATATTCATTATTGGAACTGCTAATAAAGTTTTCTTTTGTATTCACTCCACTGAAGTACTCATTTGGCATGAGAAAGAGGATTGTCAAAAGAAACCCTCAAACTGCCAAATCTACTCTAGGGCTCAACAGAGGGTGAGAATTAGAGGAGCAGGAGAGTCATGACAGAATGCACTGGTCTTGTAGGTGGAAAGGACATTCCTAAGCTGATGCCTGGAGAGAAAACTCAGTCCTGCAGGGAAAAACCTAGGAGCAGCAGGGGTTAGGCAGAAAAGTGTGCTTGGAAAGTGGTCCTCTTTAATCTGCCAGGTATCCAGTATTTCATCTCCTTCACCTGAGATGGGAATTAGAGGCTACATAAATAAGCCAGAAAGTAAGGATTCTTCCCCAAGTAGTTAGGGATGGAAATATCTGGATTGCTTGTTTCATTTTTTATCTATTTAATGCAGTTATTTACTATAAAAAGATGCATATGGGCTGGAACTTTATAAAGAAAAGTCTTTTGTGTGCTCTTAGTTGTTTCCTGTTAAGAGTCTAAATAAAGGCAGCAGTTCAGAAAGACAGGGAGATTCTGTTGTTAACCAATGTGTTTCCTATCTGTCTGAAAGTGAGAAAACTTGACTCGGCTCGAGCTCTTCTGCTGGAAACAAATCTGAGATAAAAGGGAAAAACAAAGAGGCAAGCTGTGCTGTCTCCTTGCTCTCACTCTCTGATCTGATTTTTCTATTAATCCTCTCTATCTCACACAATTATTATTTATCACTTCCAATGAATCTGTAGACAACCTTGTGGTAGGCATTGTACAAAACATGGTCTTTGCATTGAAGAGTTTGTATTTTAAACTGACAACCCAGACAAAAGACAGGGGAAAGGATGTGATATAGAAACAGAAAACTGGGAATTGAATTTGAGTGACTTGCCCAAAGATTTTTGGTAGAGTGAAGAATTAAACTCAGGTCTCCTGAGTCCCAATGCAGATCTTCATCCTATAGATGACAAAAATTACACACCTAACTCCAGTCATTGAAATTTGAAAATCCTGTCCAAAATAAATGTCCCAAATTTTATAAGGGTGCACACCTAGGAATTCTGTTTGTGATAAATAGAATTAACAATTACAAGCAATAATAGAAAGAAAAAGACAGAGAGTTATTTTGTACTATAACCTAGAAAGACATGATGTTTGGAGGAGGCTGAGAGAAGAGCTGTCCAAAAAATAGGATCTCAAGCATAGAAATGATAACTGTATGTACTTAAAGATTGATAATTTTTAATAATTAAAGGGCATAGCTACATAACACCATGTCATTTCAAGTAGTCATCTCCAAACAGTAGGTGAGCTAAGTCAGGTATGAGGAGCAATATAAACTTATTATTGTAGCACTCCACTCAGGATAAGGTAACCTGCAGGGTAACATAATTATACTGCTTTTAGGTCCAGAGCTAGGTTAGCTATCTTTGTACAGCAGTGCAGATATATCCAGGCTGTATATATAGCTCTCATACAGGGAAGCTCAACTACAATTATATTACAGATATGGCAGAATTTATAAGTTCCAGAGAAATGAGGATCCATGATGTTAGAAGCTATATACATACACAGTGTAAAATGTCATCCCAGTCTTGAGAGAATAGACAAGATGGGAAATAAGGTCTTAGGAAAAATGTTATTTTCCCCGTTTCACCATCTACTATGAACTATGACTTGGAGAGGTTAAATGATTCACACAAAGTTACATGGTAAATTTATGGCAAGTTTCTCGAGGCGTCATCCAAAGCTATACCCCATCTCCCCAGTTCCAGTTCCTTCAGTGGGAATTGTGCCCGTTATTGCTAGTGATGTTAGATCCTTGAAACTTTCAGGAGTAACATTTGCTTTTAACACTTAAGTAGAATTATCTACTAACATCTCTACTTAGTACTGGTCATCCTTGGAAAACACACACTCTAATTTAATCCAGTGAATGGATCACTTTGACACTAACTGACATTCATGTGAATGTCCTGACATAGTGTGTTTCTTTGAAAACAAAGTTAAAAGCTAGCGATTCAGAGCTGGTATATAATCACCAGCTAATGTAAAACATTCAGTTGAGTAGGGTCACTCAGAGTTTAATAAACTATTCTTCACTCAGTTACATCATTTAAAATTTAGAGTTGTTCTACTAAAGGTGATAGGATTACTCTAGATTTGCACCAGGGTAGTACATCAGAGCAGAGGTTAGCTCAATATATTTATTTTAGTATATGAGATAGTAATGAAATGTTTGCAGTGAGTTCTTTCAGGCTAGGTTATAAAAGCTGATCACCCAAAGATGAATAGCTAGATAAAAAGTCTTGTGTTAATTAACCTCTACCTTCAATGGTAATTCAAAGGGCAGGGTGAGGTTTTATGTGAACACAGTACACAACTTTATACCATATTCAATTCAAAAGTAAAAAGCTTTTACAAAAACAGGCTTTATTAAGGAATATAAATATATTTCTGGTTTTTGGATACTTCCAGCAAAAATTTACCCAACTAGTGGTATCAAACTTAGATTTTTCTTCTCACAAAAGTCAACATGAAATAAATAGTATTTCATTCACCAGAAGTCCCGAAATATCTCCTGAGCAAGAGGAGCTTGTTCTAGGTAGTGCTGGAAAAAACTCAAAAGGAACTAAGTTTGGGTTCTGGTTCAAATAGTCATCCAAACTTGTATCTATAGATCTGAATTCTAGATGGAGTGGGGAAAAGTGAAGTATCCTTCTGGTAGGCACTTTCAGTTTCCAACTGAACATAGTTGACTTATTTTGTCACACACCTACATTGAACAGTTTACAGATGTTGGTATGATTTATAACTTAGATACACCTGCCTAATAAAAATGACTACTGCTAATCTTTATGTGTATCAATTCAAATCTCCCACTGAGCTGCTTGAACTTGATAACAAATGCATGGTTTTGACTAGAACTTACCCTACCATGTAGGGGGATATAATGTCTTTATATCTACATGTGATATGCCTACATCAGTTAGCTCTCTACCTCCATCCACCCTCTTACACAGCTGATGGGGAATGCAGGGGTGAGACTGAACAAATAGGTAAAATTTTGACTTTTTTCTGCTGCCCAAAATGCTGATGTGCTCATTTGAATCAGTAAAGGAAAGCTGGTCACCTATTTCTGGCACAAACCAGTAGCAAATTACATTTTTTTCTTGGAGCAAAGGTTGGACCAGGAAGATAATTGTTATTTTCAGAGTTCTGCACTTTTACATCCACAAGGCAGACTACAGAATTGCAATCTTTTCACAACCTGGCATCAAAATCTTGTGAATTTTAGTTTAGAGGAAGAAGCCTTTAAAGTTCTAAAATGTTATCAAGGGTGTCTTAGAAAGCCGTTATCTAAGAAAGTGAGTCTCAATGGCTATGTACAGAATCTCAGTGGATATGTACAGATCCTTTCTAATCTTTGCAGGTTAGTTTAACCTGCATAGATTGAACAAGTGAATACACATTCTTTTTTGATTCCAGAAATGCAGCCATGTGCCTGCAGTGGCCCTGGCCAGAAGCTGGGGGTGCTAGAGCATGCCTCCCTGCTGGATGGAGCAGCAGTCTGGACCAAGCTAGGCCACCCACCCTGCAAGGGGGAGCTTGCAGGGGAGGTGTAAAGCATCCTGGGACGTTGGGAGACTGTGAGTTAACTTGAATATGGAGGAAATCTGGGACAGAAGTTCAATAAACCAATTTAACCTAAATTAGTTAAGTCTGGTACTACATCCATCCAGATTTATCTGAAGCCAGTGTAACCCGGGTGGTGGCCCAATAGTTGCCAGTCCTGCCCAAATATCAGGGATGGTGTGGTGAGAGTGGGGCAGGGCTTCTGGCCAGTACCAATTTACTTTCCAGCTGGCTCCTGCTCCCCACAGAGCAGCCTATGGTCCCAAGAAGGTCTAACACTTAACTAATTTAACTTTTTACACTGTATTTACAAAACAAGAATAATAGGAAAGGTTATTTACAAGTGAACTTAAATGGCAAAACAAACCAGAATGCATTAGTCAACAGAACCACAGGTAGGGTAACTGGCAGCTTTCAGTCACTGCTGAGATGCTACAGAAAGGAAGCAGGATGCTCGTTTCCAGCAGCTCCAACAGGTTTCCCAATAAGCGACAGACTGCATCAGTGTAGACTCTTCTGGTCTGCGGTAATCAAATTGTATCAAACCCCAACCCCACAAAGAGGCTGAAGGGTGACCCTCCGTGGCAACCAAAAAGGCGAGCAAACAAGCAACAGAGTAGGCTCCTGCAGCAATCAGCATGACCCAAGCACAAAGCTCAGGGACTCCATCCGATGACAATCAGCTACAGAATAAGGGACTGGACAGAGTCCCCTCTAGGGCAGTCAGAGGCAGAGGGTCAGCAGCACAGGCAGCTCCCAGGGGTCATTGCATTAAACCCCTGCTCCAGATGACTGGCCAGGCGCCCCACATACCTTGCAGCTTGCAGCTTGCCAAATCCTGCTCCGAGCACCAGCCTGCACCCCAAGCTCCCAGGGACCCTCGTTCTACTGCTCTGCTGCTCCTCAGGATCCCAGTGCCTTGCCTGCTGCTGTCCCACTTCCCGAGGGAAGGTGAGGGGTTTCCTCAAGTCACCAGCCCAGCTTCCTGCTTCGGATGAAGATGCCACCTGTGCTCCTGGCTGCTGCTTCTTCTCCACAGTGGAGTCGGGGGCCGACTGCCAACCCTAGCCTCCGGGATGCCGGACATGTCCAGCACACTGAGATGGGGCCTTGGGGCACCAGCTCTCTGCCCCAAGCCCTGGCCGCTGCTCCCTCTCCGCTGCAGGGCTGAAGGCACATCCGACTGCCGCTGCCTTCTTCTCCCAGGGCCTTGCAGGCTCTTCAGAGGGGCCTCTCTGCTCCCTCTGCTGGGTCAGCTCTCCCCAGCACTTCTTAGGCCTCCTGCATCATTCCCCAGAGTCACTGTCAGCAGCCCACCATGCCAGTTCGGCTGCTGCTTTTATCCCCTCCAGCAGTCCCTCCCTGGCTTGTAAACTGGCCAACCAGGGCTCAGGGTGGCTGGCCCCCAGCTCCAGCCATCCCCCTCCCATGCGAATTAAGGGATTGAAAACCCCTTCTTTCAACTGTCTTCCCCTTCTCCACAGGGCAGGGCTCCCCTGCTCCACCCTTGGGGTTGCTCAGAGTTCACCAGTCTGTTTCTAGCCCAGGGTAAGTATTTGAAGCCAATCTGATGAGCCCACATTGGCAGTCTGTTACACCAGTTTTGGCCATTTTGAAAGCAGTTTATATGCACCAAACTTCTGTTGTGTTACAGATTTGAACTGGTTTCCCATCACTTATGCTGATTTATGTGTAATTTCTGTCCCTAGCCTAAGGGAGTGGTTCTTAACCTTTTAAACTTGAGGAACCCCTTGATAGACCTGAGGTACCCCTCAGAAAATGCCAGCTCTTAGTTTTCACTCATTTTTTAACTGCAGAAAAATTACAGGGTATTACATAGCACCGTGGTTGAAAATCACTGCTTTAGAGATTCAGATCTAAAACTTTTCTCTGGTTTTCTTAGTGTATATTATTTGACATTATTTAATTTTGAATAAAGAAACAATCCTAAATGTGTACCCATCGATCCTAAACAACTAAAGGCCATATTCTGAAGCCTTTAGAATGGAACGGAGAGGAGTTTTTCATCGTATTCATTTGATTCACTGCTCACCAGCATAAAAGCATCCCAGTCTGGCTTGTTGTAGGTGCTGGATCACCCTTCGTGTCAGTGGTTACCTAGGAATTTTGTTGTTATTATTGCTATTAGTAGTTATTGCTTGCTATTGTTATTTGTTATTCTTATTATTGTTCTTTTCATAATTTTTTACGTAAAGACCCTTGCATCTCACTTTTAATGTTAGTGTACCTAAATCAGTATTTGTCTTCTACTAGCGTGGCTTCCTTTGCTTTGAGTCTATTGTGAAGTTAATGACATAATCATAACATCTGGACTCTATTAATTTCTTGTGCCGTATAAGAGGAATGTGAGGGGGAAAATTAAATGCAATCAGCTTTAATGAGTGTTATCTAAGTGGAGCTGTATATTTGAAGATTTGTTCAACATTTATTTTGCCTCCCTGTTCCTACCTTTTTTGAAAACTGAATCATTTAACTGTGGCTCTGTTCTTTGTTTCTTCTTATTGGAGGAAAAACACTAAAAGGGTTTTTTATCTTTAAAGTCGGGTGACAGAAATCAAAAACAGGAATTAAGCAAAAACATCTTTTTGCCTATATAAGACTTGGAATACACAGCATTTAGCTATAATTTCACAATTTACTTGCATCTGCTGCATTTATTCTGTTGTGAGGGAATAGGTTTTTGGACACAAATTAGAATGGTAATCAAGAAAAGGTTGGTAATTCTACTCTTGTTAGCTTGCATGACAGACATTTTATCAGATAAAACATCATTTAGAAAGCCACTTTTGCTTCAATTTGATGAGATTTTATTCCATGGTTTTCTAAATAACGTGGGTGTGATTTTATTAATCATCCTTTTGTTCCATACAACTGCTAATATGTTTAAAGGTCTTTTCCTTATAATTATTAAACAATTTAAAAGGTATTACCCTAAAAGCTTTTGCCTCTTCACTGCCAATTCTCCTGACAGTGAAAAGGCATATACTGGCTCCTTTAAGGAACTGAAGATCTGGCTGAAAATTGATTTTACAGAACTCCATCAGTAATGAAGGCGTTTCAGATCACTTGAACAGTACAATAGTAAAGAAAAAAGGCTTTACAAAGATGACATGTGAAGACCAATCTGTTAAATCTTGTGACTGGTGAATTTTCAAAGGCAAATAAGCCAGAAGAGTTTTTTGACATCAGCTTTTCCATTTTGGCTCTTTCATACACAGGCCTAATTTTTATCTAAGATTAGATACTGTTTTGCCAATGATGGTGGAATAAATTTATGTCCAAAAAAGCAATCATAAACTCTTTTTCTAGGTGAGTTTTGGCAGGTATCATTCACCAAGGTTATTGACGTACTAGAAGAGCTTTGGGGAAATATAAATGTTACCGGTGCTTCCTGGGTTCCAGTCTTGTTTCAGTATGAATTTTACATCATCATTTTTACAAGCCTAGAGAGTTTTATAATTTATCACAGCAACTACTACTTTCATCATTTCTTTCAACATAGCTTTAACCAGGCATTAAAAATATACACTTTCTTGTTGGTAGACAATATCCTTTTAGTGATGGACAATGATCAGGTGGGCTAGGCTGCTATTATTTTTAAATCTTTCAGCAGGCTTGGATAAATTATCTGAACAATCATGTAATATGAGTCTCCATTTTATCTTGTACAAATTTCATAAGCATGGATTACTCAGCCTTCATCAAGACGCTTGCTTGATTTTCAGCCAGTGGTGCAGAAATCCCAAAGGATGCAGAGAATGTGGAAAAAGATAAGACTCACATTAAATACAGGATACAAATACTTATGCACAAAAGAAAGTCATATATGGTAAATGATAGTTGTTAGTGCTCATTGAATATTATTTCCTTGAGATTAAGACGTAACAAGTTTTTGACTTCTGTATTATCAGAATATGTTATTCACAGACTATGTTTTCCTCACTGGGTTACATGCTACAAATGCTGTCTGAAAAACGTAAGTCATATGAACTGAATCCTCCTATACAGAGCTGCACGTTCAAGAGAATTGAAGATATACTTTGCTTCTGTTGTCATGGCAGAACAGGAATCCTATCTTTCATTCCTAGTAAAGAAGTTCTATTGAACATGCTTCAGGTTAGAAAGGAGTCAACAGCTACTGTCATCATTATATGTTGCTTTTACAGCTTCCTCTTTTCCTGGAGAGCTAATACCTCCTGTCAGTCCTCCAAACTGAGTACCCAGTCTCTCCTGACAGTTGCCTTTATCCGTCATAGAGGGAATGACTTTTCTCCAACTGCATCTAGGGTAAGATGTGTACTCCAACACTGTTTTGCTATCTAGCAGAAGCCATTAAATGCATTTAAAATATTTAAGATGCCATTAGGGACAGACATTGCACATAAACTCATGAACGACTAGTGCCTCCCAAGACTGGGTGGCAGTGTTGGCGGTGAGGTGGCACGTGGCCAACATCTATTGAAGCCAGCAGTAGCAGCAGCGGGGTAGGAGGTTGCAAGCAGTGATCAGAGACCACTCGCAGAAGCTGGCAGTAATGAGCATTGACCACCCACAGAAGCTGGTGGTACCAGCGAGCAGCGACCACCCACAGAGGCCAGTGGTGGTGGGGTGGGGATAGGGTGATGAACAGCGACTGCCTGCAGAAGCTGGCGGCAGCAGTGGTGACCAATCTCAGGGGAGGCACGTGCCCTGTCCCCCCCGGTGCCCACCCTACACATCACCTATGCATAAACCAGTTTAAGTGATCAGAAACTGGTTTAAACTTGTAACAGAAAAGACATTCAGTGCACATAAACCAGGTTCAAAATAGCCAAAACTGATCTGAGATAAACCTGATTGAATGTATCAGATTTAACTGGTTTGGCTCAAACCGGTTTATACAATGTCTGTTGCAAACCCCTTGCTGGTTTAAGATAAACCAGACTCCCCCAGCATCTTGGCATGTTCTCTGGGCTGGGCGGGACTCTCTGCTCCGGCCACGGGGCTGGCTCCTCCCCTTTGATCTCTAGCCGGAGCGGGGATGAGACACTGGCCATCATGGCCCCATTAAGACAAAGTGGGCAGGAAGGGGTGTGTGCCATGGGGGGAGTGTGTGGGGGTCCTTACACCCCCCACCCTCCCTCACACTCTGTCCAGCTGAGCTCTGCCCTCCTGCTGCCTCTCTAGGGGAGGAGGAGGAGAGGGAAGAGTTCCCCCAGCATGGAAAAGAGCCTCCCCCTGCCCTGGGGGGTGGGAAAGAGTCCCCCTCCGGGGCTGGGCAGTATTCCATAGAGCCACCTCTCCCCACCCTGCAGTGATGGGGGAGAAGCAGGGGGAAAAGTCCCCCTCTTGGGTTAGGCAGCTTCACAGAGCCCCTCTCCCCACCCCACTGCAGGGGGGGAGGAGGAGGGAAAACAGCCCCCCTGCCAGCACCGAACAGTCCCCCGCTCCTGGCCCTGCAGTGGTGGGGGAGAGGGAGGAGAGGGAAGAATTCCCCTCTGGGGCTGGGCAGCCCTGTATGCCCAGATTGCTTCTGGCTGTCAGGGTGCTGCCAGGGTGGGCCTGCCGGATCCTGGCCATGCCCCCACATCTCAGCTTAGCTCCCCTGTGGAAAGGAAGGGAGAGCTGCTCTACAACCCCCAGGCATCTGCCTTGAGCCACTGCAGGCATGTGCTGAACATCTATCCTCCTGCAAACTGGTTAAACTAACCTGCAAAGTCAATTCAGGCTCAGGCTTTTGTAATGTCTGTCCCTAGCCTAAAAGTTCTCCAGTTGGGACATTTCAGGGCTCACAGCAGGCACTCTAACCAACACAACTGTCCCCTGGCTGACAAACCAGAGCATGGAGCAATATATAGGTAGAATCAGCCACTTTACCTTAAACAACTCAATATGTCAGTTGTTATGTAAGCAATGTGATTCTAGTTTTCTTCCCTGATTGAGTGTCAAACCATTTAAAGATAAACAGAGCAAAAGGCAAACAGCAAATAACTGTTGTGTCCTGCATCATTTACTATGAATTTTCTAACAAACAGTAAGATTGACTAACATTGGTAAAACATTTAACTTCTGAACATTCCCAAATAATAAGCAACATGAATCAGTAATTCACAGCAGAATACATTTGCCATTTTTAACAGGTAGAGAAACTTCAGCATAAAGAAGCCAAGTAAGTTGGAACCAAAATCAACTGACGGACAGCAGCAGAGCTGGAAACACAACTCTGAAGCCTCTATCTCTGGCTTTCTCTTTCATTCATGCTCTTTTTTCCTACTTAATTTATTCAGATTGTGAATTCATGCAGAAGTGACAAACAGCTGCTAATAAATTCTTAACTGCCTCCTCCTTCTCTGTTGGATGGACTGAGATTCAAAACACTGACAGGACTGAGATTCAAAACCCTCTCTTAGTGCTGGTGCCTTGGTCAAGTTGCATTAGTCAAGACTTACTTCTTCAATGTCTGGCAGTATTTTATTCCCACTACTTTCTTTGGATCAGCTGTACCAGACATCATGTATAAATAAACTCAGGGAGAAAACAGTATTTTCTGTGCTAAAGGGAGTAAAATATTACATCACCCACTAGAATCCAGAAGACATAATTATGGGTCTATCCAACTCAAGGAGGTGGCTGGCTGATTTTGCAGGGAGATTGTGAGGTTAGCTGCCATTTTCATAGGCTGATCATGGTGGGACCCCCCCCCCATACTGAGGAGCCCCAGTGGCCCCACCCCTCAGCACTGAATGGCTGTGAGGACTGGCTGTTATATCTAGGAACCTACCAAAATTGTGATTTTGTGGGATTTGTGAAAATTGTGAAATCCAGCATTGCCCGCAAGAGCGGAAAAAGTCTGCAAAATCTGTCCCAAACAAGAGAAAACTTACTGAAAATAAAAAGTAGTCCTCATGGTGCTGTGTTCTGGTGGGCAGCACACCGGGGGGAAGGTGGGAGGGGGGCTGCCAGCATGAAGGGCTTGGTCTAATAAACGGTATTTTTTTTTTGTTTTTTGTGTGTCTTCTTGTCTCAGACCAACACGGCTACCAAGTACACCCTTGCCTTGGGCAGGCATTTATAGCAGTGACTCTTGTGTGGTATGCAATAAATTCAGCTGATTTCTAGGTTTTAGTTACTTTTGGAATTGTTATTCACTGAAGAATAATGATTAAAAGTGGTTCTGTCCAGTTAAGAGTCTTACACAGTTCTCTTATATGGTCAAAAGAGATAAAAATAGCTCTGTCCAAGTACAAGCTCCCAGCTCAATTATGGGATTAGCCTAACACAGATGCATGCAATGATGGACTTCTTTAGTGTATGTATTTTACACTGTCCCCATTCTGCCATGCAGAAAATCAGATATGGGGAGATAAGATTTAATCTATTACTTTTGCCTATATTTTTAAAAACCTAACTTAATTGCCATGAGTGCCCTCACCATTATTAAATGTACAAAAACTACATTGGTTCATCACAAAAGTTCTTGAATGTGAAGACATGGTAGAGTCTGAGCTTCACTATCTTAAGAAAAGATTCTAATTTTCTCTTAGATCACTTACAAAACATTTTACAGCTATATGCTAATGCAATGCTGTTGTAAGTGGAAGGAGTAATTTTCACTTGTGCTGTCTCTCTAGACATCCACATATTTTGTCCTCAAGATACTATAAAATCAGAAGCTTAGAAAAAAAATTCTGAATATTATAGCAACAGATCATTGTCGCTTGTTATTGTGAAAGCAACAGTCCCTTGTTACTGCAAAAGAAAAAACACCAGAGAAAGGAAAGAGAATTAGCTTCCATGGAGTTATAATGAAAATAGGCCTCTTCAGTCTGAAGTTCTTAAGTTTGTTATCACAGGATCATAGGAAAGTAGGGCTGGATGGGACCTCATGAGGTCATCTTATCTGACCCCCCTGCTCAAGCAGGGTCATCACCAGCCAATCCCTTTCTGAGTGTGATCCTTGAGTATGATTTTCTAACAACTCATCTATTAATTTACTTGAATCTAAGATTATCTTGAATCTAAAATGACCTCCTAATAATTAGATTTTGTATGGAAAATCTATAAATTTATGATAATTTTCCAGGTATAGCATCTAATTATAGGAGGGTCATCTTAAATTCATCCCTTCCTATGCTCCTATAGCAGGAATAGCAGGAAAAGCAGTGGGCAGGAGGGTCAGGTGGTCACCTTGTCCCTGTTTGCCCTGCCACCTGTACCCCCCACCCCCAGCTTCTCACAGCTTCTGTCCCTTCCCTCCCACTCCTCAGTCTCTTCCAAATCCCAGAGTAGATCATTTCCCATTGACCATCTCTTCTGCCCTATAATACAGACTGCTTTGCTAACATTCATCTAGGGATAGTGCCAAAAGGACTCCTTGATAACACCTCTGTGGCTTCCTCCCCTTCTCCACATGGGGGGACAGAAATGCTCGGGGCGGGGGGCGGGGCTGAAAGGAAAAGGATGGAGTCATGACTAGGCTGAAGTGCCTGGAACAAGAGCCTGGAAATGCTCTATACTGCAATTGGGATAAGACCAAGATACAACCAGCTCCAGGGTCAAGAAGTTGTAACTCTTTTACATTCCCACAGAGGTCTACCAAGCACATACTGAGGACAGATGAGAATCTAAACCTAGGCTTATCATCAATGCCAGTGGTTTTCAACCAACGGTACTATGTCTAAGGGGTCTGTGAAAGATGATACGATTAATCAAAAGTAGGTGAATATGCACACTTACAATTCAGAGGGGTCCGCACCTCCATTCAACATTTCCAAAAGAGTCCGCACCTCCACTTGAAAATTTTTAGGGATCCACAGATAATAAAAAAAGGTTGAAAACCACTGCTTTTTGCAAATAACCCACAAGATTTTTTTTCTTTATATCTTCTTTCCCCTACCTTGTTTGAAGCGTGAGCTTAAAAAACCCAGAAATCAAAGCAGAACAAGTCTGGTGCCATTTACAAAAGTTAACTTTGTGTCTTAAATCATCCCTGGGAAATTTACACTGCTTTTTCTCTGGTGTTTTGATCTGTCACAAGTAGAGGCTCTTGTGTTTAAATATAGCCGTTTTAGCCTTATGGCTTCATTGCCTGTGTGTGCATTTCCTCAACGTTATTTTATTTTACTCTGAAGGTGGGCTGAGCAAGGAAATCTGACGAAGCAGTGGGCTGTGCCCTTAGCCTCAGACAGCTCTCGCAGTCTTGTGAATGACTACATTAGAGAGTGCAGTACGCAGCAGGAGCAGCAGTGTGGTGCTCTGCTTCCCTAGCTCTGCCTGGCAGGCAAGTCTCAAGTTCAGTGAATATCTCTCGCTGCCAGAGAACTTTTCCATCTTCTGCAAATGAACACGGCCTAACTGCACCAGGAAAATGGGTACAGGGGATTATATCTGCATTACCATGAGTGGAGGGGCCCCCTGGGGCTTTAGACTGCAAGGTGGCAAGGAGCAAAAGCAGCCTTTGCAAATCGCCAAGGTAGGCTACAGGGATATTATCTGTGTGTTGTGACTGAAGGAGGGAAAAAAGTGACTGTTTGAATGAGACTTTTCAGTTTAAAACCTTCATGTGGGTTTTACTGTGGTGCAAGTTTTAAATCTGCCAGAAATGTTGTTGAGGCAGCTCTACAGGTGCAAGACCGATCATTTTAAATGCCCTTTACAAGGAGCACTTGTATTGGTACTAAAGAGGTACTCACAAGTGCCAGTCCTGTTTTCAGGCATGTAAAGGAATTGATGCATCTTTCCAATTCCCACTGAAATCAGTGGGTATTGTTGAGGAGGCTTAGTGCCCTGCAATATAAGTGTTCCGGATAGCAAACCCTGCCTTGACCATCCATTTGTGACTCCTTCTCTTGTCTTGCCATAGAAGAAATGAATGATTTAGCATGGGAAAATGTCCCTACTATTTTGGGAATCCTGGAAAGCATTATCCTGAGAATCCTGAGAATTACTGCTGTTTCCAGGGCTTATCCGGGAAACAGCATTAGCAGAGGTCAAATGTGCTCTAATATGTATTCCATGGATGATACTGAAAATTGTTGGCCATTCTATAGATAGTCTTTCTATATAAAATGAAATGAAAATGAATTATAGCGGTTTAAAGTTTAACTTACAAGAAATCTCTCTGAAAACTAACTTTGTAATTTGAAAAAAAAAAAGTATGTCTGTTTAAAATAAATGTTTTACTTCAGTACAAAGACTATGGCTTGCCATGGTTATTAGGAACTATGTAAATGTATGTTGCTACATTTGGTCTTCCTGGACAGGAGGTGATATTCTATCCATAGCTATGTTATCAGTACAAATCCATTGACTGCAATGGTATGAAAACAGAATTTGAACTAATGAGTACGATGTGTCCCGCCATGTAACCTGAAATCCAGGAGCTATCATATATTTATGCCCATACAATTGGAAGCAAAATAATACAAAGGAATATAATGCATTATCCTATAATAATCTCAGTGCTGGATATCCTGGTATATTCTTAGTATGTTGATGCATTATATTAGTTCTGTAATTTAAGCTCGTGTTTCTTTTAGCTGATAATATGCTTACCAACTACAGCTGCATTTATATAATAGGGTCAGTTAGTTTTTCAAATGCAGCAGAAATATTATATGCAGTTGTGAAGGATTTTATTTTGTTTTGAAATAGAGGACTGTGTCAGTTTTTTTACTAAGGAAATAGTATCTGGCATTCTCTTCTCTCTGAATGATTTCCAGCCGTAAAATTAACTTTATTCAGTAGTAAAGCTGCAGTTTATTGAACATAACTATCATGGTTTTTTTTTTTTAAATTAAGTATTGCTAATTTATGCTTGTTTTTAAACATTTTACAATATTCTAACAGATTATGAGAAAAACTAGCCTCTTGCTGGCATGCAACTGTTGCTTCCCAAGTAAATCTATCAGTATTAGCTGACAGAGGAATCCTGCCATCTAGTGAAAACTTTGAGGAAAAATGTCAAAAGTAACGAAATGGACAAAAGGGAGCGGCCTTTTTGTCAAACCAAAAGCAAATCCATGATAATTATGATGACATATGGTTTTGGTTCGACTCATCTCTATTTCAAACAAGAGGTTTTGCAAAATCAAATCCAGTAGCTCTCCCTCATCTGAACCAATAATGTTTGACATTGGCTGAGCCATTCAGACTAGTAACCATCATGGCCCCTCTCTAGAAAGAAGAATCAAGTATCTTTTAGATGTGGTAAATCATTACAGAAAAGTGTGTGTTTTTTCCTACAAAAAGGCCAAATAAAAGGCCAAGTAATGCAACAAATTGCACTTTGTGACATAAACCACATATATATGGGGGGGGTGTATACATACACACACATGCATACACACACATATATGTGTATCTTTATATCTTTAAGGGACTGTTGGTCAACTGAAGGCTTGTGGGGCTGGTTACAAACTCCCAGCTTTCCTTTCCTCTGCTGCTGCTTGTGATTTGGTCCATACCCAGAGTAACTGAAAGCTCGCACTTTTTGTCTGGCTGAAGGTACAGTTTAAGGCCAAGACTTTTTCTGAGATCCCACTTTGTCAGCCCCCCTCTCTTTCCCTCCCAACCCAGTGACCTTCCAGGAACAGAACAGTTAAAATCCAAACAGGGATCACTAGGAGCTCTGCTGTCAAGCTCTCCAAATGATGTTCACATCTAGAGTATCTCCAGGTCAGCCAGGTCCTTCCCCTCTCCCATTGTCAGACTCGAGGTGCCCGGATGGACCAGGGCTTGTGATCGGCTTGTGCCAATACATTTCCCCCTCTTTCTCCTGCACAACTTTTCTCCCTCCTAACTCCAAACAGCCTTTGCTCTGCTGCCAGCCTTCAGCCTGGAAGTACTCATGTATGGCACATTCTGTAGACAGAAAAAAATACAGGCTCATACTGTTATCAGCCTAGCAACTCCTCATGAGCGCTAATTGGAATAATCCTTAAAAAAACTGGGGGACTTTCCCCAAGATTTCCTAACTGTGTCTTTGATTGTGCAGATGATATGATATGTGGCCATATGGCAATTTTTCTATCCGGCTCAGCATTTAACAGTGAACCATTGTCCAAACTGTGTTACCATGTTTTTTTTAAAAGTTCAAGATCCCCGTCATCAGCTGGAATAAATCAGCCCAGTTTCAAAGATGTCAGTGGATCTCTGCCAATTTACAACCACAGAGGATCTGGTCCTCCATGTTTATTTCTGGCTTCAGCCTCTCTCTGCCAGCAAGAGCTGGGAATGCTGATGAGCTTTTGCTCTCAGAGGTGCCCAGTGCAATTTGAGTACAATGTAGTGCCGATGTGCTCTGGAGGAAAACCCACCCAGAGCCAGGCCCCCAGCAGAATGGGACCTGGGATGCACAACTGAAAGCATGAGAAGTGTAAAGCAGAGGGAAATGAGATAATCCATGAAGCTGTGACAAAGACAGGGGGAAAATTGCTTCTATTGCACTTATACAAGGAAACATTGGATATATAACAAACAGAAAAGATCACTAGTCATACTGATCTCTGTTCAAAATTGTTTTTGCAATATGCTGCTTAATTTATATTTGCTGCAAAAAATAGTTTTATTATAGTTAACAAAAAGATGACATATGACTGGGTGATACCTGACCAATTGTCCCATTTTCACAGTCCATAAAACAAACAAAAGTCCCTTGAAAATTGCTGAGAGTCTTGTCTAGATGTATGGAGCAGGGTCTGTTTTTCTCATTCCAAGAGTTGTTGGAGGGGTAGTAGTCCCCACACCCCAAAGTTTCATTATTGTCTCTGGATTATTTTTTACTTACTCAGAATACTCACACCACATCATGTATGTGTGTCCTTATAAAATGATGTCCTTAAATCCTCATATAATAATGTCTGGTTTTTTATGTTAAAATCCCAATAAAATCACAGGCTCATAATGTGGTGGCAGAATTCACCTGCTTACAAAAACTCATCTTTAAATAAGATTCAAACTACTCTGACCATTTTAATTCCAGTTATTTGGAGGGTGGCAAGGAAGGGAATAATTCTCACTCAGAACAAACTTTGATTTAACAAAAATGTTTGTCCCATTTGATGCAAAGCTGCTAAAGCCATTAATCTACCAAAAATATACCCTCCCAACAGTTCATTAATAAATACATTATGGAAATATTTTAGAGTTTTATTTAAAGAGGGTTTTCCTATATTTTATTAAGAAATTGGCTATACAACATTTTAAACCCAAGAACAGAATTGTGAGGTCAGATATACAGTGAACATACTAAGGCCCCATTCATGACACATTCCTATTTAGAATAGCAAAAGCCTAAGGGTTTTCCTGAAGCAGGAAAATGGTTCTGAAATAACAGTAAGAACTGCCTCAGATGATAAGACATTTGAGAATAAGCTGTCCTTTGGGCCCATGTCCCTGTTTTCACAATGACACAAGTGAAGGACTGAAGGCCAACCTTATTTTTGAATGCCCATTTTGTACTTTTTCCTGAAATCTACTCAGAACTTTAAATTAACCAAATATCTGTATAACTTACCTTTAAAAACCCACTTAAAAGAAAAACATGACTTTCCAGTTTAGTTCTCTGATTTTTCCTGCCAAACACCATTACATTATGTGGGGTGGGGTGGGGGAGAAGGGCGGCAGATTCATTCCTAGTATCATGCTATTGAGAAATCGAATGACTTTACACCATGGATGCATTTGATTTATTATGTGTAACAAATAGCAGGTTAATGATCTCATTTACTTATATCTGTCAAAGTCTTGTTAGCTTAAGGTAGGGGACTTATTTGCAGAGTTCAACTAGTCAAGCACCATACGTTCCATTACTCAGACCCCTGCACATTTCAAAGGAAATTCAATCCTTTTTTCCATATCACTACCCTAAAAGAAAAAAAGAATTACCAGTGAAAGTAAAAAAGAACAGGCTCCAGTTCCCTCTGAACTATTATGTAGAATGTTTTATTAATGCTTGAGACTCTAGGGACAGATATTACACCTAAACCAGTTTAAGTGATGAGAAACTGGTTTAAACCTGTAACAGAACAGATGTTCAGAACGCATAAACCAGTTTGAAAATGGCTCCAACTGGTTTGAGATAAACCTGGTTGAATGTAGTATCAGACTTAACTGATTTGGCTCATATCGGTTTACTCAATGTCTGTCCCAGACACCTTGCTAGTTTAAGATAAACCAGACTCCTCCAGCATCTTGGCATGCTCTCTGGACTGAGTGGGGCTCTTTGCTTCACAGCAGGGCTGGCCCTTCCCCTCTGCTCCCTGGCTGCACCTCTGGCAGAGACTTGCAGGCACAGAGTGTCTGCCTGGCTTCTTCCTCCTAAGCAGGGATTATTCTTCCCACCCCTCTGCCTTACACAGACACCTCAGTAGTAGCTAGCATTCTGGCTACAGTCTGTGCTGTGGGAAATAAAAAAGTTGGACAGGTATTTGGAGCTAATCAACAGTAGTTTAATGTCCTTCCCTGGAAAAGCTGTTTAAGAAGAGTGAGAGAGGCTTTGTTTTCTTAATGGGTTGATAAACAGTTAGGGGTGATGAACATTCCCTGCTGGGCTGTTCAGGAGAGGGGGGGACATCAGAGTGTCCTTCCAGGGCCTGGCCACACCCCTTAAGTTCAGCACCGTGAAGCAAAGGGAGGGCTGGCCTAGTGCCCCCCAGTTTCTAGCCTGAGCCACTGCAGGCATGTGCCTGCATTTCTAGAATGAAAAGAGAATGTCTATCCACCTCCAAATTGGTTCAAGCTTTGCAGGTTAGACTAACCAGCAAAGATTGAATCAATTCAGGCTCAACATCTGTCTCTAGCCTAGGGGAATTAGTACTATTGAGAAATGTGCCTCATTTCAAGTTCTGAGAATATTCTGAATATAAACGTGTTTATGTATCAAAGCTTTCTTTCCAAAGGTATCAAGCTGACATGTTTTATCTCCATGAGCACAAACACTGGACCTGATCTTACAAACATTGGGCTTGATCCTGCTTTTTCTGATATGAATGACAAAATAATATATGATTTTGCTAGGGGAAAGAATGGATATTTTTTGTAAAACAGTAACAGAGATTTACCATATATTTTGCAGTAGAGGTGAATTCTCTGCAAACTTCAGAAAATATATTTTCTAGAGTGAGATAAAAACCACTGTAAATTTCCCTTCCTTTGTTTTAATTTGTATAAGGTTGAGGATATGCCCAGACATTAAACTAAGATTGAACTAAACTCAGGTTAGGTCAGTCTAAGTACCAAATTGTACATATATTTACGGTGCTTAGATTGGGCAAAAAATGGCCTGCCTGATATAATTTAGTTCACCTAAAGAAGTGCACTATGTAGATCAGGCTAACTTGTACCCACACCTTTGGAATGCAACCCTGGGAAAGCCCCAGGGCTGCATTTTTCCTACCTCATCCCCCATCCTCCAACCCCCTCTCTCCTTCTGGCTGGACACCTGACCTCCCCATCCATGGATCTGTTAACCCCCCCACCTGGATTTATTTAAATTGTTCCTGGTGTGGCTCCTGGTACTGATGAACATGTGCACAAGCAGAGATTCAATCTATGATCACACAGTTTAAAGCAAACCGTGTGATCATAGACGGAGTCCCATGAAAGTGTTCATATGTCCTAAGTGCCTAACAGCAGCTGGAAAAACTTTTGTACTGGAAGGTCAAAAGCTGAGTGTATTTTTTGGAAACACTAGAATGAATTAATTGCAACACTTTGGGTGCATCTACATATTGCTGCACAGTGACATTGCTACAATGCTGTGCTTTAGTACTTCCTTTTGGAAGTACTAAACCATGGCGCTGTACAGGCAGTTACTGCACCATGCGTGTAGCACATGGTTAGATTTCACCACTACATCAACGTAGTGATGCAGTATACTGGGGGAACGTTGCCACTATGGTGACGTACATGCCAGTCACATGTAGACCCATGTAATCTCTACGTCACCATAGTGCACCATACAGCGAGATAGCTCATCACTATATCACTGTAAGGCAACATGCAAATGCTCCCTTTAGGAAGAATATTTGCATCCAAAAAGTTTTGCTTTCACATAAAACATTTTTATACATCAAACCTAAAAAATTTTACATTGAAATCTCCAATTTTTTTGGTTTCAGATTCTTTTTGTAAATATTAACCATAGATCTAGCTCAAATCATGAGATACTTGACTAATTTAGGGTTCAAAGAAAACCAATTAGGTTTGCCAAAACTAAGAACAGACCATTTTGCCATCCCTGGATAAATAACAATATTTTTGTGTTTTATCTTTATTTCACAATGAAACTATGCCAGCTGTGCCAAAGGCAATTGGTCACACAATTATATTAGTTTTAGGCATCTGTCCAACAAAACTCTCTGGTTGCAATTTCAATTTCAAATTCACTTCACTGGGTTCAAAGGAACCTGAAACTGAAACAAAGGATTGAAACCACCTGAACTGATGCTGATAAAAGTTCATATTCAGGTACCTTCATTAATGTTGAATAAGAGCAGTGGTGGAATCCTACTCATACTAGGGACTAATTCACTTTCTCTGTATTCTGACCAAAATTAGTATAATTGAAATGCTTGATGCTTGCAGGATGACAACAAGGGTACGTTCAAAGAGAAATCTTTTATAGTTTCCCTAGAAAGGGAAAACTATATCATATTTGAAAGTGTGTCAACTAATGTCTCAAAAAATACAATTGTAAATACAACTTTATAGCTTGTGTTTAAAAATCTTTGCTGGTCGTGGTTATCCCAGTAATGACTTTCAAGCAGAGTTGGAATGAGCTCATATGTTTTTAAACTCAACTTGTCCTAAGTTGTGTTTAAAACTGTTTGTTAAAGTTTATTAGCTAATGCATTTCAAATATAACTCATTTTTCCAGTCTGAAACCCCTATTTTGAAATTCACTCCTCTTCCCAGTCTGACAGCCTATATTTATAGGTACTCAAGGTACCCTGTAAGGTCTGGTTACACAGTCCTTTGCTCAAGATGTTGTTTGATTCAGTTGCATTTCTCTCCCTTTTCTGAAGGAGATTTTACTGGATCCTTTACTTAGAACTAAACCAATTTAATAACTGATATAATTTTGCATACACACACAGGCCCCAATTCAGCTTCTATTGGCAAATCTTCAGTTGACTATAACAAGGCAGGAACAAGCCATTACAGAGATTTGATTAACTTATTTTGAAAATCAAAACAATAAAATAAGTTTGCCAAAACCAAGTTGAGACTGGCTAGTTCTGAACAACACTGACTCTGAGAATTGTATCATTGCCTTTTCAGAACAAGAAAGGCATTGTAAAAATATTTTGCAGTGTACCTTAACTAGTGGAGGAGGGTCTATCTGGACCTGTGAATTCTTAAGGCACTTAGTTGTGGAGAAAATTTTTGCACTCCAATAGCTGTGCGAAGGGAACTTTTCAGTACTAAGACACTGACAATTTAGGATTGTGTTGCTAAATGGACACGTGAATATTTACCCTATTTTTAACATGCACCCTACATACCACATTAGTTTTAGCATGCCTTCTAAAAGCATTTAAGCAAATCCAGATAGATAGATAGACAGTTCAGAGAGATATATACATTTGTAATTGTTTCTAATAGATAAACTTCAAAACTTATATTAGGAGAGTTTCCAGTGGGACAGAGAGAACAATACAATGCATATTTGCTCATTCTAAAGACAGCAAAGGCTGTATCCAAATATGAATTACATTAGTTCCTTTGTATAGCGTTTGGCTTCGTTGATTGAGTCTTTTGTTAGAAACACTTAAAATATATCCCAAGGCATTATTGTAGTTTACTTCATGTTATTTGCATATTATTTGTATTGTGAACATAGTAATAAGGATTTTCTGGCCCAATTCAAAACAAAGCATCATGAGAGAATATTATGTTTATGAAATCTTTTAGGATTATATCATATTGTAAAAGGATAATCCCAGTTCTTGTGCACATCACAGAAAGAGCTTTACTCTTCCTAATAGAGAACCCATTGCAGTTCATACTCATCTTTAAAAAATAAATTTTTAAAAGACGCCACAATTGCAGGATAGTTTTCATTTTCTGTGCAGATTATTAGTCTTCGTGGTTGCACATATAACAGTTTCTGCATGGACAAATATGCCACGTGTGCTACAGGCTTGAAATTTAAGGAACAAAGCTTATAAAGATAAAGCAGGATGCTACTAAAGTCAGTGTTGTAGCCCTATAGTAATGAATAACTAATATCCTTAATGACAGACAGATATTCCTGAATATCTTCAGTATTCTTTGCCCTTAAACTCTGTGTCAGATAGGTGAACCACAGAAGTGTGCCACAAATTAGCCTCATGCCCTTCTTGAGCTCAACTCTGACCCCTTTGCCCTGCTCTATCTGCTGCTCTGCTTTCTGCCCCTTGTCCTGTACTCTCTGCCCTATCTGCTGTTCTGCTCTCTGTTCCTTTCCTTACCTGCTGCTGTGCTGTCTGTCCTCTCTGCTACCTAACCATGTGCCACAGACAGAGGCTGCCCATAACACCGATGCAAAGCACACCACAGGCTGCCCTGCCCCCCGCCCCCCTGAACTAGCAAAATATTAATGCTTTCTGCAGTGACAGGAGAAATGTTGCATCTTTGTTCTAAAATCTGAGCAGTTAAAACTGCCTTAGAGAAAGCCTTGTGAAAAAAACTCCCTTATTTTCCCATTGAACTCAATGGGAGTTTTGCCTTGACTTTATGAGCAGAGGGATGGGACTTTAAAACAACAGATTGTTGTGTAATTATTTAATTAGAAGCATAAATTATGAACAAAACTCCTCATGGGGAAGGGCTGATGTGATTAAGTCACTGATCTACTTTATTCAGTAACCTGCTGTTAGCAAAGGTCAGCACTTGAAGACTTCTGCCATCCTTTTACCAGCTGAACAGTTCTGTTGGTGGAGAGTGAGCCACAGTCACTTTGAACACTATGGATGCTTGTAGCCAATATCAATGAATACTGTAAAATTTCAAATGAAATGACAGAATGACTTGTTTTGGAAACAGAAGTGGGATAAAGTGATATACCCCTCCGCCAATTACCTCATGTTTAATCTCAAAATGTAAGCAATTTGAGTAGGGGTCGGGTCATACTAGCCTGCTTTTGTGCACTCGGATAGCAATAATTAATGATGTAATTTAGAAAAAATAGACATCTCCCTGAGCGTATATGTTTCATTTTCATGCATGTCCCGGAGGTCTTTACAGAGCCAGATACTGCCAACATTTCTGTTTATACGTTTAAAAAAAGAGAAACTTTAATGCTCGTGAATCAGGCTTCAGCAACAGCATAACAAACAAGAGCTCTTTATTTACTGTGGTCTTATCGACATAGGAGAGAAATGACTGGAATTAGTTATCCCAGTGTAACTTTTCATGTGGGAATTGCTCCTTTCACCCACAGTTTCATGTCACTCTAGAAGTGGTTTAAACTAAGATAAAAAGACACTCTTATTCCAAAAGAGTATTTGTTTACATGGCTGCTTTGCCAGTATTACTATAGTGGTTTACCTATACCAATATAATGACACTGATGCACTTAGTGAAACTTCTGTGTAAACATAGGGAGATCTGGGATTTGAAAAGGGAGTGCAGAAGCAGCAGCCAGTGATGCAGGGCTGGATGCATCCCAATACCAGCCTGTCTCCCCACCGGGCGGGGCGGGGGGCAACCCATAGTACAGGAGCCAAAGCCACCACTATCAGCATCCCCTTCCTTCCCCTCTGTGCTCAGTGGTACCTTCTCTCCTATTCCTTTCCTTTCCTTGCTCTCTCCACTTACATCTCTGGTTGCAGGAAGGGGAGACACTCCTGTCACACCCACTGTCCTGGTCATCCTGCCCCAGTCCAGCTGGGGCAGCTGGAAGTGATATCAAACAGGGAGGAGAAATGTGCTACCACTGCTATTGTCCCCATCTGATCCTGGGTTTCTGGTTAAGCCAGGCTCCTCATGCAGCCCAGCTGGAACTGAGTGGGAGCTGCTCTGGAGCTCCTCCCACCCCTGAGTCCAGGGGCAATGTGTATGGGGTGCATGGGAGTGCACATGCACCCCCTGAGTGTGCTGGTGCACCCCCTGACCAGCCATGCTCACCACTCAGGCAACAGGTGGGGGGGCAGGCAGAAGTGCCAGTTCCCCCCCTACAAGTGCCAGCTGGGGAGTGCTGCTCCCAGAAGCGGCCACAGCCACTTCCAGAAGCGGCCACAGCGATCGATCGGACACCTCACAGTTGGCTGCAGGGGACCCCCCCCCCACATTGGTGAGATTTGCTGTGGGGAACCCCCTCCCCTGTCAGCAAGATTGGGCATGGGAAGACCCACCCTGGTCGCTGACTGGTCACTGGTGGGGCATGTCCCCCCCTGACTAAGATGGTACCAGTTGCTCATGCCTGGCTTAGGCAAGAATACCCGTGGGTGGGGGAAGGAGTGTGGTCTGGAAGATGGGGTGCAATGTACCACTGTACCTTATTTGGATCTGGCTCAGGTTCACATGTAAACAAGCCCTCCAACCATAGAGGTGGTAGATGTTGCCACTATCCATGTGTCCTCACACTACCTCACCAATGTTCCTCAAGTATAACCACAATGGGCCATATAGCTACTTCTCTCTACTCTTTTCAACTCCTTGGGTTCTCTGTCTGCAAGGGTGACAGGTGGGGGTTGGGCACACAGGTTCTTTTGAAAATGCCATTGAACACCTAGATACAGCTTTAGGGGCCTTTTCTGTTGGGTTGAAATAATGATTGCCGCCTTTTGTGGAAGTTGGTGGATTCAAATTATTGCTGAACACTTTCTCCCAAAAATGAACTATTATGTGGCACAGAATCCTAGAAGTTGCCAAGGTACAGCTGATGCAATTGCTGCATAGCATTCTGTATCTTGTTCTCCAAATTACATTTTGCTGTTTTGTGGAGTTCATTTCAGACTCCAGCTGCTAACTTTCATTATTTTAAAATGAAAAGAACATGTAGGAATCATCTGAAATGAAGAAATAATTTCACTATATTATTATCATCTATTCATAGCCAGTTGCCTTGAAAAGTTGTGGAAATAATAGTCAACAATAGTTGTGGAAGAGATGTATATGTGTGTTCAAATCAGGAGCATTTACTGGATTGTAGACTGTTTTAGACTAACTCTAACATAAAAAATGTGTTGTAAGGTACTTGTGGTATAGGAAGGTACTCATTTAATTTTCTTAACTGCAGTTTCAAAAATGAAAAACAATATAAAATTACGTAATTGGTTAAAGACGAATATTTTATTTTAAACAACTTTTGGTATAAGTCTTATTTTAGTGGACTGGTCAAGTAGGTAATAACTCGATGATCTACTAAGGTCCCTTCCCACCCCTAAATGTATATGAAAGTTATCAGTTAAATTTTGTCTTTAGATGTGGTGCATGTTGATAAGTATATGTAAGAAGATTCTGTTAATTTAAGGGAATGAATTATAATGACCCAACAGTACCACTTTTACTTGAACTATCATCATGTATATATGACCAAATCAGTTTCACACTGTTCATACTGCAGGTATAGTATTATGGAATATCACCAGATGGTGCTGTTACCATCTTACAAATTCTGATTAGCTGAATGTATAGGTACTTATATTGTAGAAACACCTGCCATTAGTTCTGGTGCTCTTTTTATGGCAGCTGTTCTATACCATGCAGGAGTAGTGCCAACAGAAGATACGTGCACATAAAACAAAACCAGAAGTATATAACATCATGATGGGCACACCATTCCACACCCTGTCATTTGCTATTTGCACACTATACCTCATGTACACTTAGAATGTAATCTCTTTAACAAAAGGACCACCTGTTTCTACCAATGTTTGACATTTTGAAGTTAAATGAAATTTCAAAAATGGACCCAAAAGGAAAAATTTTGGAACTTCCATTTTGCAGGAAATGTAAACAAATTTTTTTTTTTTATTCTAAATCAGAGCTAAAACACTTTTAAATGTAAAAATTCCCAGAAAATATTACTATAAAATAATTGTAGCTGTTGGGTACCCTAAAATAATAATCCAATATGAAGTAATATAAACTTTTTTAACTCAAAATTAAAAGGACCATTTGCAAAGGTAGGTATAAAATAGAACCTTCCCAGCTCAGCCTGCTAATTTGTGATTTGTATAGTTCTACTTTGTTCCACTGTCAGTATACTTTGCTGCTTGACCTAATTTACCACAAAATAAGACCATTTTGAAAATGGTGGGCAATCCCCAGACAAAAACCTGAGGTTGAGCAAATTTGTTCTGAAAAAGCAAATTTCCACCTCATTTATCATACCCTGAAACTTAAGGCACAGATAGAAAAGCAGCTCCCCATTGTAACTCATGAAGCTTCTCAGGAAGTGCAATGAGTTACAACAATCCCCTGGACCCAACAGAAGTTCCTGGGGGTTGGGGAATCCAGCTGCTGTTTAGAATGGTGCAGGGCCCAGGGCAGTCACCCTGATTCACCCCCCGCTAGGGACGGCCCTCCCTACATACACTATTTTTTGAAAAAGCACAGCCTCTGTGAATTTTCCACCTACATTTGAAAGACTTAGAATATCTGGATAAGATGTTTTTGTGTTTATCTAAACCAAATCTAAATTCTGAACCAGCAATGGACCCAACCCCATGTCTCTGGATTGGAAAACCTCTGAAATTTGTTGAGTTGATTGAAAACTCAAATGCTTAAAATTTGATATAATGTCTATCACCATAGTGCCAAACTAGACCCAGATCAGATTAAACTGGATAACAAAACCACCTAGGCACCCCTAATTTTGGGGTGTTGAAATCTCTCTTAATTTACAGCTCATTTCTTCTTGGAAATATCTTGAAGTAAACCTATCAGTAGATATACTAGTAAAATGGTGTCCTTTGTACTTTGCAGGCCATCTGGAAAATTTTATCAAAAGCTTTCTGAGTTCATGGGATGATTAGCGATTCAAACAGTGGTTTTATTTTCAAACTGCTATAATTTAGCAGAGGGAAAATATTCCAAACCTTCATAGTTAGGATTATAATTCTGTAACTATACAGCAATTGTGAAAAGTAAACTTGTGAATCTACATTAATCTAATATGAAGAGACATTGAGTAGCTTTTTTACTACACTGAAGAGAACAGAACAAAAAGGAACATGATAATTAGTTTGGGAAGACTGTCATCTTTGAGGTCCATCATAGGGCTTTTTTAATGTTAATGCATGAACAAATTAAGCATTGAAATGCATTTAATGAAAACGGTGCCATACTGTGTACAAACTAATGTGCTTTATTCAGTTATTGTTTTCTTCAAACCAAAATTTCCATAGCTGGCCTTTACAGATCAGAATTAACATGAACTCACATTTGGTGTTCTTGACTAAAGCCAAAGTAAGTACTGCAGTGAACTGTCCCCATCAACCTCAGACCTGGGCCCTTTGGATTTCTGTTTAATTAGGCTTTGGAGAATTCAGATGAGGCATGGTTCATCAACTTCTGGGTAATGAAGTAAAAGTGAAGAAACAAAAGTTGAACCATATTTTAGCAAAATCTTAAAACTGGAAAGAGTGGGGAAGTGGCTTCATGTCTACAAGAAAAATGCTTTCAGGGATTCAACAGAAGTGTAGGCAACCCAGCTTACATAGCATAAGAACCAACTTGAACTTTCTACCTGACTTGAACTGTACTAAAATACATCTTTTTTCTCTCTTTTGTTTGCTTGAGGTTTGAAGATCCTCAGCGTAACTTTTTTCTGACTAGTTTTCTGTTTTTGACCACTTCTTGTTCCAACAAGAGCCAAAAATACTGTACAGTTTCCAGAACAAGAGGACTTATCACTGGTCCACATCCTTACTTTTATTCAAAATAATGGCTCCCTCTTTGTGGCCTTCTCAGAATAGGTCACCTGCTGATACTGTCCCATGCTACATTGATGTTTTTCAAGTTAAAGAAAGAAACTTTCTGCTTTTGTTGACAGGCTTTTTGGATCTAATCAACACGTAGCTTAATGACCTTCCTTGGAAAAGCTGCTTAAGAAGAGCTTGAACTAATGGAGAGAGGCTTTGTTTTCTTAATGGGTTGATAAACACTGAATTAGGGGTGATAAATATTCCCTACTGGGTTGCTCATGGGGAGTGGGGGAGGACATCAGTGCATCCTGCTGGGGCCTGGCCATGCCCACCTCAGCTCAGCCCTGTGGAAGGGAGGGGAGGGGAGCTCTATTGCTCCTCCTCCTCCCTTCTCTCCCCCTGGCTTCTATCCTGAACCACTGTAGGCATGTGCCTGAATTTTTTCAGTCCAGACGGGATGTCTGTGTGGTTACAAACCAGTTTAGCCTAGACAGGAGCAAAGATTGAATCAATTCAGGCTCAGGCCTTTTGAAAGTCTGTCCCTAGCCCTAGGGACTGAAACTAACGGTTGGAGGTTGGGTTTCAGTTACAGAGCTCATCTACATTAGACATTTACTGTGCACAGTAAATGTCTCAGCATCTACATGTGTGCCCCCATTAGGGCTCACAAAACTAATAAACTCTGCAGCAGGGTAGTACTTTTTGTACAATACAATACTACCCTGCTGTGGAGTTTTTTCACATACAGCACCATACATATAGATATTGGCCAAATGGCTGGAGCATGAGGGTGTTTCATGGGGCTGCCTGCTGGCTAATCCCACACTGAAGCACCCTCATGACCCAGCCAGCCCCTCTGCAGCAAACCAAGCCTGGTCAGAGCAGCCATGGGCTGGCAAGCTGCCCCTCCTAGGCCTCTTGTTAGCCCAGGGCTGCTGCAACCCAATGCAATGTGCTGTAGTCAATGTGCAGATGCATGCCCAGGAGCTTCCTGGGAGCAATAAACTGCAGAGCAATAAGCTGTCCCCTAATGGCATGTGCTCCACAGGCTATTGCTGCCCCCTAATAGCACATGTAGATGTCCCCAAAAACTCTCAAGTTTGCATAATATGGTGGAAAGCTCATCTTGAATAGGTTTCTTTGAGATTTCTGAAAGACTAGTGTGCAATGCTTCTCAATGGGAAGGAGAAGGAAACAGTTTGCAACACGATTTAATCCTTCATCTATACAGAAATAACTTCATTTGATACATTTGCACAACATTCCCTCCCTTAGTCTGAATGTTAATCTAGAGTTTGAATAAGTAATTCTCAGTCAGGGTACCATAGCACCAGGGGTGCCAAGAGATCCTTTTTAGGGTTTCCCAAAATATTAGCGCTGTTCGGCATGCAAACAGGTCACAAGATAGACCCAAAGATTTCAGATAGGAATTCATAGCATTATAAATATTCTCACCTGTTGCAGTTCTGAGTTCTTTGCAACAGAACAAATGCACCATTATTTTATAAGTAAACTAGTAAAAGCTAAGAACTGGCATGTTCTAAGGGGTTCCCTGTGTTTAATGAGGGATGCCTTGTTTCTAAGGAAGCACCGCTAGGTTCAATAGAAGATGAGAATCAATGGGGGATAAAAAAAATTCTATTTACCATGGCCCTCTTATCAGGAAAATATCTGTAGAGCTGTTAAAAGCATTTGTCATCATGGGCTAAAGATTCAGCCCTGGAATATATGCAAGGACTTCCCATTGACTCCAAAGGAAGTTGTATGTGGGTATCTCAGAAATGAATACGATCTTTAGGCAGAAGGAATAAGAGCTAGTGATGTCTGAAAGATGGGAAGAAAAAGATAATGTACATGTATATTCATAGCTAATATCATGCAAAAAACTGCCATGTCACTTTTCAAAGGATTGAATTCTGGATACATGTTCCTGGAGTTTTACATGAGTGTCAAATTCATATAACCCTGGAATCTCAAAGCACAGGTCAGTGGAAATTGCAGGGATTCACCTTGGTTTCCTGGCTTACCAATGCAAAATTGTGGATTTCACACAAAGCCTCCAAATCAGCCTACATGGGTCCAATCTCATTCAAAAAGCTTCCTAAACCCATAAATAATGTGTTTTCCCATTTGTAATATGATCCCCAAACAAGTGAGGTTAACATGCTCTAAGGTTTCCAAGTGGGCTTTTCACTTGGCTCTTCTCGAGCCTAATATACACATGGCTTCTGCACCAGTTTAATTATTTTAGTTGAGAGGTGCAGTTTTTTAGTGAAAGAGTACCAGTCAACATCAGTGAACATTTAGTGTAGCTGGGCACATGTCAATATAAAATATCTCCTATACCAGTAAAGATAATTTCTTTTGAGCACTTTTACACTGAACTGTGCCCACAGCCAGGGATGTATACCTCCTTAACTATACTGGTTTTAAACCCAGATATGACTCCTCTTTATATCACACTCCATTTATTATCACAGCTTTCATCAGTGCCGGCCAATTTCTATACATAACAATGCAAAAAGATCCCTCCATTTACTCTTAGTTTAAATATTCACAAACCACTGAATGTCAACAACTACGGTGATCTCTGTTGGCTAAATTACCAACCCGTGTCACAGTTATGAATGATGTTCTCAAAGCAAGCAGTTATTGCCAAAGCCATTTGCCTTGCTGAAGAAACATATGTAAAGATACACAATAGCAAATTTTTTTTGAAATAATGGTAAGATTGGCTTGTCAGGTGCTTGGTTGGTTCCTGGACATTGAAGGTACCACCAGCACTTGAGTTGGCTTGCCTAGGGCTATAACGTCATGAGCTATTTATCTCCTAGATAAATTGTGTAAAGCGGGGGTTGGCAACTTACCTCTCACAGAGCCACTGAATCCAGCCTTCCACTCACCCCACTCCTCCACAGATACACTGTAGGGAGCTTGGTATGACCAGGTTGCATAGGGCTTTCCCAGCCATTGAAAAGATTCTTGGGGGTAAGGGGGGCCATACTGGTATTCCCTCTAAGTCAGTGATTGGGACTGGTATGTCCCTTCTCCAATCCTAATTATGCTACTGCCTACTACTGGTATAGAGTGCATGAGTTCTTATCATGTAGTATACTTTTTGGGGTGTGCTTGTGAAAATCTTGAAAAAGAGATAAAAAAGATTAATAAAAGTGTCAGAAAGTGGCATGCAAGAGAAGAAGAGGCATAAGCCTGCCCAGCCTTTTGTGCAGTGATATAGCCTCTCCTCCCCTCAGTCAGTTAGTATATAATTTTTAAAATGGTAAACTGTTTATGGTTTTTACTTTATTGGTTATGTTAGATGTTAAATAAATGTTGGTTGGACATTACATAAGCTCTACAAAAGTACCAAAGGAGGTTGTAAATTGTAACCCCTCCAGATTTAGCCATGGTTCTGCCCTTGGTGATGTACTCAGAATATGAGTAAAGCATATTTTGTGGACGCTCAGGTAAACTCTGCATGCAGAATGACAATGATCTTAACTCTTGATGTCAGTTTGTGAACCACTTCTCTGTCATGTGCCACCTCCTGATATGCAGCTCCCATTACTGTCAACACTGCTTAATGTCACAGGCTTTTGTTGGTCCCATGTGTGTGACATGATAAGGATTCGGCTGTAATTAAGGTGATAGAGGAACACCATGTAGGCCAAACCTCTCAACCAACTGACAATGTCTGGTAAAAATCATACTGCAATTGCTTTAAGGAACGTCACTGTTCAGCAGTGAGGACCATTTGCATTCAAGCCTTGCTCAGAGTTAGAACACAATTGCCCAATATAGAGTTTATGGAATAGACTGTGTCTGCATAGGCTGCATTAATGGACTCTCCCCTTCTTCCTCCATACCACTCTACTACTGCATCCTTCCTGGAACAGTAACCTGTGCAGCACCATTGCAGGTTCAGTCACATATCTGTTCCCTGTATCTTTAAATACCTTTGTAAGAGGTCTCGGAAGGTCAGTTGTCCAAGAGGGGTGCATGTTCCTTGTAGGCATTTCCTGCAACCTGCTCCCTACATTCAGGACCTTCTGCATCTGCAGAGGGCACTGGACTAGGGCATGTTTCTACGTGCGGATTCCTGGGTCCTACTAGGTTTAAAATGGAAGAAGAAGTGAAACTAGATCTGTAAAATAGTGTAATTTCCCTTTGACTCAAATGTACTTCTGTGTGTGTGTATATATGTCTGTGTGTGTTTCTTTTAGGAGTGCTTTTTGTGCAGGTCAGGCTGAAATCTCATGATTCATACTGATTTTGCAAAATGGCTGTGAGCAGACTGTTCAGTAAGGGAGCACTCTAAATTGTAAGGCTTAATCTGACTAATGTCACAGAAGGTTGAGCATAAGTGGGAGACATGCCAGTGGTAGAGAAGATTTCCCTAGTTACACACAACTATTTTATTAATGGCCATATATAGGTCTGTAAGAGAAAGGTAAGTTTCAGGGTAAAATAATAAAGTAAAAGAGAATCTGGGGGTTGACTTCTCCTTTAAATTTAGTCTCATTTATAAAGGCAGTGGCTTATGACATCTGCTTAAAGACTCTCCAGGCCTTATAAAGCATATTTCCTAGAAAAGCAAGGGAGGGCACTAGTAGTTGCTACAAAACAGAACATCAAAATAGACATTTCCACCAGAATTAGTTTAATGAGGGTGATGCTGGCAAAGTCATAGCCATTTTCTGAGGCAACATGAGTCAGCTTAACTTCTTTTTTGGAAAAAGAAAAGCAGCACTGTAAGTTACAGTCCTGTTCTGGTGCTTAAACAGCACACACAAGCATTACACCTTTAGTCTTGTTGGTTTTTTGTCAGTGACATGAGTTCCTCAACCAAAAAATTACCGCTATTGAATTCTGAGCTGTGTAGGACAACTCAGGTGATTTTATGATTACTGCTTTAAATGGGGACAAATTATATCCTTAAGGAAGGACATGGTCTGCAAGGGTTATAGATCACAGGTACTATAGGGAAGCATTTGACTAAGCATTTTATGGACTAATTCAGAACTGGCCCATACAAGTGTTTGTGTTTTCTAGGTCTGCTCTTACCATGTATCTGCCTTTCTTAATCCTAGCTCATTGTCTTCAAAACCTTGGACAACTGCATGACAGCTCAAGGCAGATACAGCCACCACGGCAGGCTCCCTCATAGACTGATATGTTCCCCCTGACTAATGTGCTGTCTTAATGTCAGACATTTCCTGTGGATTATTTTTCTTTTCACCAAGAAGGTCTGAAACAAGGCACAATGTATGTTGGAGGAGGACGAGATTGAGTGAATTCCATTTCCTGTTTTATTTGTGTCTCCTCTCTTTGAGCTTGTATTTGACCTCAGTCTGGGAGCTGGCATACCCTCCTTGCTCAGATCTAAAGGGAAATATTACACTGGGGATTTTTGTTTTTCTGGTTGCCAATTTCCTAATCTCCATGAGCACAAGCATTTGCAAACTGTCCCTTTTAACTCTGTACAAAGTAAAGCATTCTCTTATTTTCTTATATAATTGGGCTGTGCTCACTCTTACAATAAACTGTGCAGATCTGGCATCATTCTAGAAACTGGTCATAGTGAGGTTACTTGATGTAGCTGGTTGTGATAGAGACAGAAATCATTGAATGGCTGCAGAGTATGCAAATAAAAACAAAAACAATGGACACCATAAAAAATGAAAAAAAACCCAGCCAAGCTGAGCTTTGTCTATACTTGTCGAAAGGCTGTTGGAGTGAAGCATTCTGAATGGTAAGTAGGTATTTTATAGGGATAAATGAATTTGCTCAAACCATACAAGTTTAAGCTAAATCCATTAAAAATAAGTTCTTTTGTGTTCATTTATATATTCCAGATGTTTGCAAGACAACCAAGATTATCGTCCTCCTGTTTTTTTTTCCTGTTTGGTTCATTTTGTTGTTAATTTTAGAAAATGCTTGAAGTCCAGTTATTACCCCACAGCTGGATTGTAACTTGAACAGTAAACAGGCTTATTCCCAACAGCATTTTCACATGATTTTTCTTCATCTTTACACTACTTACCGTTTATAGTTTTGGTATGAAAGACCAAGGAATATAAGTCCATGCATGTTTCAATTTCTACTGTTTATTTCAGCACAGCTAGTCACAATGGCCCATATCATCCTGTGGTGTAACTCCCCAGAAATCAATGGAGCTACACCAGGAGAATCCTCATGTGCATTTTCTCTACAGTTGGAGAAAAAATACGTTTAGTAGGATAAAAGGAACAAAGGAAGATGACTAGGAGATAACATTATGATAAAATAATCAAAGCTGCATTAACTATGCATAATATCCATCAAAGATGTGATTATCTTACACCAGATTTCAAATGTGTAAGATTTCAAAATAGAGAAATGATCCAATAACACCAAAATTCAGAATAGATTCTGAAGTGTGGGTTCCCAAAATATGGCCTGTGGAGCAAATACAGCCTGCAAGTCCTTTTGATGGAGCTCACCACCCAGGACTGTGCCTTTCAAGTGGCCCTTCAGGGGCAAAACTTTGAGAAACCCCTGATCTAAAAGTTAAGATAAAACTTTATCCCAAACAGCCCACATGTAGCCACCCAAGATCCTAATCCCTCTGCAGCCACAGTTTCTAAAAGGCCCTGCAAATTCTATTGCCTCACGCCTTCTGCCTGGCTCTTTGCCTTTCATGTTCATGTGAACATTTTATAAAATCTCAATAGCAATACAGCATCTTTAAAAAAGTAAAACTGTGGAAACTTTCAGTCCTTCATACATGGTCAATTACCTTTAGGGCCCCTAATAGGAGTGTACCCCAAAAACAACTTGCAAGCTGCCCGGTCTACTGAGAACAGAGATTAGGCAATTTCTGTGTTTCTGTGTATGCTGGCTTCGACGATCCTGTCAGCAACAGAGGACCACAATTGCCTACTGGGCTGCACTGTCTGTTCCATTCTTCTAGTCCTTCATGGAATTAGCCATAGGAGTCCATCAAAGCGGGAAAAAAGAGGAAAAAGCCAGTTGCACTTAGCAATACATTTTTAGAAATATGAATTTAAAGATAATTGCACACCCACTTAGACCACACAACTTTAAAGTATGATCTCCTCAGCTCTGGAAGGTCCCTCTTCTGTGGGAAATCTAGAGGGCTGCAGGAAGCAATGTAATTCAAGCAATGTAATTCATTCAATCCATAAGTGACACTCTTCCTGTTGAGTCAGTATTGGCGGTGGAAGCCTGTGGGGTGTGCACCAGGATCTGGGAGAAAGTCTGTTCATCAGGGTACCCCAAGGGAAGACAAGGTATAAAAGTCGCAAACTGTTGGAGCTGGAAGACCATTGTAGACTGACATAAGGAAAAACTTCTTTACCATCCAAGTCTCCAGATTCTGGAAGAGACTCTCCCCAGAAGTGGTGCAAGCACCTACTCTGGACACTTTTAAGAAACACTTAGAGGCTTATCTTGCTGGGGTGATCTGACCCCAGCTGATTTCCTGCCCCTGGGGAAGGGGACTGGACCTGATGATCTCACAAGGTCCCTTCCAGCCCTAATGTCTATGAAGTCTATAATAACCCTGTGGAGCACTAAGTAGAATTATGTTGCTGGAGAAGGTATCTATCAGCAGAAATGTAAAACTGAGGTCCTGACCATTTATTTTCATTACATTTCATTACATTTTTTCCCCCAATGATAGGATTATTCATTTTAGCTGCCCAGGAAAATTCCAACTTGCGCCTATGTTCTGACTACATGAAATTCCTCCTGTAGCTTTGTTTGGATAAATATTACTTTGTCTCCTAAAACATATGTTTAGCACTGTTGCTGTTACAGAATGGCAGCATTTCAGTAGTACGTGAAGTGGTACCCAAATATAAATTGGACTGTCTTCTGGAGTAAACCTGGGGCTGCTCCTGCCCAGCTCAACATGTTGCAGGGCTGGGGGGAGGGCGGGGGGCTGACTGGGGCATGGGGGTGCTTCAGCGCATGGCTAACCAGAAGGCAGCTCCCCACACTGAAGCACCCTTGTGCCAGCTTCTTCAGTTTCTACATGTGTGGTACTGCAGAGTAAAAAACACCGCAGCAGGATATATTTACAAGTACTACCCTGCTGCAGAGTTTATTAGTTTACTCCAGCCTAATTGCCCTGCACACATAAACGTCAAGACATTTACTGTGGCGCTAATTAGTATACTCCACAGTAAATGTCTGGTGTATATGCAACTACTGAAGAGTAAAAAATGGGTATGTTAAAATAAATAAATAAAGCAAATGGGCCTTTCCATAGATGAAATGCCTCTTGTAATTATTTATAAATTCAGCTTTTAAAGCTTTTGAATAGTGCAACCCTTGTATTTCCAGTGATACTCCTTGGTTGGTTTTGATTAATTTACCTCAATGACACAGAAGTACTCTACTGTAGCTCCTTTGGTAATATAAATCTTCATTAGAAACATTTCTGTTGCCTTAGCTTCCAATTAGAAAACAGTGTCAGTGTTCTGGAACTGGACAGAGTGGGTTATTCTTTCAACGATTCGTCTCTGCTTCTGTGGTTGTAGAGAAAAAAAAATCAACATCTTATATCTAAGGTGAATTTGTAAGGGTTTCTTTCCTCAGTCTTTATTTCAGATTACTTGTACATTGCACAGTGAACAAAATACTGTAATTTGTATGTATAAACATTCATGTGACTGGATTAAAGATATATCAAGGTGAAAACGTATGCACAACATTAACCAGGTATCTAAACAAATATAAGTATATTGTGGCAGCACTGCCAACTCTTATAATTTTATTGCGGGTTTCATGACTGCTATTTTTCTTAAGGCAACAGCTACTGCGTTCAGACCACTACTTGAGAATTTCTCATTAGAAATAAAGTAAGTGTCCAGGTCCTGTG
The DNA here is from genome assembly GCF_052110815.1 of Crocodylus siamensis. NCBI lineage: Eukaryota > Metazoa > Chordata > Crocodylia > Crocodylidae > Crocodylus > Crocodylus siamensis. The sequence goes on along the minus strand of NC_143396.1, from coordinate 116,118,622 downwards.
GGTGTGCAATTAAAAGCATAACCTGGAACTGATCGTGTACTAGAAGGCAAAGAAAAATAACCCACAGTTATTGTTTTAGCTTATTTATAAATCAAACTCATAATCTGTGAGAAACTGAATCATGATTTGTTAATTACTGAGGCAGAGAGATAGGTGCACTAGTAGTTGCTATTACTGTATGAATAATGACCAGAAAAACTGCCAACTTTATTCCATATACTCCAATTTTCTAAGTCTGTGGGGAAAATTATTTTTTATTGAGACATCTCCATATGATTCACTGCTCTTCTGCATTCTTCTGCCCCCTCAAAAAGGGCTGCCAAACCCTCAGCCAGAAAGGACCGAGATATGGGGAACAGGGAAAGAGAGTGCAGCAACTACTCCAACCCATTTTTTTTTCAAAAAGGAAAGAGTAAGAGCAGATTGAGTCCTGAGCCAATGACCCTTTCTGTTCTTCCTATTCTACCTCTATCCTTATGAAAAGTATACTGGTGTAGTTCACTCACTTCCCTTCAGCCAAAAAACATTTATAGGCCTCTTAGAGAAAGGGTTAAAGAAAGGAGTGGACTGGAGCTCAATAGAAGTGCTTGTCATAGGAGCAGATGATGGACTACAGAAAAAGCCCAGCTGCTTAGTACTGGTTCTCCCCCATTTTGCTCATACCTCACCTGTGGAATAAAACTTGTCAGCCTGCAGTTTCTGTCCATTTTCTAGAGGAAAAAATAATGCTATTCCTGGTTTATTGGAAGGGTCCAATCAGGGTAGCTTCGCAGGCTGTGTTGAGCATGCTCTTGTCCTTCTCCCTCTAGAAGGAACCATCCTTCTCCTGGCTTCTTGGATTCCTGGAGCTATCCCTACAACACAAGGACTAGTGGGAAAGGGACATTAAGAGTCTTCCACTAGAGCAGCTCCCCCCAGGTTTGGGAAGGAAAGTGGTAATGCCACCTTCCTTTCCTATGCCAGGCCTGGGACAGGGTGAGATAAGGCTTCCAAGACAAAAACAAAATGGGTAAGTGTGGCAAAGTGGGAACTCCCCAACCAGCCACAGTGCTAGTCTCCCACCTGCCTCTGGGTATACCACCCATCTTCTCTCCTGCCATGTCTTGTTGTTAAATAATTATGGTCTAAATTAAGCAGGAGGCTACCCTTTGAATGCCTTTTTCTCCAAGGCCCATGTATGCAGCTCCAACCACCCCTGTACTGCATCTCCAGCCTAGCAGATGACGTTCTGTTCAATCGCTGGCTCAAGGCTGGGCCCAACTAGACACACAGTTGTAGCTCTCTCCCACTGCCATGTTACTGGCCACATTCATACCACCCCTCTCTCACCAGGGCCTCTTACACTCCACCGGCTCTCACCTAGTCTCTTGCATACCACCTCCTTAGGCCTGATTCATCCCACCCTACTCCATGAGATCCTCAGGCTTAGCTATCCACTCTTCGGTCAGCCCCAGTGCAGTGTCTTGGGCAACTCCAGCTACCCCACTGTGCATTGACTGAGCAATTGCTCAACTGTGGGCCTATTTTACCCCTTCCTCAGGCCTCTAGTCATGGCCTTCACTCTCAGGGCCTCTCCTCAACCTCTGGCCCACCTTTGGCCTCAGGCACCCAAAGGCTTACCTGGACCTTGCAGACCGTGTTCTCAGGGCCTCACCTCATTCACCCACTTGTTCTCAGGGCCTCACCTCACTTTCCAGGGTCCTACACCCCACTGGGGTTCAGGTGCCCTCTGGCTGTGCCTGGCCCCCACCAGTCATTCTCCAGGTCTTATGCCCAAACAGGCTCAGGTGCCACCCTGGGCATGTCTGGCCTCACTATCTGTTCTCCAGCATCTGGCACCCCACACAGGTTCAGATGGCTGAAGCCATGCTGGGCCCTACTATACACTGTCTGGGGTCTTACACCCACCAGGCTCAGGTGCCACACCTGGGAGTGCCTGGCTCTCTACTGCCTCCAGTGTTAATTAACCCACCCAAAGGTGGGGGCTGCAATTAAGGTGCTCCTCCTCACTTTTCACTGAGGAGGTAACTGGCCTGGTATTTCCTGGGGGCTCCCACACCACTAGGAGACCCACCAAGCCACCTTTCCCCAGTAGGGTGCAGTTTCAGGTCTTGCCCGGGACCAAGAGGCCTCCTCCTTCCCTATAGCCGCTCCTTCATCTCCAAGTTGTTGTAGGAGCAGCAGCTCCACCAGGAGATGTTTCTTCCATGGCGTCAGGCAGGAAACTGCTGCTTCCAGCACTGCTGGCCTAAATCATAAAATGGCTGCTCATCACAGCCAGGGCTGCATCTGCCAGCTGCTTATCCAAGCTCTTAAAGTGACAGACACCATAGGTGTTCTGCTACAGTAAGCCAGAGTGATCTAAGGGGCTTTGAAAGGCGGTGTGTGGAGGGCTAGGAGATACAAATTAATGCTAAGAACAAAGGAAAGCAAAATTAATTTGTCCAAGTGGAAGTGGGATGTGTATGGGAAGGAAAAATAAAGTGTCCAGTATGAGGTGTGAGGGAAGAAGTATTTGGTTGGAAAGGCAAATCAGTTGGTTTGGATGTACAGGACCAAACAGAAATTGCATAGAGGTATAAAATGAATTGCTTGGTGTGTGAGATGGGAGGGCAGAAATAATTACTCAGTGTTTATGATGAGACAATCACTATAGACATGGTTAGCAGAATATTAATTAGTCAGATTATTGTGGGGAAACACAGGCTTAATTGTTTAATGCACAGCAGAGCTGGCTGCACATTTTTTTCCTGTGGAATTTTGATTTTTCATATTTTTCATGTTTATATTAATTTTTGTTGATTTTTTTCCTTCCGTTTTTGGCTAAATGCAAGAAAATTTCCAGGTTTTCATTTTTAATTTACATTTCTCTAGAAAGCAAGCATTTTATTTTAAATAAAAAAGTAATAACCACTTCTTCCACTAAAAAACTTTTGACAGAAAAATATTTAATTAATCCCACCCATGTTGGATTGAGAATTTGATGGATTTTTCTGATATTTGCAGGGAAATTTTGTTATTTATGGCTAAGGATAGATGAAGGAGGAAGGGAAGATAGAAAGACATCCAATGGGGATCAGGGAAATCAATCTCTTTTCACCTTGTTCCTATCTCCCTAATTTCCTCTACTTAAAATCTACTTTCCTCCAAACATACTCCATCTCTGCTTTTGCCATGCACTCATTCTGTCATTTTCCCCAGGCCACTAGCTACCCTATTTGATATGAAATTAGGCGATATCATAGAAGGCAAGGGGACAAAGGGAGACAGAACATCCAACTTCATCTCTGAGGGAGAGAAGCCAGCAATCTTTGCAACACTTGGTCTGGGGACAGACATTCAAAAAGCCTGAGCCTGAATTAATTCAATCTTTGCAGCTTAGTCTAACCTGGCTAGGCTAAATCAGTTTTATAACCAGACAGACATCCCAGAAATGCAGAAACATGCCTGCAGTGGCTCAGGCTAGAAGCTGGGAGGTGCTACAGCAGCCTTCCTTTCTCTTTCTCAGGGCTGAGCTGAAGGGGGCATGGCCAGACCCCAGGAGGTTGCTGTGATTTGGGAGGGGTTCCATCCCCACCTGCTCCTGAACAGCTCAGCAGGGAATGTTTATCATCTCTGACTCAGTATTTATCACCTCATTAAGAAAACAAAGGGACACTGCCAGCTATCTGTTGATTCTGCCTTTGTCCTGTGTGCCCTAGCTCTGAGGTAGCCAGCATGTGGTCTGTTAGTTAATGCTGACAAGTGTCTGTGAGAGATGGGGAAATGCCTGCTTAGCAGAGAGTGTGTGTGGAGAAGGGGCGGGGGTAGGAAGCAGAAACCAGGCAGACGACCGCAGAGACTACCCACACTGCAGCCAGGGAGCAGAGAGGAGGGGCCCAGCCTTGCTGTAGAGCAGAGAGTCCCGCCCAGCACAAGAGCATGCTGGGATGCTGGGGGAGTGTGATTTAATTTAAACTAGCAAAGGGTCTGGGACAGACATTGAATAACTGCTTTGAGCCAAATCAGTTAACTCTGATACTCCATTCAACCAGGTTTATTTAAAACTGGTTTCAGCCATTCTCAGACTGGTTTATGTGCACTGAACTTCTGTTCTGTTACAGGTTTAAACCAGTTTCTGATCACTTAAACTAGTTTATGTTTAAAGTCTGTCCCTAGCCTTGAGAAAGAAGAGCAAGAACATCCTTAATAGCCACTTGTACAATGAGGGAGAAGTACCAGGTTGCCCTGAACCACCTGCCATAACCCAAGAGGCTTTAATCACAGCTGGATTCACTAAGCATTATCATTATCAAGAGTACATTGGATGCTTTCAAGAGTAAATTGGATGCTTATCTTGCTGGGATCCTATGACCCCAGCTGACTTCCTGCCCTTTGGGCAGGGGGCTGGACTCGATGATCTCCCGAGGTCCCTTCCAGCCCTAATGTCTATGAAATCTATGAAATCTATGAAATTTATACAAATGAAAAAAACCCCCAACAGTTTCAAGGAGAGGAGCCACTTTATTTAGTCTTGTTGCTAAGGTACAGGAACCCTGGATTCAACTACATAACTCTGAGTAAGACACGTTAATAATCCCTCCTTCAATTCATTCCTTTGAAATACGGATAATAATTACCAATTTGCCACTGCTATTGTAAGCTTCAAGTCCTAAATATTGCAGAACTGTCAGAAATCCTAATATGCCACGTGTTTTACATGTTCAAATCTTCCTGTGTTGTATTGCTTACACAAAATTAGAAAATTAAAAGGTTATTTCCTAGTAGCAAGTTACTATTAGTTACAGTCATGAAAATGGAGAGGTAGATTAAACTAACTCTAATAGGCTAACCTTTCAGAGTCTGGGTTGAGTTCCAGGCTTGAGATCCTGCTGTTTTGATTGGTGGAGCCCATCCACCAATCAGGAGGCAGCAAGAGAAATAAAGTCATGCCCCTTTCCTGAGGGTAGAGGGAGAAGAGCTCCCCTGGACCTGATTGAAGACTGTAACCTGTCAGGTCTGGAAGACTTCAGGGGCAGAGCCCTGGAGCATATAAAAGGAGCTGCATGCCCAGCACAAGGGAGATGCGTCGGGGACAGAGAAGAGAGAAGAACGAGGCTTAGAAAAGCTGAGATCTGCTCAGCAGGGTGAAGTGGTAGCCCAGGAAGAGCCCCTGAAGACTTCTATCAGTGAGGAACAGCAGACGGCTCCAGCAGTTAGGCTCTCGGTGTACAGCATGGCAAACAATGTCCAGACCCTGGGAGCTGTGTGATGTGGCTTGGGTCTGCAACCTCTGGCACGCAGCAGAGACATGATGCACAGGCCGGTGCACAGAGGAGGATCTTTGGACCCCCTTGGACTCAGGTCAACAACCCCCAGCACGAGGCTAGAAGCTTGGTGCAGGAGGCGCATCACAGAGGGTGAGAGACCCTGGGAGCCGCTCAAGGTGGTTTGGGACAACAGCTCAGTGCAGACGATGCTGCCCAGAGGGTCCTTCTGCACAAGGTTGTCTGGGCCTCCAACCCCTAGCACAAGGCAAAATGTCCACTATATGCAGAAGTGCATGTGGCCCTAAGCCAGGCCAGCAGCAGCAGAGTTGGGCAGCAGGAAAGCCCAGTGAGGAACAGAGCTCAACCTGGAGAATGGCAGGCAACCCTCCAGGACTGTGGAGTAGTAAGTTACCCTGGAAAAAGGGTCCCAACAGGGGAGAGCCCCCAGGGTTGCAAAGGGGCACCACATGGGCTATGCCTGGGTGATAGAGCAGGGAGCTTAGGAGTCTTTGGGGTCTTCTTTTCTTTCCCCCCACCTCCTTTCCTGTAGTGGTACCTTGGAAGTGGGGCCCCTGCCCTGGAGAGCACCCAGGTAGTCTAAGGATTGCTGGTTATATTTGTGCCTTATAGGTTATGTCAATAAGTTGAAGCAGTAGTTTATATATTAATTGATTTATAAGGTTACCTGATCAATATCCTTTGTTCTGGGTTGTTCTATTGTTCATCTGTATTTTTAAATAATAATTGTGTGTGTGTGTGTGTATATGGTATAGGATTTATTGTTTTGTAAGTTTGTGTATAGATATACATAATTTATGTCCTTACCCTTTAATAGTTTTGTTGTAATAATAAATTTGTATATAGTTAAGTGTTACCCGGATACACCCAAGGGTGTGCCCTGTTCCCAATTGAATAGGATGGGTAGGTAGGAGGGGATTCTGTGAGAGGGATGCCAGAATTTCAAGCTATAGAGCTATAGAGAATTTCTTCTATAGAGTTAGCCCAAGCCCAAAGTTCTTAACTATATACAGTTTATTAAGTTATAATATACATAAACTTAAAACTAAATATCATGTGTATTTACACAGAAAACACTAACCTAAATCACAATACAATATTTCAATTACCCAAAAAAAGGTGCAAACATGAACAATCTTAATAACATCTATTCCTTCATACAGTCTCTGACCCATGGCAAGACATAGTCCTTGTGGGGTGTCCAGGAAGCACCAGGGGCCCCTCCCCTTAGGGCCTTGACTAGGCAGGGGGATGCTCACCCAGCCCCTTCTCTGCGTTTGCCTGCCCCAAACGTCTTTCCCCTGTGGGAACCAAGAGCCGAATGACTCATGCTCCCTCAGGCGGCGGTGGTCACTGCATAGCTCAATGCAGGCCTCTCCTGCACCACTGGGCTTCTCTCTACCCTGTGCCCCACTCTGGGCATCGAGGGCTCAGCTCCTCTCCGATGCTGCACCACTGCTGCTGGCTCCTGGGTGCTGAGCCCAAGCAGTCTCACACTGCTCCCAGGGCCGGGTCTGCGCACACCACCCCTGTGCGCCATCAACAGCCCAAGTGGTCTCGCATTGCTCCTAAGGCTGCTTCTCAGTGGCAGCTTCAGGACCTTTGGGCCTACTGCCTGCTGGGGGAGAGCTCCCCAGCTTTTCTTGGCTCCACTTTTCCTGAGTCCCTCGCTGCATCTGCCCCTCATGCTGGGCATGCAGATCCTTTTATACGTTCCAGGGCTCCACCCCTGAAGTCTTCCAGACCTGACAGTTTACAGTCTTCAATCAGGTCCAGGGGAGCTCTTCTCCCTCTACCCTCAGGAAAGGGGCATGACTTTATTTCTCTTGCTGCCTCCTGATTGGTGGATGGGCTCCACCAATCAAAACAGCAGGATCTCAAGCCTGGAAATCAACCCAAGCTCTGAAAGGTAAGCTTGCTACATAAGTAATTGATTGACTGGGCCTGACTCTACAGGGGACGGAGGTTTCATAGTTTCATAGTTTCTAGGGTTGGAAGGGACCTGAGCAGATCATCTAGTCTGACCCCCTGCCATGGCAGGAAAGAGTACTGGGGTCAAACAACCCCAGCAAGGTGTTCATCCAACCTCCTCTTAAAAACCCCCGGGGTAGGAGCCTGAACCACTTCTCTTGGAAGTTGGTTCCAGACCCTAGCCACCCTGACGGTGAAGTAGCACCTCCTGATATCTAGCCTAAACCTACCCTCTGCCAGCTTGTGACCGTTATTCCTGGTCACTCCTGGCCGTGCTTGGGGAAACAGTGACTTCCCCAGTGCCTGCTGATCCCCCCTGACTAGTTTATAACAGGCCACAAGATCCCCCCTCAGCCTTCTCTTTTGGAGGCTGAACAGGTTCAGGTCCCGTAGCCTCTCCTCATAGGGCCTGCCCTGTTGTCCCCTGATCATGCGAGTGGCCCTCCTCTGGACCCTCTCCATGCTGTCCACATCCCTCTTGAAGTGCGGCACCCAGAACTGGAGGGAGGAGGATCACCTCTTTGGACCTGCTCAAGATGCATCTGTGGATGCATGACAAGGTGCGGTTGGCCTTCCTAACTGCCTCCCCACACTGCCGGCCCATGTTCATCTTGGAGTCAGTGATGACTCCAAGATCCTTTTCCACCTACCGTGCTGACAAGAGGGGAGTTCCCTAACCTGTAGGTATGGTGCCAGTTGTTCCTCCCCAGGTGCATCACCTTGCACTTGTCTGTGGCTGCTGGGCTGTTGTGTCCCTCCGAAGCACACTGCCAATAATTCCCTCAATTGGAGAGGGGAGTACAAACCCATGTACACCCAGGCTACATAACTAAGTATATATTGCAGGTTATATATGGAAAAATTAAGAGTCCATCTATTGCAATAGACAACTGTAGTCAAGAGTTTTCCCCATAGTGATACATGACGTACCATAATTTCCCCCTATCCCAAATACAGGTAAATGCTCTGTTAGGTAAGATACTACTTTGTCCCAGCATTTGCAAATGTATAATTCTTGAAGAACAATGGCTACCTTTACTTGTGGGCTAGATACTCATGAACTATTTTTGTACCATGATAGAGATTGATGACTTCTTTGTTTAAACATATTTTGTTTATATTATTGACTAAAATAAAATTACACAAGTCTTCCAGGCTATATTTCTGATTCTTTTAGTAAACACAGTGTTCTTTTGAAATTTAACATGTGTAATTTGTATGATACCTATACGTGTGTGAGTTTATATATAGGAACCTTAAGGTAATATTAAACAAAATTCTATAGTTATGCATTTGTAATCCAAATAAAGTAGGTGGTGTTTTTATAGCTATCAATTCTTGGGTTATGGAGAATGTCTTCAAATAGAAATGGAAAGAGGTTTATCACTACAAACAGGTCTGATTCCCATAAAAGGAAGTTGTTTCTTTTTTCTTCTGCTTCTCTGCAGAACTGGCTACAAACTGGGAATTGTTATCGTATGACTCATTTGAGAAGCACAGCACAGTGTAAAGAGTTCAGATAGGCTTTTAATAAAATAGGCTCCAGTTAGAGTCTGTGTAGAGCAATGTTGTGGGCACTTTTAAAGGGAAAAATCACAAACTGTATAGAATGTCCAAAAGCAAAACTGAAGTATCTTGAATTAGTAAAAAAAGTAGAAAAGAATTAGTATTTTATTTTAATTTGACTTGCAAGTTCAATTTTATTCTTGCAGGCAATACTTTTTGCACCACCGTGCAACAACTAACAGGGAGCGTCTACATGAGATGCTTACTGTGCAGTAGCCTAGTAACACTTTGCAGTAGTGTGCAAGTCAAAAACCATGCCAATATGTTACTGGACAGTGTTATTAGGCTTCTATGCAGAAAGCATCACAAAAGACCATGCACCATTGCTACTGTGAAGTAACTGTAGTTACTGTGCATTTAGTTAGTATTTCATTAAGCAAGTACTAACTAAATGCGCAGTAACTACTGCACATCAGTGAACATGTAGATGCACCCACTGAGGGTCAAAAATACTCATGCAGGATATTCCAGATTCAGAGAGCTCATGCAGCTGTCCCTAGATCAGGGGCAGGCAATTGTTTTGGGCAGAGGACTGCTTACCCAGTTTTGGCAGGCTATGGAGTGCCACATGGGTACCCCACCCCTTGTCAGGTGACCCGCCCCCTGGTCACCATCTTGGGACCAACGTTCCAATGTCTTGGGACCAATGTCCCAGGGCCAGCACTGCTGGGGCCCAAAGTGGAGTGCAGGCTGGCAGGGGTCTGTGGAGCTGGGCTGGGCTGCACCAGCAGAGAGAGTGGGGAGCTGGCCCAGGTCCATAGAGCTGGGACCCTATGCCCCTGCTGCCCTGCTCAGGGCCCCACCAGCACTGGTCCCGAGACACTGGTGCAGGCCCTGTGCTCCTGCTGGCTCCCCACCCACTCACACCCAGTGCCCCCAGCCCCACGGTACAGACAGGGGGCAGTGCACAGCCCCAAACCCCTGCTTGCTAGCAGGAAAGTAGGTGGTGATGAGCGCAGGGAAAAGAGGCCCCTTGCCCACCCCATGGCCAGTGCTCCCTGCTGCAGCCACTTGCAGCCCACGCAGGGCTGTCTGGAGCAGGCACAGACAGCCCCATGTGGGCTGCAAGTGGCTGCAGCGTGAGGCACCAGCCACATGGCGAATGAGGAGCCACTCTTCCCTGCGCTCAGCACCAGCTTGTAACCCAGCCCCACTGCCAGCCTGGCAGTGGGGCCAGGCTACAAGGTGATGCTGAGTGCAGGGTGGGGAAAGCATCCCCTCACCTGCCCCATGCCCAGCGCCCTGTGCTGCAGCTGATCACAGCCTGCATGGGGCTTCCTGTGCCTGCTCCAGAGAGCCCTGCATGGGTTGTGAGTGCCTGCTATGTGGGGCACCAGCCATGGGGCAGGAGAGGGGCCACTTTTCTCCATGCAGGGAAGGAGCCCAGGGAAAAGCTGAATGCGGGGGGGGGGAAGCAGCCCTTCCCCCGCCCCACGCACAGTGCTCCCTGCTGCAGCTGCTTGCAGCCTGTGGGGCTATCCGGAGCAGGTGCAGGCAGCCCCATGTGGGCATGAGCAGCTGCAGCATGGGGTGCCAGCCATGGGGCCAGGAAGGGGCCACTTCCCCCCCCATGCTCCTTCCCTGCCCAGGGTCCCTCCTGCCCTTCTCCTCCCCTCTTACCTGCAGCGGGGCAGCCATGTGCTTCCAGGCCAGAAGCCCCAGCAGGGGCTTCCAGCTGTGGGGTGTGGGGCTGGGCAGGCCCCACTGTTGTTGGAGCCGGCTGGGCTTTCCCTGGATCCTACTGCCCTTGGTTGCTGTCATTTTTGACAGGAACCAAGGGCAGAGAAATATTAATTTTCTACATTTTTTAGGGGCCCCCCAGGCTGGATAGAATGGCCTTGCAGGTCAGATCTGGCCCGCAGGCTGTATTTTGCCCACCCCTGGCCTAGATACTGCAAAACTGATTAAACACATTTTAGATTCCTTGGAACCTTGAGAAAACTTAAACAAAATGAGCCTTATTCTGCTGTCAGATAATAAAGTTATTTCTTTCTGAACAACATACACTGTGTAAACAAATGTGCTGCTTCTTTGGTCCTGGCTCCTCACCCGATACCTTCATTAACATGGTAGTAAAATCACCCACAAGCCACCAGAGCTTGGTCTTCTCTAGGCTTTCTCCCACCTGCAATCACAAGTTCAGGAATAGCGTTGTTAAAAAGATTTCCTAAAATCCACTAGTGTAGGTAAAATGTGAGAGACTAAACCCCAAAAACAGCATCCTCTTGCTTCCCCATTTTATTTTCAGCTCCTTAACAGCTTATCACAAAGTCATCTAGGGCAGAAAAATGTTATTCTCCTCCTTAAATATTTTAATAAAGTTCAAGGTTATGCAACAAAAATGGCTGTCATTGCATGGTAACCAAACTGTGACACACTCCCACCTACTACTCTAGTTTAGTGTGTATTTCAGGAGAAGACTGAAACAAACAAGAAAAGGTGACTTCCATGAATTCTTTTATCCTTTCTGTTGCAGGCATTGTATTAGATTTTATTGTTGTGCTTGAAATCAGGTCAATATACTTCAATAAATTCTGTTCACTTATGCTCTGCAAGCCCACAAACCGTGGGACCCTGACCCTGAGGATCCAATACTGAAAATTAATAGGGTCATGATTGTGTCTAATAGGAATATACTGGGGCGTGCCCTCGTCTACATATTTTCAAGGAGCAATATCTCAGGAAAGGGGGTAGCATGATGATTTGTATACAAAGTATACCAGGTTTGGCATTTACCTAGTCAAACAGCTAATGCTGAGAGTTACTTCCACTGAAATGAGAAGAATCTGCATACAGTATATGAACTATAATGGCCATCAATTCCTCTCTTGAAACAGCAGAATGTTTGGAAAATCTATATGGATAGGGATAGACATTCAAAAAGCCTGAGACTGAATTGATTCAATCTTTGCAGGTTAGGCTAACCTGGCTATGCTAAATCAGTTTGTAACCCAGACAGACATCCCAGAAATTCAGGAACATGCCTGCAGTAGCTCAAGCTAAAAGCTGAGGGGAGGGTGCTAGAGCAGCCCTGCCTTAGCTTGCATGGGTCAGAGCTGAGGAGGCCATGGCCAGGCTCCAGCAAGACACTCTTGTTATTACCACCCCCCAGCAGCCCAGCAGGGAATGTTTATCACCCCTAACTCAGTGTTTATCAACTCATTAAGAAAACAAAGCCTTTCTCCATTAACTAATTGAGCTCTTCTTAAACAACTCTTCCAAGGAAGGACATTAAGCTACCTGTTGATAAGCTCCAAAAAGCCTGTCTGCCTCCATCCTGTCCCACAGCATGGACTGTAGCCAGTGCTGAGGTGTTTACCTAAGGCAGAGGGGAGGAGGGAATAAACCCTATTTAGCAGGGGGAAGCCAGGCAAACAACCTGTACCTGCAGTTTCTGCTGGAGCTTCAGCCAGGGAGCAGAGGGGAGGGGCCAGCCCTGCTGTGGAGCAGAGAACCCCTCCCAGAGAGCATGCTGGGATGCTGGGGGGGGTCTGATTTGACTTAAACCAGCAAGGGGTCAGGGATAGACATTGCATAAACTCATTTGAGCCAAATCAGTTAAGTCTGATACTACTTTCAACCAGGTTTATCTCAAACCAGTTTCAGCTATTTTCAAACTGGTTTATGTGTGCTGAACATGGGTTCTGTTACAGGTTTAAACCAGTTTCTGATCACTTAAACCGGTTTATGTGTAATGTCGGTCCCTAGGCTATACATGCAAGACAACAGGATTAGGGATGTATATGGTTAAATGATTAATCATTTAACCAATAAGCTCTGTGATAACTGGTTCTAGCTTACCAGTTATTGTTTAGCCTGGGGCTGGGCTCAGTCTGGGAGGGAAGGGAAACCCTGTGGTGCCCCAGCAAGAACGGGAAGGTGGCAGGGCAAGAGAGAGGGGAGGGGGGAGAGATGAGAATAGCTAGGTTATGGGGAGGAAGGGAAAAGTGAGGAGGAGGGGAAGGGGGAGAGGAGAGGGGCGAAGTGACTAATCCCTAATAGCTAGGCTACATGGAGTGGGAGAGAAAGGGAGGGAGGGAGAGAGAAATGAGGAGGATGGGAGGAGGGATAAGAGAGGAGAGGGGAGAGGTTGCCTGTTCCCTACTTTGCAGTGCACCAGCAGTTGCTGTGAGTTGGTGTCCCTTGCTGCACACTGGGATTGGGACTTGGGCCCCTGCACCACCACTGTCTGCTCCCACGTGTTGAGATCAGGCCTTGAGGCCCCACGTGTCAGAATTGGGCCCCAGGGCCCCTTGGTGCCCCCACTTGGACCTGTGCACTGAGATTACGTGCCTGTACCACTTTTCATGCCCAGTCCAGCACATAGGGCCACGCTATATGGCCTGTTGGGGCTCCTCCTCGGTCTGGATATTTGGCAGCTGGGAAGCAGAGCCACTGACAAATCTTTAGACCCATGGGGAACCCAGCGAGCTGGATGACCCAGTGCCAGGGGCTGGATCTGGTCTAAAGGCCAGGGATTAAGCACCCCTATGCTAAAGTGTTTGTAAGAACTCTTGGACAAAAAATGGTTTGTCTATTTCAAGTGTGTGAGATTAGAGGAGCAACTATATTGACCTTGGGGTGCAACTGCCAAGATTCACAGAAGCCATCTGGAAAGAAATACAATACACTGAAAAATATTATTTTGCATTAATAGAACTTTCTCAGAAAGTAAAAGCACAGCAAAGATTGTTGGGTCAGACCTAGACACTTCTTCTTGTTCCTTCCAAAAAATATCTATTCTGTGTAAATATTTTCCAATTGCTTTTCTTTTAGAATCATAATTTTAAATGCTGCAGGTCAGCTCTGAATGTTTGCTGCGTTAGAGTGCTTTTTCACAATGCTTTTTTGCGGGAGAGGAGTTTATTGTATCACAGCTGATTAAAAAGATACACTTTATTTATTAGTATCCTTAAATAATGAACAGCTGCAATCTGCCTCTAATTTTATAATGAATTTGTGTATTTCAAATTGGCATATTAGTTAATGCTCCCAAAAATATTAGTAGGATGACTATAAGAAACAGTTTCTCTTAGATTTAACTCTAAGGGATTTTTTTTAACCTTCCCTGCAAGTTTGATCTAACTGACACTGAAGTGAACAGACAGAACCCAATTGATTTCAGTGGGAGCTTGATCAAACCAACATTTAGAAAGTAGGGAAGAACTATATTCTGGCAAAACCATCCCTATCACTAATTTCCCACTCACAAAAGGGTTCCAGGAAAAAGTTTGAGTCTAATTGCACTAGATTATTTCTGATGATACTTGTAATGTGATGCAATTGTCTTTGTCATTAAGGCTGAATTTAAAAAGCCAAATCCCTTTTCCTGCACCCACACCAAGTTCCAGACAAGCAAGGATTTCATGTATGTACCACATGCTCAGAAGCCATCCATTTTTAGATAAATTTAGAGATCATTCATAAAGTTGGGCTACTCTTATGTCTCAGATATCCTGGAAGACACATATAAAGTTTACCCTTTTGGTGCTTTTTGGGTTGCTGATGTACAAAATGTCAGAGAGTCTCATCTATGGTCAACTACATGCTACTACAATCTTTTGTGGAAGAAAGAAAATTTGGATTTGGCTGTTGGTATGATTTTCTTTGATCTATTTTATAGTTTACAAACCAAAAATATGTAAAGGATGGAGAACAGGTCCTAGCTGATGCAGCTGGAGCTGCTGGTGAGAGAGGGAGTTCCTGAGGAAAGGGCTTATTTAGTTAAGGGCCTTGTGACTCAGGTTGGAGGTGAAGGTAGGTTGGAAGTCATGAGTTATGAAATGTTGTTTCTTTCCCTTCACTTGCCAATCCATCTCCATGTTTATGCAAAGGGCTTTGAAGGTGGATCAGTGGTCCCTTGAAAACCTGCTTCAGGGTTGAGTGCAAAGTGGGGGAGAGTTCAATTCAGTGAGTCTGCATTGACAGATCCAGTTTGAGAAGTATGAGAGAGATATAGACCCCTCAACCTCTGCAAGGGTCGGGTAGTGTTGTTCATTAATCATGCAACATCACATAACATGAGTTTCTACACAACACAGACAAGCCTAGCTAGGACGTACTGAGGTTGGCTTTGGTCTTATCACCCATTCCTCCCAAATTTCTTCCTAAACCCGGTCTAAGTTGCTATGTATCAGAATATTACCTCTGGCTTGAAGGACTGAAGAGTTTATTAGCTGCCATGTTTATTAGTTTATGAGCAAGAGGAAGAAGCAGCAGCAGCTGGAGAAGGAGCAAGAGGGGAATCACCTACTCTTTGTGGGCTCCTGATGGGTCCTAGAAACTACAAGGTTCTGCTGTTTTCATTCAGTGAAGTGATATCCAGAGGGTACAACCTCACCACTCACAGCCATTTGGGGTATGGCCCCATCGATTGAGAAGTACTGTTGTATAAGACAGACTCCAAGGGAGCCTATACACATGCCCTGATACATTCTAATTAGAATGTATTAGAGCAGACCCGATTAATTAGAGTCTGCTGGAGCATTGCAATTAAAATGCTCCAGTGTGCCTCACCATCATGTGTATTCAGTGTCCCCACATTTCAAAATGGCAGCAGGGACACTTTAACTAAAACACATTGAACAAACTTTAGTTAGTGCCCCTGTGGCCCTTTTGAAACATGGGACACTGAATACAGGTGATGCTGTGGCTTTTTAATTAATTAATGCTGCGGCTAGTAAAGCAACCAAAACGCTGGCTTGCATCCATAGATGCTTCTCAAGCAAATCCCAGGATATCATTCTCCCATTGTACTCAGCCTTGGTTAAACCACAGCTGGAGTACTGCATCCAGTTTTGGGCTCCATAATTCAAAAAGGATGTGGAGAAGCTTGAGAGGGTGCAAAAGAGAGCCACAAGCATGATCAGAGGTCAGGAAAACAGACCTTACAATGACAGGCTGAGAGCCATGGGGCTCTTCAGCCTGGAAAAGCGCAGGCTCAGGGGTGATCTGATGGCCACCTATAAGTTTATCAGGGGTGACCACCAGGAACTGGGGGAACGTTTGTTCACCAGAGTGCCCCAAGAGATGATGAGGTCGACCTGTTATAAACTACTGCAAGACCGTTTCAGGCTGGACATAAGGAAGAATTTCTTTACTGTCCGAGCCCCCAAGGTCTGGAACAGTCTGCCAGCGGAGGTGGTTCAAGCACCTACATTGAACACCTTCAAGAGTAAATTGGACGCTTATCTTGCTGGGATCCTATGACCCCAGCTGACTTCCTGCCCTTTGGGCAAGGGGCTGGACTCAATGATCTCCCGAGGTCCCTTCCAGCCCTAATGTCTATGAAATCTATGAAATCTATGAATTAGAGTGGCTGTCCTCCCCACACTCCACCATGGAGCCCCTGTATAGACACCCTTGGTTTAACAAAGACCTGGCTTAACGCATGAAGCCTTGGTATGAGACTGCACTAAAGTCGACTGGTTCACTCTGGATGAGCTGGGCTCCACCAGCATGTTTACATTGTCACACTCACGCGTAATCACAACTGCCTGAGTTGTAAAACATAAATGTTTTATATAATATTTATTGAATTTAATTAGAGATCTTTCTTCATTTGAAAGGAACACCTTGAAATGATGAATTTCCTGGAGATTATAAGGCTTAATTTGCAAAGCAATAGCTAATGCTTTCATCAGCCAACAAATACTCTGGATTTTAATGTTTAACAGCCATTGCATTTTATCACTTTTAGTTAATAAACAGCTATGCAAGTAAGTGCAATTAAGGGGTATAGTTTGCAATTATGATCAGAGTTTTGCTTTAGCTAAAACATATTCATACACATTCTTTTTACACCCTTTGTGCAACTTATAAGTGGAATTTCTAAGCAGGTATTGTCTGACCAAACAGTCATGGTAAAAGACATAAAAATACACTGATATATTCACGGAGAGTTAGGAAAGTGGCAGATATATCAAGTGATTGATGACCTATATATGAGTAATGCAAAAGGTTTGCATAAGATAGCATCCCATAGAACAGCAAAGCAGGAATACATTGCTGTTCCTTGAAAAGTACCCTGATATTCTGGTATTACGATTTCCAGTTTAATAATGAGGGATAATCCTTAAATCTTAAACTAACCATTTGGTCACTTTTAAACTTGAAAATAAAAAATTTATGGGGGAGAACTATATCATTCTCAGGAGAAAAATAATCTAGTGAAAGTTCAATGAATATTTTATATAAAAACACAGAAAATTCTGGCAGAGAAACTGTTTTGAAATGTGTTCATGTATTCTCCTTCAGGAAGTTCCAAAAAGACAAATGTCAGCAGAGCAAAGTTCTCAGAGTTTGCATAGTTAGGTCCAACCTCCAAGCAGATATTTTTCCATGAAGAAAACAAACGTCTGTAGGAGGTCAAGTTGAACACTGAAAAGTGCAGCCTCTCCACTTCCCATCCCTTTAGCTAGCAGTGCTCTATTTTGCAAGGGGGCTGAGCATTCCCATGAAGTGTTAAGTACTCAAAAACTCCTAGCAGCTCCAGCAATTAAAAAAATATGTGAGGACCTTGTAGCTACGTGTTTTTAAAGGTGTCCACAATTAAAGAATAATACATGGGAGAAATAAATATTTGAGGATACATCTACTACCTTAAATTACTAAGCACTCTAAATGCATTTCTGGATGGTTTCCATCCCAAGAAGTGTCTGTGTTCATGCCCCCGGCAGCTGATTAAAAACAGCAATTAGAGAGAATACCTGAAAACTAATTTACTGTAGAAAAATGATTATGTGCACCATTAACGTGTTTCTCCATACATGTTGCTGGCAACTTGAAATAATAATAGAACAAAAGTGCTTACAAAAGGTTTCTTCAAAAATGCCTTTTTTGGAAAAACAGCCCAAAGTAGTTTATAAGTACCTGGTTGTTACCAGTGGCATTTTAGTGCATCTCTGATAAAATAAACCCAAGATATTGCCACATCTGCAAACTATCATTTTTTATATGCTCCTTTAAAAAGCACATGAAAGCCAAATGTGCAAGAGACAGCATGGCTAGTTTCAGAGCTGTCGTATAACTGTAATAATGACTTCTGACACAAAACAGCATGAAATGCAGAGCAAGTGTGACAATGGGGACTGGCAATCAGTCTGCTTGGCAAGTTGTGTGCTTCCTCAAAATTAAAGATAGAGCTCAAATTGAAATGTTAGAAGCACTGCTTCAGACTTGCAGTTTAAGATTTTGCAACATCCCAATCAAATTCCTGCAACCCAATCAAACTCTGTCTGCAACACTGCTTGCATGGAGAACTTTCTGTATTGGACTGTGGGTTACTAATTTGTTTCTCTGCAACCCCTCCAGCAGATTTTAAAAGGTTTTGAAATCCAGATGTACATTGTACGGTTCAGGCAGACTCTTGGTAAGATCTCTGGCCACGTACTCCCGTAATGTAAATCTGTGTAGCTGACTGATGTCAGTGTCAACTGACACCAATGGAGGAACTAATCCCAATGTTTACTTCTCATAGCAGATGGGGAGGGAGGAGAGGAGCTGAAGTGAGTGGCAACTGGCTGGGGGATTTAATCGAGTAAAAGACCCTTCTGGAAGTAGCCGCATACTAGAATAACTACAGTATTATAACCTACAATCTCAATTTAATAGTCAGACACGACCCTTTTGTAAATATTTATGATCCTGGACTCCCTTTCTCTTTCTGTGCCTGCATACCTGTCTTTCATCACCTCTGAAACATTGTCAGCACATATCACTTCCTCAGCTCACAGCCTCATCCATTTTGTCATCTTTTTTATATTTAACTTCCTCCTCTATGGCTTCTCCTGATGTGTCTACATGAGACGCTTTACTGCACAGCAGGCTGATTTGTTGCACAGTAGTGTCACCGTCTACACATGCATGGCAATTAGGACACAGTAGACTAATTACTGTGCTGCCAGATAGTTTTGTCAGATAGAAGTGGTATCTGGCAGTGCAGTAAATTACTGCACTTAAACACATGAACATGGTGGTGATATCGGGATTAGTTTGCTCCAGCTCAAATTGAGCCAGCATATATTCAGTTGCATTCATTGCACTTGTAGATGAGTCCTCTATGTTACAATTCTCCAGTTTCCAACACAGACAAGATGCTGTTGCTGCCTTCTTATGTGTACAAAAAAAATGTGAACATACCATTCCTCACCCTTAAGCAATATCATTAGTTTCCCAACTGTTTTCAAGATCCAAAAATACAAAATAACCCTGCCTTCTTTCCAAAAATCTTTCCCCAAGAAGCCTGTATTGGTTCGCTCTAGCTGACCTCCCAGTTTTGGTGTGTCTATTTTTCTCTACCCTCTCCCTGCTCATTTGGTTTTTTCTAACCTTTTACATGTCCCTGTCATTTGTAGTGTAACAGCCTTCTCCTTTGCAGTTCCTGCCATCTGGAACAGCCTTCTTGTGCTTCAGTGACTCACCTCCTCATTTCATATCTTATTGGAACATACATGTCTTTTCTCTGTTGCATTTTTAATTTCTCTTTCCCTTGGGCATAGCTGCTTGAACAGTGAGATAGTGTTTATATGGAAGAAACTATGCCAAATCAAGCTAATTTGAACTGATGTTACATGATGTGAAACTAAAATTTGACTTGGGATTCTGAGGATTATCAAGCATGTAAGAGCAGTAACATAAATGTATTAATCACTTTACTACAGATCCTGCATGCACAAGATGATATAAATAAAGATGATATAAATAACAATGATAGTACATTCATGGGCTTCACAGGCCTGTACAGATACTCAACATGATATTCTTTTCATTTATGCAGCTCAACAACTTTACTCCAGCCAGAGGGTGGGGGTCCAAAGGAAACTGGGCTCTGTGACAAGGGCACATCTCTACATTTGCGCTAGCTTTGAAGAAATTATGGATTTTGTTTTTTATAAACTTTGTTCTTCTAACATGCTTTCAGCAATTTTCTCCTAAAGTGGGAGGCTTCCAGAAAAAGAAAACAAACTCAAGTAGGCATTTTCATGGTCTGATGCAATTCTTGCAGTTTAACAGGTTTTATCATGGAATAATACTGTACAGTGCACTAAGAAAATGGGATGGCATTAGTGTATGTGCATTACCCACCTATCCATCAGCCAAACAGCAAACTCTTTAAAATATTTATGCAAAATGCAGAATTAAATTTGCCAGTTCCAAGGGAAAGAGACATGCAGTGCTTTGCAAATAGAAATATCCTATTACGGTATGCTACAGTATTTCATTGAGGTTGGCAATGAGAAGTGAAAACAAAAATATACTCGCATCCTGGCAATGTACAGTACACTCGGTGACACAGCACAGCCATCTTGTCCTATTTAGGAAATCATTTTGTTTAGATTGCTTTGTTTGGATTTGATAACATAATATACCCACAAGCTGATCCAAACTGACAATGAGTCCCAATCTGTCTTCAGAATCACAGTGCAGTTGTCACTTTACTATTTGCCTATAGGGAGGGGCCATGAGGGGGCCTGGTGGCCAGATTTTGCTAGAACTCTGTCTGCATCATTGTTCGCAAGTCAAACTTGCATTGGACTGTGGGTTCCTGATTTGTTTCATTTATATACAAATTATGAATATAAATTGCTAGTGCTACAGGATGCATTTTCTTTATATGCAAGCTGTAATAACATTTAGAAAGATGGTACTGTTGGGAGAAGATTTAAAGCCTCCCCATTTGCTACTGCAGTCTACCCCCGATGTCATTTATTGTACTGTCTGGGTGCTGTGCTCATATTCACAATTGAACTATACCTCTTCTTTCACAAAGAACCCAGAAAGATCACAACAGGTAATGGTGTGATACTATGGATCCCTTACAGTATGAACAGTGTTCACAGGACCCCGCTTAGGTTTAGGGGGTTTAGTTTTAGCTGCTTAAACCTGAGTTGGGATCCATGTGTGCAAAAACCCACCATTTGCCGGGAAGAAGAGCTGGCAGCTGGAAACAAGTAAACTGGGGAGAGGAGGTAGGGAAGGAGTTGGGGGTAATGGGGGGGGTCTGACAGGTTCACAGGGTGGGCCGGTGGGCCTGCAGAGAGGCTGCCCAGTCTGGGATGGCGGGGAGTGAGGGGAGGGTGTAAAGCAGCACAGCTCCAAGGCTGTGGTGAGTGGCTGGGCTTTCCTAGCCCTGGAGCTGTGATGTCAATAGTGCAAGTGTTCACTAGGCTGAATTAATCCTCACTAGATCAACTTAACTGTTTGGTGATCTAAAGTAAGTTAATCTCGACAGAAACTAACTTTAGATTGGGTGTGCCATTTTTAGGGTGACCTAAGTCCTGTGAATGCCTGCATGCTGTGGCACTTAGATTGCCCTAATGTTCAGGTGATCTAAATGTAACAGTATACTTTGTAAGTGGACTAACCAGCATGGTATCCTATATCAGAATATGATTCTCAAACTGCACAAAAATGAAATTGAAATGCTGACTGGGTGCATACTGCTTATGTGCTTGTGCACCAAACAAAGCCATTCACAATTGGAACCTCATCACCCAAACAAGAAAGCAAAATCCTTCCCGCTACAATATTACTGTAAATAAGTATATGTGGACTTCTCAGAAAGATTTTTTACATCTCCCCTCTATTTCCTTTCCCACATTAAATATGACTTGGGAATTATATTTTAAATGCTTATAGGTTTTCACTGAAAAGGAAGCCAAAGCCTACAGTTCTTTTCCACTCTAATGCACCTGCTAGATTATCTCCTTTCCCCTCTTCTATGGCCCCCTCTTTCATCTCCCATTCCTCCACTCCCAACTTTTTTAACTTAAAATGTTAAATTGGGAGCCTCAGCTATACTCCCAGGTTTCTTTCTTGAGGGCTACCGTATCACAGAAGAAGTGATCAGGGAACTCTTTGTGGAGGACCATCTAAACAGACTTGCTAACTTAAAGAGGAGGGCTTTAAACTAGATTTTTGCTGGGGGTTGGAGACCAAAGCCCTGAGTAAGTGGGGAAGCAGGTGACCTGAAGGAAGCACAAGCAAGAAGGGGCAACCAGGGAGCCATTCTCATTTTTCCTGAAAAAGTAGGGCAGTTGACTAGTTACACATCTGTGCACAAATGCATGGAGGCTGGGAAACTAGCTGAAGGAATTGGAAGTCCTCGTACAATCAAGGAACCATGATGGGATTGGATAATAGAGACTTGGTGGGATAGCTCACATGACTGGAGCGCTGTCAGGATGGGTACAAGCTGTTCAGGAAAGACAGGCAGGGGAGAAGAGAAGGAGTTGTGCTGTATGTAAAAGAGCTGTATGATTGCTCACAGCTCCAGTATGAAACTGGAGATAGGTTTGTTGAAAGTCTCTGGGTTAAGGTCAGAGGGGAGACCTTTAAGGGTGATGTTATGGTGGGTGCATGTGAAGGACCACCAAACCAGAAGGATGAGGTTCATGAGGCATTCTTCAAACAGCTAGCAGAAGTTTCCCAATCATAGTCCCTTGTTCTCACAGAGGACTTCAATCATCTTGAGAGCTGCTGGGAGGATGTAACAGGACCAGGTCCCAGAGGTGGCCATGACACCTCTTGGTGGCCAAATGGCTCTTTCCCTGCTCTGGCTCTGAGGTACCCTCCTTTTTAATTTTGTCTGCCACACCTTGATGCACTTGGTTTGTCTTGGACAGGGAGGCTACCCAAGGGTTCTAAAGTCCCTTGATTTGTCTCCCTGCCCATGAATCCCTCTTGAACCCTACTAATCCCAACTATATCCCTTATGCTAGGTGGGCTGTCTTGGCCCATACATGCCTCCAGGGCACCAGCTGGCTTATGAGCTGTTCATGACCACCAACCTCCTCTTCAGCTGTAGTCATGCTACACAGGTGTTAACCATTAATCCCATCAGTGGGCACTCATCCTCAAACTCCTCTACAGTCTCTTCAGATGTCTATGGCTTCACCAGTCTCTGCCTATGTTGGGTTATGGGCCCCTGGCCCTAGTTCTTGCCCCTTTTGAGCTGTGGGCTGACTGACTCTGTCTAGTCCTGTCCCACCTGGGCTATGGTCTCCTGGCCCTAGTCTTTGACCCTCTTATGGGCGGTGGGCCTCTGGACCTATCTAGTCTCACCCCTTATGCCCCTGGCACTAGCCTCTACCTCTTTCTTGGCACTGTCTCTGCCCCTCTCTGAGTGCAGCTTCTGCCCCACTTTGGACACAACCCCTGTCCTACTCTGAGCTCAGTCTCTGCCCTGCTCTAGTCTCAATCCCTGCCCTGTTCAGTGTTCAGCCTCCGCCCCACCCTGGGACTCTGGTCTCACCCTCAGCCCTCACCTTCCCTGTGGCTCAGTTTAGCTTCTCACAAGCTCAAAATTCACCCCCCTTGGGCTTCCAGGCAATCCTGTGCCCCTTGGGAACGAACTGCTGAGAACTCCAGCCTCCCCTGCTAGTCTCTTTAAAACACAAACAAACATATGTGCTCTAGCTATAATGTAAATCTAAACCCCCTGGCTGTCTACACAAAATCTCTATTCATTATGGGTCTCAGTCCCCCACTGGCCCTCAGCTCCTTTCTTTCTGTTCTCAGACTTGGCAGGGTCTCAGGCAGTCATCCAGCAGTAATCATCTTGCAGCAGAGCTCTTCCCCTTTTGCCTTTGGGACCAGACTGACTGCCCTGGATCAAGCCCTAGGTTTATATATCTCCCAGGCACTGCCCCTTTCCAGTCAGGTGACTTCCCTGGGCTGGCTATGGGTGTTCTCTAATTAGGCTTGCTGACTGGTCCCTAGAGTAGTCTACAGTGGCTGATTTAGCTGTTGTAGCAGTGCTTTGTTTCTTGTGCGGGGCTCTATCTTATGGCACTACTGCAAAGCCACTAACACTGTAACAGGCTTCTTACTGCCCACCCAGGTCCTGCCTTTTTACACTACTGCAAAGCAAGTAGCTCTGCAGTAGGCACTCATAGCCTGTAAATCCCTGGTGGTGAGCTCTCCTGCAGCTCTTCATGCAGGGATCCATCCAGGCTCTTTCTCACCATTATAGAGGGCAATACAGCAGTACAGACAGTATTGCAAATTTTTGGAGAGTGTTGGGGACAACTTCCTGGTCCAAATGTTGAAGAGGCTAACTAGGGGCCATGCTGTTCTTGGCCTGCTACTCACAAACATGGAAGAATTGGTGAGAAATATAGTAATGGATGGCAACTTGGACAGCAGCAACCACAAGATGATTGAGTTCAAGATCCTGAGGAAAGGAAGCATGGAGAGCATCAGAGTAAGGACCCTGGACTTCAGAAAAACAGACTGAGTCACTCAGGGAACTGATGAGCAGGTTCCCCTGGGAGGCCAGTTTGAGGGGGAAAGGAGTTCAGGAGAGCCAGTCGTATTTTAAAGAAACCTTACTGAGGGCACAGGAACAAATCATCCTGATGCATAGGAAGATTAGTAGGTATGGCAGATAAGCAGCTTGGCTTAGCAGGAAAGTCCTCAGTGATTTAAAACACAAAAACGAAACTTACAGGAAATAGAGACTTGGGCAAATGACTACAAGACTTGGAGGAGTATAAGAGCATTTCTCAGGCATGCAGGGATGAAATCAGGAAGGCCAAAGCACAATTGGAGTTTCAGCTAGTAAGGGACACAAAGGGTAACAAGAAGGGTTTCTACAAGTACTCAGCAAGAAGAAGAAGATCAAGGAAAGTGGGAGCCGCTTACTGAATGGAGGAGGCAACCTAGTGACAGATGATTCAGAAAAGGCTTAAGTACTCAATGCCTTTTTTACCTCAGTCTTCACAAGCAAGGTCAGCTCCCAGACTACTGCACCTTACAGCACAATTTGGGAAGGAGATGAGCAGCCAAAAAAGTGGCAAAAGAACAAGTTAGGAACAGGGCCAGATGGGATGCACCCGAAGATGCTGAGGGAGTTTGCTGATGTGATTGCAGAGCCTCAGGCCATCAACTTTGAAAATTCATGGTGATTGGAAGATGTCCCAGGCGACTGGAAAATGACAACTATAGAGCCCATCTTTAAGAAAGGTAAGACGGCAGATCCAGGGAATGGCAGACTGGTCAGCCTCACCTCAGTCCCTGGAAAAATCATGGAGCAGGTACTCAAGAAATTTCTAAGTACTTGGAGGAGAAGTTGATTAGAAACAGTCACCAAGAATTCACCAAAGGCAATTCATGCCTGCCCAGCCTGATTGCTTTCTGTGATGACATGACTGGCTCTGTGGATGCAGAGAAAGCAATGGATGTGGTATACCTGAACTTTAGAAAGGCCTTGTCTCCCACAGCATTCTTTCAAGCAAGCTAAGGAAGTACATGTTGGATGAAGGGACCATAATATGGACAGACCACAGGATGGATCATCAGGTTCAAAGGGCAGTAAACAATGGCTCAATGTCTAGTTGGCACCTGGCATCAAGTGAAGTGCCCCAGGGGTTGGTCCTGGGGCAGGTTTTGTTCAATATCTTCAACAACCTGGAAGATGGGATGAAGTGCACCCTTAGCAAGTTTGCAGATGACACCAAGCTGAGGGGAATAGTAGATAAGCTGGAGAGTAGGGGTAGAATTTGGAGAGACCTTGTCAAACTGGAGGACTGGCCCAAAAGAAATCTCATGATGTTTAACAAAAAAAGGGGCAAAGTCCTGCATTTAAGATGGAATAATCCCATGCACTGGTATAGCCTGGGGACCAACTGGCTGAGCAGCTGCTCTACAGAAAAGGACCTAGGGGTTACAGTGGACAGTAAGCTTCATATAAGACAAAACGTGTGCCTGTGTTGCAAAAAAGGCTAACGGCATACTGGGCTGCATTAGTAGGAGAGTTGCCAGCAGATTGAGAGAAGTGATTATTCCCTTCTTTTCAGCACTGATGAGTCCACATCTGGAGTACTGTGTTCAGTTTTGGGCCTCCCACTACAGAAAGGAGGAGGACAAACATAGTTTCATAGTTGGTAGGGTTGGAAGGGACCTAAGCAGATCATCTAGTCTGAAACCCCCTGCCATGGGCAGGAAGGAGGTCAAATGACCCCAGCTAGGTGGCTGTCTAGCCTCCTTTTGAAGACCCCCAGGGTAGGGGCAAGCACCACTTCCCTTGGAAGTTGGTTCCAGCTCCTAGCCGCCCTGACAGTGAAGTAGTGCCTCCTGATATCTAGCCTGAATCTACTCTCAGTCAACTTATGGCCGTTGTTCCTTGTTACCCCTGGTAGTGCTCAGGGGAACAGGGACTCTCCCATTGCCTGCTGGTCCCCCTTGGCAAGTTTATAGGTGGCCACCAGATCCCCTCTCAGCCTTCTTTTGTGGAGGCTGAACAGGTTCAGGTCCCGTAGCCTCTCCTCATAGGGCCTGCCCTGCTGCCCCCTAATCATGTGAGTGGCCCTCCTCTGGACCCTCTTGATGCTGTCCACATCCCTCCTGAAGTGCAGGCACCCAGAACTGGATGCAGTACTCCAACTGTGGCCTGACCAATGTTGCATAGAGGGGGAGGATCACCTCCTTGGACCTGCTCGTGATGCATCTATGGATGCATGACAAAGTGCAGTTAGCCTTCCTGACCATGTCCCCACATTGGCGGCCCATGTTCATCTTGGAATCAATAGTGATTCCAAGATCCTTCTCTGCCTCTGTGCTGATGAGAAGGGAGTTCCCCAGCCTGTAGGTATGCTGCTGGTTCTTCCTCCCCAGGTGCAACACCTTGCACTTGTCTGTATTGAAACCCATCCTATTCTCATCCGCCCACCTCTGTAACCTGTCGAGATCTAGTTGTAGCCTGTCCCTCTCTTCTAGCGTGCTCACTTCTCCCCACATCTTAGTGTCATCTGTGAACTTGAACAAGGTGCTTTTCACCCCCTTGTCCAAATTGCTGATGAAGATATTGAACAGTGCAGGCCTGAGGACCAAGCCCTGGGGAACCCCACTGCCCACATCTCTCCAGGTTGAAAATGACCCATCCACCACCACTCTCTGGGTGCAGCCCTCCAGCCAATTTGTGACCCATCTGACTGTGTAGGCATTGACACCACAGACACCTAATTTTTTAATGAGGATGGGGTGAGAGACAGTGTTGAAGGCCTTCCTAAAGTCCAGGAAGACTACGTCCACCACGACACCTGTGTCCAAGGCTTTTGTGACCTGGTCATAGAAGGCCACCAGGTTGGTCTGACAGGACCTGCCTCTAATGAACCCGTGTTGATTGCCCCTAAGCATAAACTCCCCTGCTGGCCCCTTGCAGATGTGCTCCTGGATAATTTTCTCAAAGAGCTTCCCCAGGACTGAGGTAAGACTAATGGGCCTATAGTTTCCTGGGTCCTCTTTCCTCCCTTTTTTGAAAATGGGGACCACATTGGCCCTTTTCCAGTCGTCAGGCACCTCACCAGAGCACCACGAGTGCTTGTAAAGCTGTGCCAGGGGTCCTGCAATGACCTCTGCCAGTTCCCTAAGCACTCTGGGGTGGAGATCATCAGGACCTGCTGATTTGAACACATCTAGTCCCTCCAGAAGTTCCCTGACTAGGTCCTCACTGACCCTGGGCCTGGCTGCACCTCCCCTGGGTCTGTCCAGAATCCCAGTGGTGGGGGATGTCCCTGTCCCTGCTCAGAAAAATGGAAGCAAAGAATCTGTTAAAGAGATTAGCTTTGTCATCTGGTGCTACCACCAGATTACCAAGCATGTCCTGCAGAGGCCCCACATTATTTGGTACCTTCTTTTTACCCCCTATGTATTTAAAAAAGGACTTCTTATTATCTTTGATCCGGGTTGCTAGTCCCAGTTCCATCTCTGCCTTAGCCTTCCTAATAGCCCCCCTACAATCTTGAGCCAAGGAGGTATAATCCTCCTTGGTGATGGCCCCTCCCTTCCATTGGGTGTACACCTCCTTTTTGGCTTTGAGGCATTTGTGGATGCTTTTGGTGAGCCATGGGGGCTTTTGAGCACTCTTGCCCCTTTGATCTGCATTGGGGATTGTCATGCTTTGGGCTTGGAGGATCATCTCCTTAAGGAATGACCACTCTTCTTGGACTCCCAACTCCCCTGTCCCCTCCAGGACCTCAGTGTCTCCCCAACTAGTCTCCTTACCTCATTGAAATCTTGTCGCCTGTGGCCCAGTCCAGGTCCAACAAGGCATTTCCCCTGATAGGACTGTGCACCCCCTGGGTTAGGTGGAGGTCCTGTAACTTGTCTAGGAACCTATGTGAGCAGTCAGACCTGGCTAACTGCTCTTCCCAGCAGATGTCCAGGTAGTTTAGGTCACCCATGATGACTATGTCCCTTGACTTAACTGCCTCCACAAGCTGACCTGAGAATTCTCAGTCCAGCTCTTCTCCCTAGTTAGGTGGCCTGTAACAGACCCCCACCATTGGGTCCCTTTCCCTCTGACCCCCTTGTATTCTGACTCGGAGCACGTCCGTTTGCCCTACCTCAGACACAGTGCTGTTTGCAGAGGAAGTGTATTGCTCTTTGATGTAGATCGCCACACCCCCACCTTTTCTCCCTGTTCTATCCTGCCTATACAGCCTATAGCCCTTGATGTTTACCACCCAGTCATGCACTGGATCTCACCATGTTTCAGTGAGCCCCACTATGTCTGGGTTTGTGTTAGCTAGCAGGAGAGCAAGTTCCTCCTGCTTGTTCCCTATACTGCGAGGATTAGTGTAGAGCCATTTAAGGCCTCCTGAGGGTGTATGCACCTCCCCCACAGATGCCACAGAGGTGTGAAATGGCCTAGGCATATATGAAAATGAGGCACATTGTGCCTCTGCTTATAACTTAGGCAGTGCTGGTCCTAAGGATGGTCCTAACCACATACCAGCAGTGTGGCATTTTTTTAATTGCCAAAGTATTGGGAGTAGGGCAGAAGAAAATACATATTTGTCTTTTTATATAGGAAGAAGTTGGAATGAGCATGTTTCTTGTTTCATTCTGCTCCCATTTAAGTTGGTGAAAGCTTTGCAATGGACTCGAGTGGAATCAGAATGGGGTGTGATTTTTTTTTTTTTTACTTTTCTCACTGATGCAGACCACTAGACACAGCAGTAGGATCAGCAATAAAAGCTCTCATTGGCCCATGGGAAATAGACTAGAAACATTTTGGAAATGTCAGTAGTACTTTCATTTATTGATATACAGATATATTTAATAGTTTGCAACTGCCAGGAAAATTATGGAAACCATGGGAAACATCTCATTTGCTCTTTCTGGTCCGAATCCTGAAAACATTGATTTCAGTGGGACCATTCATATCCTTAAAGTTATGCACATGTGTTTGAAGAACTGGGGCCTCTGTGTTTAAACTTTTTAAATTCTCATTTTTTCTGAGCCTTAGTATAATAAACCTCTGTAAAAGCTCTTAAAGTTTTCTACACAATTTGAAGTTATGGTACAATTGACAAAACAAAATTCCAGATAAACATCCAAAGTCATAATGTCATCTTTAAAAGTAACATATAAAATGTTCCGCCTCCTATAAATTGCCTTATATAACCAGTAGAGATCAGCTGCTGAAGCTGGGGCTTTTTTTGCTTAAAACTCCATGGCCCTTATAAACTGAATGGGAAACTCTTCTCCTTGGCCCATCAAAAATGCTTTATACTGAGTCTTTCTCTTTCATTATCCTTTTACAGGAGAAAATAAAGGCAAAATTCTGGATCCCAAAACAATGAGTTTTAGGTATTAAACCTTACTAAGCTGTGTCTAAAACTCAATAGAGTCATCACCACCACCATGAAGTTGGAAAGTTCAAATGCCAATTTGCAAATGTTGATTCACTGAGCTTTCTACACTTTCAAGAAGTGATTCCATTATCTATTCAATTTTGTTTCCTTCTTATCTTTTTCTTGAAATATCAATTAAAAAACAGGTTTTTTAAAACATACCAGCCAGCTACAACAATCTCTTAGACATGGAAAAATGGCTTCTAGTATATTAAGGGCTTGTGTCCAGTTATTTTTTGCTACTAAGATAACTTCCCTTCTTGAAGGCACTACAGTTTATTAACACACACCAAATATTTTTTGATACTATGCATGGTTTACAAGAACACATAACTTTACAGACATATTCATGTCAGCAGCAGCCCTGGATTTATTTGAAACAGAGATTCCTCTCAAGGTGCCTAGCAGGGTGATGACCTTTAATTCCAGACATCCCAGTTTTGATTAAAACCACATGAAAAAAGTTCATCTTTGTAATCTCCACCTCTGCCTCCATGACTCTCCCTTTCCTCAAAAATGTCTTTATTAGTATAACACAAATAACTAACACACATTTGCATTTATAGCACTCTTGCGATTACTGCCTGCTACAAGAAAGACACCAAAGAGTTCAGGGAATTTTCAAAATACGTCATCTGAAATATAACAGAAGCCATGCCAGGATTAAGCATGAGGTGCTAGGTGCATATTTGTATCTTTATGGAAGAATCCAATTATTGAGACATCATTGTTCTCTCTATACTGACATTTCCTATTACTTTTTCTCTTTTTAACTGATATCTTTGCTTGATATCAGGCAACCCCCAGGCACTCAAATGCAGACCAAGAGTCTGAACAGTGTCAGACATAAGTGGAGAAAGTCAATTTTGCTTTTTCATCTTTGCCAGTTTTCTTGTTTTAACTCTTCAGCCAGAACATAGTGCACAGAGAATAGCAGAGATACATTTACGACGTCAGCCTGAGTAGTGACTTGGGTGTCAGACAAAAAGGAACCTCTCTCTGTTTATGCCTCACTACATGTTCTTCCAGTTCTCTGCCATTGTAGCAATCTAACTGCTGCCGACAGGCACCATTATCATAATCACAAACATTCCCACTGAATGAAGAAGAGAGTCTTTTTTTTTTAAAGAAGGCATCTACCCTTTGACAAGAGAACTCTCTCTTTTCTTTCATTGTCAGAAATAAATGGCCCTTTATCCTATGCACATAAGAGGATGAAATCAAACGTATTCAAAATCAGAAGGTTGTACCAGCCACTTCTAAAACAGCGGGGTAAAGAGAAGGAGAGAGAGAATGTAAAATAAAAATTGGCAAGCTTAGGGCGGAATTTGGATGACTGGTATTAAAAAAATAATAATTTCCCAGTGCACAGTTCTGCCATCACTGGCTAGAGCAACTCACTCCTTAAGCAAGGGCATTCTGAATTTCTTACCCATTTTAGGACAGGGACAAAGAATGAAAATATGGGACTGATCAACATGAGGCAAGTAACAGTCTTAGGAATATTAACTGCAATGAAACAGCTAGGAAACTGGCTCCAATAATAGATAATACTCCTGGAATCTTCCTTCCCCACCCGCAAGCACCACTTTAATCAGTGTCTCTTTTTATTCCTGAGATTAGAGATCAAAGGAACAGCTTGTATCTTTATTCCCCACCCCACACTCTCAGGATCCCTCTTGCAATATTTTAAAAAGAAAGGCATTAAGTTCCTTAATGGTCAGAGCTTTCTGATTCTGGTAGAAGTCCCCCATTCCTCCCTTTTTACCTAAGGCATCTGTTTTGATTGAATACAGGCATTGTATTAATGACATGTTCTGGATTCCTGCTGCTGCTGAATCAGTCAAATAGGAAACACAACAAGTTGATGAAGAGTACTGGTTCCAATTTTAAAGTTCACATTCATCTCTTTATCTATACCTCCCCAACAATATTAGCACTTTGATTTTTAAACAAAGAAAGAAAGAAACACTTCTAACATGGTTCAAGGCTCAGAAAAAAATCCAGTGCCGTCCCAGAATTTTCAGTATATGGTGCTATTTTCAACAAGGAGGCAGTGTGTACAAAATGCCCAAAATACTGTACAAGTCATTTCAACAGGCTCATGGAGTCTAATATGTTGTTGTTTCTGGCATTGTTGTTAGGTGAATAATGCTGAATGCTATTTTCTTACTTCATATCCCAGATAGCAGCATCAAGTGCATGACTCTGAAAATAGACATCAATTGGTGATTATGTTTGGGGTACAATAATAACTGACTTCTAAATACAATCTAGACTCACTAAAATAACTATAGAAAAATCTCTGTGCCTAAACAGTTACAGGAGTTATTCCAAACGTCTGGGAAGGGTAATTGCTAGACAGTAGCTCTTTTCTGCAGTATAGAGGAAAAGCTACAGACAGTGATTTTTTTTATATATATTGTCAAAGAAAGCACTGGCAAGGTGAAATATTTACTTTACTATTTGAACTATGTGTGTATGCTGTGAGATGAAAATTGTGTGTTGTCACAATGCTGAGTGCCCTCACATCTCAAAAGCAGTCCCACACCAGATTAGGTCCTGTGACACCACTGCTCACCATTATTACTACTATACAGAATGTATAAACTGTCAGAGGTTCTTCAGATTTTATCTTAAGAGTTGCTATAATACAACTATAGGTTGAATTATGAAACAGGTACCCATTATCAGTTTGTCAGGAAGTAAATACAACCTTGCTTATTTACCTTCAGTGTAAAGATATGTTGAGGTTTTTTGCAGATTGTATTTTAGATAGTTGTGCTCATACTCAAAACAGATTTTTTTAAAGTCTAGTAAAGCATTTAAATTTAATTTTAACATGTTTCTGAACATAAATAGGATCAACTGAAGCAGTCTTCATAAAGGACTTTAAAACAATAGTCTGATTTTAGAGTATTAGCTACAAGTTTGAAATCAAGGTCCATTTTTTAAGGTAATGTAACTGGTGGAGTAAATTCATTATACTGGAATATTACTTTTATTCTTGAAAGAGTGTCAACATGAGGAGTTATACTGGAACAGCTGGAGTGGCATAATATCACCACTGTCATTCACTTTCCTCATGTAGGCCAGCCTCGGGGAAACTGAGTTCAATATCAAGTGGCCCTGGGCTTGCATTGCAATCATGCCAACTGTGTTTTTTTTCCTTTGTGTTTGATCAGAAATCAAGTGTAGTTAGATATTTTTAACTGGGTTTTTCAATGAGATTATTTTCACTCCATTCAAACTCAAAAACTAAATGTGAATCTTGAGATACACAAATGTCTGTGGATTGAAGCTAAATACAGTGTTTACACACAGATGAAGCAAAACTCGTGAGTTTTCACAGCTTTGCTAGCAGCTGTTTTTATGAATTTTAAGGTGTCAAAATTATACTCTTTTCTTTTAAAGTATTTTTTTAAATGATCCTCTCTAAAATAGCTTCATTCCTTTCCTGAATACATGCCTGATGTTTTTGTAATATGTGAGATTATTTACTTTATGAAGCATATATCTAAACCCACATTTGCACAGAGTTGATACTATAATATGGAAAAAAGCATTTGTACAGGCTACTCATCACTATTTATGGAATAAGCCACTAAAAACAGGAAGGTAACAACTTTAACAAGGCTTTTGATATGGTCTCCCACAATATTCTTGCAGGCAAGCCAAAGAAGTATGGGTTGGATGAATAGACTATAAGGTGGATAGAAAGCTGGCTGAATCGTCGGGCTCAACGGGTAGTGATCAATGGCTCAAAGTCTAGTTGGCAGCTGGTATCAAGCAGAGTGCCCCAGGGATTGGTCCTGGGACCAGTTTTGTTCAATATCTTCATTAATGATCGGGAAGATGGGATGGAGTAAATCCTCAGCAAATTCACAGGTGACATCAAGCTGGGGGGAATAGTAGGTAAGCTGAACGGTAGGGCTACGATTCAGAGGGACTGCAACAAATTGGAGGATTAGGCCAAAAGAAATCTCATGAGGTTCAACAAGGACAAATGCTAACTCCTGCACTTAGAATGGAAGAATCCCATGTACTGCTACAGGCTTGGGATCAACTGCTTAAGCAGCAGCTCTACAGAAAAGGACCTGGGGGTTACAGTGGACAATAAGCTGAATATGACTCAACAGTGTGAAGGCTAACAGCAGGCTGGGCTGCATTAGTAGAAGTGTTACCAGCAGATTGTGGGAAGTGATTATCCCCCTCTATCCTGCACTGGTGAGGCCACACCTGGAGTACTATGTCCAGTTTGTGCCCCCTCCCCACTACAGGAAGGATGTGGTTAAGTTGGAGAGAGTGCAATGGAGGGCAGTGAAAATGGTTAGGTGGCTAAGGCATATGACTTGTAAGGAGACAATGAGCGACCTGGGTTTATTTAGTTTGCAGAAGAGAAGAATGAGGAGGGATTTGATAGCAGCCTTTAACTAACTAAAGGATAGTTCCAAAGAGGATGGAGCTAGACCGTTCCCAGTGGTGGCAGATGACAGAACAAGGAGCAAAGGTCTTAAGTTGCAGCAAGGGAAATTTAGGTTGGATATTAGGAAGAATTTTCTCACTAGGAGGGTGGTGAAGCATGGAACAGGTTACCTAGAGAGGTGATGAAATCTCCACTCTTGGAGTGTTTAAAAGCCTAGCTCGACAAAACCCTGGCTGGGATGATCTAGTTGGGGATGGTCCTGCTTTGAGCAGGACATTGGACTACATGACCACCTGAGGTCCCTTCCAACCCTAGTTTTCTACAATTCTATGAACTGAAAATTGTGCATTCATATTCAATAAAAAGCATAATATAAGCATGCAACCAACCACCTGTGAAGATGTGGGTACATATATGAAACAGCCTTGTTCTCAAAACCTTGCACAGTTAATCCAACATTTTAGATCTGATTCTGCAACTCCAATATCATTGTCTCCATCAACTTCCTTAGCCAAAGGTTGTCTCTTATGTACAGTAATTATGTCCCTGATTTAGCAAGGTACACACACAGATGCTTAATTTTTAGCATATGAATACTCTCACTGACTTTAAGGTTACATGTTTAAGTTAGACAAAAGCTTAAATATTTTGCTGAACCAAACCTATAAAACTGTCAGCAACTATAATAATGTTTCTGTGAAACAGTAAAAATACATCAGAATAAGTCAACAACAGCCAAGCTCTCTTTCCAAAGGATCCATTGCCACAAACAGAGTTATTTTGTATAACCACATGAGGACTTCAGAGTTGGTGATATTTGTTATATTAGTCCAGCGAGCACACATTATCTCTGTCTCTACAACACCAGGTCTGTCATTCATTTCCGGAGACAATCACAGCTGGAGTTATACATTCAACTTAGAAGTTGCAGTTTCCAAGGAATTTAATAAATAGAGTAAAGGTGCTAGACTTTTGTGGCCAATGAAAGGAAAAAAGGAAAGAATAAAGAATAAATGGAAAAACAATGTTGCACTGTTTTCAGGTGCCAATTTTTCCCGTCACCCTTTTCTGACTGTATATGTCTAATCTAAAGGATTTTTCTTTATCCTTATGTCATAATCACTGTGACAACTCAATGGATTATGCTTGATAAATTATCAATGTAGAAATGATCTACTAATTCAAAAGAAAACAACAGCCAATCAGGTCCTCTGTAAATTTCAACTTCGGTTTTGGTAAACCCCAGCTATAGGTGATCTTTGATGGCATGGGAAGGCCAGGAGCAGTCCTTCTTATATGCAGTCTTTTGGGGGAATGCTGAATTATAGTGACATCACTCAAAGGCAGATGTAGAAGTCTGGAGTGAAATCTTGGACCCACTCAAGTCATTAGAGGTGTTGTCATTGATTTCAGTGGGGCTAGGATTTAACCCTTAAGAGCTTCTTGGTGGATATGAAGAGAACCAGACATGTGGTATACATTTTAAATAGCAAAGTACATCAATATTATCTTCCCCCTACACACCCCACATCTGTTTTCCTTAAATTCTTATTGAAGTGTAAAGATTGAACACACCAGATTTCATTATGGCTTATTTCCCACTATCGGTTATTAAAAACAATAGCAGAAAAGGCATATGATGAGAGGTTCAAGCATAAATTTCAGTATATCATTATGAGAATAAATCTTTAACCAGGGACATTATGCAAGTTATAGTAACCTCAGTGAACAGCTTCTTCTCTGACATACTGTCAATGTGGAACTTTTTTGACAGCTGACATTAATTTTTCATTGATTTCATTTAAAGAGCTAGAAAAAGGTACATAGTTAATTGTGGTATCCCGAAGTCACAGCCTTCTGCCATACAAAGAGCTGTATTTCCTGCAAGCTTTGTATCCAGCTATCGAGCTCTAGAGAATGGATTCCATTGTCAAGTCATCCATTAATACAGTGTTGCTCAACGTTTTGGTCTCATGGGCCAGATGAGTGGGGCAGGGGCCAGTACAAGGGCCATACTGAGCCCTGTGTGCCAGGATTGGGTCCTGGGATTGGGCCCTAGGGGCCTAGTGCTGCTCCTCCCCCATCCCCATACATCAGGATTGGTCCCCAGGGGCCTGGTACCATCCCCTCCTACCCCAGCGTACCAGAACTGGGCCCTTGGACCTGGCACCACACCCACCCAGCCCTGCACACTGGGATCAGGTGCCCAATCCACCACACAGGACCCAGGGCTCCCCGTGGGTCCAGAAATTTGGCAGTTCAGGAGAGGTTGCATCACTCTCTTGCTGCAAAATTTCCAGATCCGTGGGGAGCCCTCCAGGCTGGATGAGGGGGACATGGGCTGGATCTGGCCTGTAGGCTAGAGGTTGAACAATCCTGCACAAATACATTAACATAACATTCTTTTCTGCCCCCACAAGGTAAATTTACTTCTAAATACAATGACATATTGGTATTTTCTAATGAAAATGGATTTAGATTCCTTCCTCTCCCACCCCTCTCCCAGTCTTAATCTGTCACATTGGAAAAGATAAATATGCTAATTTTGCATTTACACAGAATAACACAGACTGTTATATACATCAAGAACTTGAAGTCTCACAGTGTTGGAGTTTTGCCCATGTAAGCTCAAGGTTAAAACGATAAGCTACACAGCAAGCACTGGGGAATCCACTTCTTCATTGATTATGCTGCTCTATGACTGCCAAGTTGTTGCTGTCTGGTAGCAAGATTAAGGCTTAAAAAATGAATGCATGATGGGATCTCATTTAGGTTCACATCCTTCCCCAGATGTGCCGGTTCTTTGTCCATGGCCTGATTTCACAGGGGATGTAAGCTTTACAATGGGTCAGTATGTAAGACTGTGCCTAGTTCTTAAACTTATGAGTGCTCAAGATACATGGGATCAAGACATAAGGTCTGAACTGGATCCTTACTGGCTGGCAGGATCTCTGGGAGTCAAGCTGCTAAAATCCTACACAGTGCTTAAACCTTGTGCACTTTGTAACAGTTGTAATTTTTCATTTTCTCTCTGTATTATCATGTACAGTGGTGCTGGTGAAAGGTACTGTGCTGCCAGCCCTGGAGACCACTGCCATCTCTCTACCTAGAATGGGCTAAACCCTTGTTAGTGAAGACAAGTATCAGCCTACGTAATCAACCAGATCAACCAGTCTACATAATCAACCATATACCATAGTTGATAGACACCTGTGAATTTTTATGTTAGAGTTACTCCTACAATACTACAATATTGGCTGGTTGCACAGTTCATATAAATACTTACATTTCATTTAACTGAAAATTACTGCTGCTGACGAACTATCAAAACTCTGAAGGGCTTTTGTACACACATGCTGCAGAAATCCCCTTTGCTTCTTTCAGTTCTAGGATATGATTTTATTTGTTCATCTCCTCTTGTTTAGCATCATTGCAACCAGGGAGACAGAGGTCCAAACACACTGAATACCACTGGTTTGAACCAGTTTCCTTTTTGTCCTCCTACCTCTAGGTTAAATTCTTATTTCAGTAAACAGTAATATGCCTGCGGTCCTGTGTACCATCTGAATAGCCATGTTCTTTTTCTCACATGAACTCAGTATTTATGTTATTCTGTGGAATACTTAAAAAATGGAGAGCAAACAACAAGCTCACCTGCTACATTGTGACGTATTCCATCTGAACTTAATAGAGGCAATCTACTGTATATAGGAAGTTATCGATAGTGTATTAGGTCTAAGTCTTTCTTTAGAATGCTACTGCTTTTCTGGGACTATCCATGTTCTTGGAGTATTTATGAAGAAGCATTTATATAATCTTATTTTAAGGAGAGAAGGAGGAAATTACAGCTAAGCAGCTACAGGTGGTCAAGAATTTTTCAAGGAAACATTTTTTCATCAAATAAACACAATACTTCTTTTGAAAACATATCCATTTCCAAGACATTTCCACTAGAAAAGTTTCCCAGGTCCACAATAGAATTTCTGGGCAGGGAGCAAGCAAGAGAAAGAGCCATCCACACAAAACAGCCTATATTCCTGTGGCTAAGGGACTTACCTGGAGTGTAAGAGATCTAGGTGAGTTTCTTAACCCTTGATTTAGTCAGAACTGGTATTCATGCATTCTACCCAGTGCTGTTTGGTATTAAAAATGGCCAGGTTTGATTTCTAGGGGTTCCTATTAATAAATTGAAATAACAAAGGATCAAATTCCTACCCAGAAACATGGGAAAACTAAGTGAACTATCTGGGCACTTATGATGAGCAAAATTTTCCCAGTCACAGACCACAGAATTCCAGAAGTTAAGCAAATAAGACTTTTTCAACAGAAAAGTATGATAAACAGCAATTTAGGGAAATCAGGTGAGATTACCCCAAGGTTATTTATCAATTAAAAAAAAAATTGTATCTGAGGCCAAATTAGCCAAAACTAATTCCAAATCCAAGAGTCCAGAACCATAAGTGGTCCTACTACTGGCAAACATCCTCCACCAAAACCTGGGGCTTCAAATGTTTTCAAAACCTTTTGCAGGCATCTTATTTGCAGGCCCAAGCCTGGAGGCTTGGGGTTCAGATGCCTCTGAGTTTTGCTTGCCCTTAGCCATGCAGCCCTTGGAGCAAGCAAGGGAGGAGACTCCCATTTCCATAAACTGGGTTTAAAGCAGCTACACTTTGGCAGGCACTGAACTACACCAGAAGAGCAGATCTCCCACAGAGCGCTTCAGGAAAACTGCCTTCATGGACACAAATACATGGTATTTCCCCTGCCAGCTTAAGAAGCCACTACACTTGATCTGAGCCTTCAAGAGATGCTTGAAAGTTGTCCTCCTCCCAGAGGTGTGATGGGAGTGAGGAAATACCTGTAATGCTTTTGGTTCTAGTCAGTCACAATTAGCAAGTCATAGTTTAGAGTCCACAATTCAGGCAGGTGGTACTCTCCCCCATATGTGGCATGTAGTTTCCAGGGGCTCTGTTACCTCTCCAGGCCATAGTTAATATTGGATAGGAAGGTCCTCTCCCAGGGTCCTTCACTGGGAGCTGCTTTTCTGCTCTCAGCTGCTTCTGCAGGAGTAATCATCATCATTGTTCTGCCAGCCTGTTGCTCCCTATCCCATGTTGACACCATTCAGTTTTCCAGGCCATCTCAAATCAAATTATGTAGTGCTGTAAAAATTTTAATGGGGAAGACTTCACATCCAAAATCCCAACTGAATCCTTATCCACCCTTCTTATTCTTGCTTTGCTTTGCTTTAGGTGTTTTTCCCTCACCATTGTAGTCTGTGTCCAAAGTTAGGGTGACTCCTGACCCCAGGCACA
Source organism: Crocodylus siamensis (assembly GCF_052110815.1). Classification (NCBI taxonomy): domain Eukaryota; kingdom Metazoa; phylum Chordata; order Crocodylia; family Crocodylidae; genus Crocodylus; species Crocodylus siamensis. The sequence continues at coordinate 116,079,438 of NC_143396.1, read as the reverse complement.
TTTGACTTTATTCACTTATCTATCCATTTCCAAATGTACCTATTTTATCTACTTCCAACTCCAAAGCTTAACTTCATTTTAACAAAAATGCATCAAACTGTCGCATAAAAGAGGTGAAAATAGCACATGCGAATAATTTGCCAATGAGGTTAGGCCCCTATACCTAGTTCTTTTGCTCATTCATAGAAGCCAGCAGGTAGCTATCTTCCCTACAGGCTCTCTGTTTATCTGCAACTCTCAGGCTTTGTCCACAAGAACCTCTTTGAGTAATTCTCAACTAGAGAACCTACAATCGAAGGATCTTCAGGGGTGTCATGGGGTTTCATGCAATGTTAAGACTGTTGAGTGTGAAAACATGATTCAAAAGATAAACCCAGCAATTTCAAATTGGAATTCATGGTGTTAAAACAGGGGTGGGCAATACAGCCTGCGGGCCAAATCTGGCCCGCCAGGCAATTTTACATGGCCCGTGGGCGCCCACCAACTAACTGTACCATGCCCAGCCCAAGTGTCTCACTGCCACCCTCGTGCATGGAAGGGCCCAGCCCAGCCAGCATTCAGCTGCTGGTGCAGCCGCTGCGGGACCTGCTGGGCTTCCCTGGCATTCAGCAACACATCCTTATCTCCCTAGTGCAGCGCTCACTCCAGAAAGCAGGTAGGGAAGCAGGTGGGGGGAAGGTGGAGCTGTGCAGGCACATGGAGCGTGAAGCTTGCAGGAGCACAAAGCCCCTGTCCAGGGGAGCAGTGAGAGCATGGACCTTGGCTGGGCAGGGTGAGGATGTGATGGAGGGTGGTGGGGTGTGGGGTTCCCCCCCACACACACTTCCCTTATGGTGCACAGCTTCTACAACCAGCAGCAGCAGCTGGCAGTGGGCGCTTGGGGTGCTCAAGACACACACAGGCACTGCCACCCAGTGGCACGTGGCTCTGGCCAGCACTACATGTGGTGTCAAGGAGTGCAGCCAGGCTAGCCCACCCCTATCACACAGGGTGCCCTGAAGTGCATGTGCAGCTCCCAGCACTCACAAGCCACCAGGGCAAGCCCGGGGTGATAGAGCCAGCTGCCTACCCTAGCCCCTGCCAGGTCCCAGGACTTTGCTGGGAATCAGCAGGGTGGGGCTCCCTCCCCAACTTCTGGTAGGGTCCTTGGTTCTGCATGCCAGGGGACAGGAAAGGCAGCTGGTTTCATTGCATGGGGCTTCCTGCAGTGGCATACAAGTGCCAGGAGCTGCATGTGTACTGCAGGGAGCCCTGCACGATAGAGGCAGGCCAGCCTGGCTGCACTCCTTGCCACCATGTGCAGGTGCTAGCCAGAACCATGTGCGGGCCATGGGCACTCCAAGCACCTGCCTGCTACTTGCTGCTGCTGGCGGGGGCTGTGCATCATTGAGAGGAGTGTGTGGGAAGTCCCCCCATCATCCCTCATACCCCACAAACCCCACACACCCACTTCCTGCCCCACATCAACCCCCAGTCCCAAGATGACAACCAGGGGCCAGGGCACCTATCAAATGGCAGGGGTACCCCTGCGGCCCTCGACAGCTCACCAAAACTAATTAAGTGGCCCTCCAGCTGAAATAATTGCCCGCCTCTATGTCAAAAACAACCTGCTGTGGTTCCTGAGTTTTTTGCAACACAATAATTCTTTATTTTATCAAGTCAGAAGTGACTGAAAACTAAGAGTTGACATTTTCTGAGGGATGCCTTGAGTCTAACAAGGTTGAGAACCTCTGCTTTAGAGCAGCACAACACAGGCTTAAACATAATGCCATCGTCTATTTCTGTCAAATGGGCTGTTTTTACAGAAGAGGACTACCTCAACAAACAAAAGAAAAAAGAAAGAAAAAAGAAAAAGAAGAGAGGTACTGGAAGACAGATTTCTCCACTTTTATGGGTCCAAATTCAGATTTAAAAAAAGATTGAACTTGAACCCATTGGCCACATCCACATGAGCACAAACATTTTCCTTCCTTGGGGACAAGAAGAAATAACGCATCTTGTGCCACTGCTATTTGTCCCTGAGGAAAGCCCATGCCACAAGCCCTCTGGTGCATGGCAGGTTACTCCGAGTGGGGTAGGGGAGGCTGGGGCAGCAACTGCACTGGCTCTAGCAGCCTTACCTGGGGTCTTGGGCACCTCAGAGAACTGCAGTCATGGTGCTCCTGCAGCTTGAAGCCTGGCCAGCAGCTGGCATGTTGCTCTGGTAGCCAAGCTACAGTTTTGGGCAGCACACGCTGCCGTTAGGTGCACCACCCCAGTTTTTTAAGGCATGGGGTTTTTTTGATCCCTTTTTAAGACATGTTTTTTTTTGATCCCGGGATCTCCTGGGGTCAACCACCACCCCCTCCCTCCCACTCACCCACCCACCCAGTACTGCACATCCATGCTGGTCTGGACACAGCAATTTAGTGCAAACATCACACAGTTCGTAGATACTTTAAGTGACATACTATCTCTGTGTTTTGGGGATGGGGCAGGGGAGAGAATGTGTTTATAAGGATGTTCTACCATCCTGTATCTGTACCTGCATATTGGGAAGAGAATTAACTATTTTGCATGGAAAATGACTTCTTGTGGGAAATTCAAGGTACAAGGCCCACAGGCTTGAAATGACTGTCAAGTAAAATAAACGGATGTTTTGGGACACTGCTCTCCAAAGGCTTGTTGAGCATTTCCTTGCTTGGCTTGTGTACAGTGTGCTGTGAGCTTTCAACATGACCTTTGGCTTTTGGAATGCTGTGCAGCATCTGTGGAGCAAGCCTGTCTGTTCCAGCTAAACAGCGATAGCAAACACAGCAAGAGATGTTTTGTTACTGAGTCGGTCCATTTTTTATCAGCGAATGAAATGCTGCTGATTCAGCAAAACATTGCTAGAGGTGTTTAAACTGGATGGTCAGAGACAAGTTTTGTTCTTGCATGAAAGCCTGAGTAAATGGGCTTTGCTTCCAGATGGACTGTGGCTGCCCTTGCAAGTTACGAGAAGCAGATGAGACTGGCTTCTTCTAGTCGGTGTTCCTGTTTATTCCACGCATAACTGCAGTGGCTATGTCCATGCTGACGATCTTTCAAATCTGTACTCTCCTTTGTTCCACCTTGAATCTGTTGAGGGGGTAAAGTAGAGATCAGCTATGTAAAAGGGTGGAGTTTTGTCCCCCTTGGGCATGTCCAGACAAGTGGGCAAATGTGGTTTGCGGCGCTGCAAACTGCACATGAAGAACATGCAACTGCATGCTGTGCTGTACTGCAAATTTGCAACGCAATGCCAAAATCTGATACCAGGATGCCTCAATATAAAAAAAACAAAACCACTGCAAAAAACAATGCAGCACACGTGGCAAAGGCATGCACCACCAGGAATGGAGCCTGGCCAGTCAGAGCCATGCTCTGGCTGCTGGCAAGGATCTGTGTGGCCAGATTGGTGCTGCTGTTGCCCCAGGAGGCCCCTGGGGCCCCAGGTAAGGCTGCTGGGACCAGCCACCCCTATCCCACCTGGGATAATTTGGCATGCTGCGGAGTGCACACGCAAGGGCATGCCCTGGGTCACAAAGCAGCAGCACAAATTTATGGGGACGTGCCCTTTGGGTGCATCCAGACAAGTGAGGACGTGTGGTATGTGGCACTGCAGACCCATCTGTGGTGCCACACACTGCATGTTGGCATTCCCCGCTCTGCTACTTTGTAGTGCGGGGCAGTTTTTTGATCCTGGGAGATTCCGGGGTCAAAAAAACCCAAGCTAAAAAAAAGCGGCACGTGGCAGTAGACCATGCTGCCCAAAACCCAAGCCTGGCCAACCAAAGCCACATTTTGGCTGCCAGCCAGGCCTCCTGCTGCAGGATTGCTGTGGCTGCAGTGCCCAGAGATCCCCAAGACTCCAGGTAGGGCTGCTGGGGCCTCCCTTACTGCACCCAGAGTAACCTGGCACATGCCAGAGCGTGCGTGGCATGGGCATTCCCCGGGGACAAATAGCTGCAGCACAAGGTCCCATTCTTGCTTTTCTGGACATGCCCCTTAGGTCCAATTTGACTCCACTGTGCTGGGTACGAACATATACACAGAAGGGCACGATCCCTGTCTACATATGTTCTGCCTCTGTCCCTACTTTGAGACCTTGGAGCCCTGTACAACTGATCTGATTTGCTCCTATAACTTCATCCATACTAATCGAGTCTAAGTTTCCTCTGGGGAAACAGATACATTTTTTAAACATAAAAAGTTTCCCTGTGTCCCTCAGAAGGTGCAAGCCCCGTCCTCCTTCAGTCCTCACAATTCCCTTTCAGACTCTACTAAAATTAGAAAGATGTCATTTTTAATTTGTTGCAAACCCAATGAGTAAAACTAAGCCAGAGATTTTCAGACATGCTTTTCCCCAATAGCCCTCCACTTCAGGGACTTTCCCACTGGGAAATTCAACCAGTGTTCTGTTTATTCTGGTGTCAAGCTTGGGACAGTGGAGTTTCAAAAGAAACCAGTGTGATTTGTTTATGTTAAGATAGAGCCCTTCACTGAAATGTCATCTTCTGTTTTCTTGATCTCTCCCATAATTTAGATTATTTAGATCCAGACGCTTCCTATTCAGACTGGGTGATTCTAAGCAAACACAATTTTAATGCCTTATGTTCCCTAGATTCCTCACTGAGTCCCATTCAAGTTCGATAATTGCCACAGCACAAAAACTGGGGTCTGGCAGTAACCTTCTGCAGGAAAAAAAATGGGACTGTATTTCTTATTTACCAGCTTCATAACCATTCCCAGCTCTTGTGAGCACAACAGTATGGAATTGCTTAAAGCGGCTTGGCCTTTGTCCATTTCCTTTTGACATTCACAGGATAACAAAGTTATAATTAAAGACACCTTTGCACTTTCGATGGAGGGATTTGCCGTGAACGCAAACTGCCTCACCCTTGTAGAAGAAAGTGGAAGGAGCCGTTCCCTTCATGGCTCTGTTCCCTTGGCCAAGCACTCTGCAGAGCCAGGATTCACACTTTGCCCCAAGCTGTGAGAAGATGTACGTCTACCTATATTGTATTATCTGTCACTAACAGGGAACTAATTAGAGCCAGCAGGTTTCTGAAAAAGGAAGGGGGAAAGCAGGGGAAGGGAACACATCTCTGAGCTTTACAGCCAACTGCTTGTACTTGTCTGGTACTTGTCTCTCAGATGGAGCCCTAAAGTAAATCCTTACTTTTACAGATAGGTGAAAAAGAAAGAGGTTTATTACATCCACATGCTAGTGTCAGGCTGGTAGTCATGGCAAAGCATGTGTCTACATGATTCTTTATGGGTAATTCATGCTGTTTTGGTAGTGTCACAATCACTGTAATATTTAATGCTGCTCAGGGCAGGGCTAGTGGTAATTGTAACAGCCGTCATTGGGCCAGGAGACTGGGACATGTAACGTGTTATCTGTAGGTTGTGTAACTTGGGCCAGAAAGTGAAATTTCAGTTTCTTGATTGTACTTACGTATCATCACAGTAATGTATGAGAGTTCCCCCAAAAGTTCAACATGGACCAAACCTGAGACACGTTTGCTGAGGGAAGCATTCTGTATTGCTGTTTGTACCTCAGCCTTCCAGTTTTGACTTGTTCCTCTCCAGCTGGGCCTCTCCTTAGGGATGCACAGTGTTGATATGTGCCCTACGTGTAAGGTGAGCAAGCATTTGCAGGGGATTAGCCTGAGATCAAACTCATGTTACATCCCCTATGTTAGAAAGGAGTTTGGTTCAAAATGAGGTGAAGGGCCTATGCTTTAAATCACCCTACCACTTAACTCCTCTTAGCCCAAGCTTTAAAAAGCATTTGTGTTTTCCAGACAGTAGAAATGATCAGAAATAGAGTCTGACATCTGTGGCTGTACACGAAACCGAGGGCAAGACTCCTGGAGCTAGACTTCTGAACTACCCGAGAATCTGCTCCTAAACCTCCTAGTCTCTCAGGCAAACCTTGCTATAAGCACCTACAGATTTGTTAATTCAAGGTTAAATCACTCTGGTGTATACTGTCTGGGATTAAGTTGGCAGAAATCTCTCTTGAATGCAGAATACAGCTTCCTGCCTTTGAACAGAACAGAGCAAAATGTTTGACAGCCTGTTATAGGGATCTATGTTGTAGCCATGTTGGTCTGAGAAAAGAGAGATCTACAAAGTTCTTGTATCTTTTATTAGACGAACTAATTAGTAGCAAAAACCCCCCTTTCTTTGCAAGCTTTCAGGCAGAAACACCCTTCTTCAGGCTGAGGAGGAATCAAAGATTGTAAAAGTCCTCTTAGATAGAAAGGAAACTTCATTTTGCTCAAGGGATGTAGAGAGTGGAAATTTATTCCCCTGGGTATCTCTGAGTCCTTTTGTGCGAGTGTTGGTCTTTGATGTATAAATAAGGCTGTTGGTGTCCAATGTCAGAGAGAGATAAGGAGGTGAAAAATCCTTGTTTCTTGTTTAGCAATGAAGTTTACTTTTCAAAACAGCTAAAATATGATATCTTCCATGGTTCAAAAATCTATGTTGTAGCTGTGTTGGTCTAAAAAAAGACGTACACAAAGCCCTAGGTTTAGAGGTGATACAGCATGCTATATATATTCTTGGTATTGGCTGACAGTTAACTCTGGAGAAGCAAGAGGCAGAATGGTCTGTGCTCCCAGCAGTGGCAAAATGGAAAGTTTAGTAATTGACAGTGCCAATTAGCCTGATTAGCACCTTGTGGACTACATGGGTACAATGCTTCTGGTCAGGGGTTGCATGCACTGAGCAATGCAGCAAGTTTAAAAGCACCACTGCCCAACAGAGTCATTTGCTGTTTAGATATGACCCTACTTACCTCAGATATAGCTTCTCCTTCTGTGTCATCTCTCTGCACCTAGTCAGATGACAAGCAGGTGCATTTTATTATGTGCATTCAATTCCATAAGAAATGCATCTGAGGCCTAATCTGGCTTTGTTTAGAGTACAATCCAGCCTTCTTAATATGTATGCTAATTACAGATAATCTAACGCCTTGTCACTTAGCCTTTTCATAACAACTTTTTACATCCTGGAAGACTATTACCATAATATCAGTCTTCACATGTATAGTTCAAGCAAACCTTAACCTTTACCCACCAATCACATTTTCTAAACTTTCTATTTTTATTGCTGTCCTATGGAGTCTGTATAACTTGAAGTGCTTAGGACAGGATGCAACACTCCAGCCTCATCAACACCAAGTAGAGAGCAAAAATTTTCTCCTGTGTCCTCTAAGTGTTAATGTTGCCCATGTTAATGCTTGCCTTTTTCCCCACAACATCAGATTTTGACTGGAATAGTTTGTGGTTCACTACAACACCCCCCCACACACACATTTTTTGACTTACTGCTGCCTAGCAGTCACCCTCCATATCTTGTATTTATGCCAATTTTTTTCTTCCTAAGCATCACACTGGGCACATTTACATGTGCCTCTTTTAAGCAGGCTTAGCCTAAAATCGCCATTTTAAGGTGCATTAAGGGTGCATTTACATGTGCATGCCCATAATGTGCCTTAAGAATGGCAATTTAAGGCTACGAGAGCCTAAATCTAGGCGTGAATAGCTATGTCGCATTAGTGCACGTGTAGACATATTAATTCACATTAACGCGGTGTGTGTCAATGGATAGACGCCACGTTAATGAGCATTAATACGTTTGCACATGCGCTAATGTGACTTAGCTTTTTGTACCTAAATTTAATGTGCACATCCACGTGTAGATGTGTGCCTAAAATTGCCTTAGTGTGCCTTAAGCAAAAGCGTATTAAGTTTAGGAGCACATAAATACAGAGGTAGACATGCCAACTTTGTACTTTTCTTAATTAAATCTCACCATGTTGATTTTGGACCATCCCTGCTATTTAAAAAGTTCATTTTGAAAGCTTTCCTCCATAGCGCTTTCAATCTCTCTTACTATTATTGGAAATTTTTGTAAGTGAACTCTCTATTCTGTCATCCAAGTTATTAATGAAAATATTGAATAGAGCTAAGCTCAAGACTGACCTCTGTGGAAACCTACTCATCATGAGCTTCTTAGTTCAGAAATTTCAAAATCAATATGCTTTAATGAAAATACACTAGTATCCTTTATTTAAAATCTGCTAGTTATTCTAAACCTTGTGGCCGAATCCAGACGTGCAGGCACATGTGGTTTGTGGTGCCATAAACCTCTTTGCAGTGCCACAAACTGCACAGGTTGCAAGTTAAACCACTTGCTGTGCTGCTCGAGCAACATTTGCTACCAGGACTTCTTGGGAGGAAAAAAAAAAAACCCTGGAAAAAAAAAAGCGCCACAAAGCATGCCAAAGTGTTGGGTGCCAGGACAAATGTGGAGAAACCTGCCTCCTCCCTCATCTCTGTGTGCTGTGCAACCCCTGCGTTGAGGTGCCCTGTGCCCCAGCCAGCTGCTCCCCAGCTAGCTGGGATGTAGTGCATCTCAAGATTGGGTTGGGTGCTCCCCCATCTCCATGTGTCTCAATGCAGACCATGCAGAGACATGGGAGCAGCCAGCCCAGGTAGCAGCCTGCTTTCCCACCTCAAGGCACACTGAGCCTCTGCCAGGGAGCAAATTTGTGGCTCTACTATTTGGGCTGCTGCAAACACACACTCCTACTCATGTGGACACAGCCTGCGAGTGTATCTAGACATGACAGTAATGAGTGCCTAGTAAAAACTTGTCGTGATAGGAAATCATCATTAGGTATTCTGTACAAGCGCAGCATTTTGACCAGTCTTTTGATTAAAACCAAAAAATCCCTCCTAGTTTTTCCAACCTAAATAAAATCTCTGCTCTGAGGAAAAAAGAAGACATTTGAAGGCATTACTAATGATTCTTTGGTCAATTATTTAGTATTCTTTACACTTCAAAACAGACCTCATCTGTTTCTTCTTCCCAGTGAGTTTTGGAGATAAGCATTATAATACCACATCAAAAAATGTGTGAGAAGATGCAGGCGCAGAGTAATTTCTGTACCAGAATGAACCAATTGCGCTAATGCTACAGAATAGGGATTCATTTCTGTCTGATCTCAGCTAGATTTGGCTCCGCCTGGATGGAGAAAAATCAATCAACCTTGTAATTTTTATCCTTAGCTAATTTAAACACATGCTATAAAGTTTTTGAAAAAATCATATTTTAGCAAAACCAAAGGGCATTTTCTCTGCTATCAGCCATATTTTCAAGCTTTAATATGGAGAGTTCTTTTGGATTCTGAGTTAGTTTTCTATTCCCATTCATAATAGTTATTTCTAAAAGCTTCAAGCAAGAGTACTTAAAACTTTTCTGTTAACACTTTTTTCCTACAAACAAGTCTTCCTAGAAAATTACTGCTTTCCTTGAAAATGTTACATTTTTCACAACAAAAGCCAATTCATTTACACTTTTAAGAGAAGACTAGTTTTAATTCAGCTTTCAGCCTAATGTTTTTTCCCCGCTTACCACATTAAAAAAAAATTAACCTTTCCAATGAGTGGGTGGATGGGAGTGGGGGGAATATCTTAATATCTTTCTGAAGACCTCTAATTTCAAATGCCTAGTATCTGTCTGTCCTTGTTCTCAGTCTTTTTCCAGAATTTTCCTTTTGCCCTCCATCTTTTCTTTTACCTCTTTCCCTTTTGCTCTCTCCTAAAGCCTTTTGCTGAACACCGAGCGATCAACTTAAACTTTATGGCATATTTTTAAACATACTCATCATACACACGCCCTGTGATGTGATGTGGGGGGTGACTGGAAAATATACGTGGAATTGGATGAAAATGTTGTAGTTTTCCCCAGCTCATCTTAAGTTTTTCTTTTCCTTCACAGTGGATTCACTGCCCTCTGCTGCCCTAGATGAGAACAATTAATAGAGTTTCGAGCAAGTCATTTAAGGGATCTTTCTCTCTCTTTTGTATGCCATTTTAGAATTGCAACATTCATAGATTGATATCTCAATTTGACAGCCATTCAACTGGTTCAGGGGTGGCTGCATGGATTGATTTTAAATTGCCATTAAATGATCTAATTGGGCAATCCTTCACAATGTGTTGTGCCGTCTGAAAAGTCGGACCACAAATCACAACCTGGACTCTCTTTGATTCTCCTTTTATGAAGCAGATGTCCACATTTTCCATGAAGTGTCCAGATGCGATTCAGGGAGGACCAAATCTTTCTGTCTAGGTCAAATCCTGGCTGGGGGGGATTGTAGGGTCTCTAACAATGTATTTCTGTGGCAGGTTGGTATTTGCCCAGGCTTCCCTCCGTTGTTTTTCGATGCTCTTGTTATCACCGTAGGGCTTCTTGGCGTATTTCCAGAAGGGCTTTCTAGATTTGAGCCTATCCACTGGTGGCATAGTGAGGTCCTTGTTGACTGGGAGGTTTGGGTTACTGATGGTCTTATGGTATTTCCTCACACATGTGGCATTGCAGCAGAGCTGCGCGGGGCCAGTTTGTTCTAAACTGGGGAGCACTGTTTCATAGTTTCATAGTTTCTAGGGTCAGAAGGGACCTGAGCAGATCATCTAGTCTGACCCCCTGCCATGGCAGGAAAGATTACTGGGGTCAAATGACCCCAGCAATGACTGTGCTAGAGTGGCCATCTGAAGCGTGGTTGCATTTGCTCCTCATGTCATTCCAGCCAGTTTATGCACAAGGTTAACTTGTGCTTTCATTTTTTTTAAGGGATCATTTTAATGTAAAAACGAAATATCTAATCATGTCAAATATTTCTAGGAAAAGCAAAAACTTTTGCTACTTGCTGAGCTTTCTATTAAACCAAAATGGGATTTCAGTAAAGGGCTTTCATGTTGTTTTATAAAAGTAAGGTATTTTCATTACATTAGACTATTATAGAAGGAGGATAAAAAAAAAGGGAGCTTAACCCTCTGACCCAGCTCCCGGTGTTTGACAGCGGACATTGATGCTACACTGGGAGCTGGGGTTGAATCTGAGTCCTCCCACCTTATAGGCCCAGGCCAGCTCCCCCTCCCAAGACCCCAGCAGTGGTAGCTAGGCCAGGCCCACGCAGCTGGGTACTCAGATTCACCCCCCGACCCTAGCTCCTGGTGTGGCAGCCAGGTCAAAATGGTTGCACTAGGAGCTGGGGCAGGGGTGATGGATCCAAGCCCTGGTTGGGCCTGCAGGGCATGGGGGTTCAAATTCTGCCCCCTCCAGCTGAAATGGGTCAAGAGAAGTACTTTCCTCTGACCTGCCTTCTCCCTTCCTCCCCTCTCTGGAGGTGAGAAGAATATCTCTTCTCTGTGGCAGACCCAAGGTCGGGGCTGGGTTGCTGCTTGCCTAAGCAAGCTCCAGGCCAGCCCTGCAAAGGTGCATAGGATGTGGGCAAAATTGCCCATAATTCACTCTTGCAGGAAACCTGTACGGAAGTTCCCTAAGGTGCTCTGCCATAGCTGATTAAATAAGGGTCAATTTTTTTGTGCTATTGGCCATTTTAAAAGTGCAGGACAGCCATGAATATTTGTTGTTATGGTTCTAGAGTGCCTCGTCTAGTGGGGCCTCGTCACACAAAAAATGTAACTTCTGTAAGTGCCCCAGGTTACTTTTGAAAATGGGACATTGATTTTCAGAAGTGTCTAGCTGCCTGATAGGTACTAGCTCCATTTGAAAATCCCATCAGCACCTCTCTGTCTCTTAAGACAAGTAAATACCTTTGGAAATCTGCCCCCTAAGTCATTTTTGTGCTTTTAAAAATGTTGTCCACAAAGGCAATTAAAAAAACAGAACGTTCAAAAAAAGGATAAAACTAGTGGGACTTTTTCACTGCATCTGTGTGTGGACTAGATGACCTCTGAGGTCCCTTCCAACTCTATATTCCTAAATGGAGGAAAGACCAAAAGGAAATCATCCTATATTGATCTTCTAAGAAGAATGGATAGTGCCACTTTTAAAGTCAGACTCCAGAAAGTCTGGGATACAAAACTAAAATCACTTTATTTTTGTTTTACTCTTATTTCAGGAAATAACCTGCAAATTCCAAAGAGAATCCAGGAGGTTCTCACAACAAATTTTATGTGCAAGAAGTGTGGAATTAGATATATTAAAAATCTGAACAATTAAAAAGAATGACAGGGAAATGTTGCTTCGAATTCCTTCTTTCGAAGGAGCCTTGGGGGTTTATATTTGAATAACCTGAGTTATGAGAAAGACTCGGGAAGTGTTATTATAAGGGACCCTCTATATGTGCAGGTAAAGGCGCAATAGGATCTGAGGCATGATGCACACAAACACACCTCCTGCCATGCCACATCTGCATGGCATTGTGGGCTCCCCCTGCACTAGCAAGAAGCAAGCTCCCATCAGCTGACCCAGGCACCCAGCCTCAGGGGTCCCTGCAGCAGGGAGACCACAAATGACCACAACTGAGGACGCTCCATACACCTTTCATGGTTGGGACCACCTTTCGTGGCTGACGCAGTGTCTAAGCTGTGGAGCTCTCTGTGTACCTCCATGGTTTGGACATCACCTCAGCTGCAGTCCCCCAGTGGCAGGGATGCATGAAGCACCCCCACAGCTGGGATACTGCATCAGTTGTGATCTCTCAGCTTTAGGGGTGCATAAAGGGCCCCCGTGGTTAGGACACCGTGTCAGCTGCAGTCTCTCAGCCATGGGGTGTGCAATAGTTGCCTCCACATCCGGGAGTCCTATCAGCTGGTGGGGCCATAGAAGCAGGGGTATGTGCTCTCATGGCTGGGAGCCAACATCAGCTGGGAGCTCCCAGTCTCAGGGGTGCATGTGGGCTCCCCCAGCTGGGAGCTCTGATCAGCTGATGAGGCTCCCAGCCATGGCAGCCCATTGGTCACTGCTGTGGCTAGGAGTCCTGTCAGCTGACAGGGCTCCCAGTCACAGAGGGCTAGGCTACACAAGAAAATTAAAGTTGGATAGAAACCAGCTATAAAGTTCCTACACATTTTCCATCTCTCAACTTTATAGCTGGTTGGACCTTTTTAAGGCACGATAGTTAATTTGCACGTGTAGCTAGTGTAAATTATGCAATTAACCATGTCATTGTATAATACATGTAACAATTAGAGGAGGCCTTGAATGCATTACTGCTGGGTATTAAAATGTGATTCATACAAAATCACCTTGTTTTGAGCCTTGGCTTCAAGCAAACAACACAACATGCCCATTCACCCACCCACCCACCCAGCAGATTTGCTTGAGTTTCTCTCTATACTAGACCTAGAGAAAGGGATGAGGACTTATAGTCTACGGTTGATTCAGTAGGTCTGAAGCTGTCCAGGAGTTAGGTTTACATCTGGCTCTGGGCCTGGCTGTATCAGCAGAAGTGCTGTGGAGATTTCTCTCAGCTTTTCTCCTTCCTTCTTCTTGGGCAAAAAGGCCAAGGTTACACATTTTTTGCAAAGGTATGCCCACATTGCTCTGGAGGACCTCTTTCTTCTTCCTTACTGTACTCTTCCCTATTCACACAGAGTCTGCATTATCTCATCCTTCTTATTTAAAACACAAACATTTCCTGTTTTCCTGATACTCCCAGACTTGGAAGGAAAAAAATAAAAACAATAAAAACAGTTTGCTTTGGTCTAGCAATAGCATAAGATTTCCTTTAATCCAGTTTATTTCCCTTTGTTGATCTGGGCTCTTATGAATTACGCTTGCCATTGCATTTATTCTACAGCAGCTACACCAAATGACTCCCCTCAGTTGGAAAACAAACCCAATAATGACCAAAGAATTTATAAACCACGTACTAATCTTTGTCTAATTAAATTCAGGTTTCCATGAAAAAAGATGCAGCTGTTTCCAGTAACGTTGTGTGCTTTTTGCTCTGCTGATTTAACCTCTGTCTGTTCAACCAGGGAAGGTCTGATGAAATCATTGTATAATCAGATGACTTACAGACTGATGTTCTTTGTTTAGAATGTAATGCTGCTAGTTAATCTTATTTGCCTCTTGCAGATGCCTGAGCGGTATTTCAGCAATGAGCTATTCCAATTTTCTTTCTCTTTAGAACATAGAGAAAAAGCTTATGTGTTGTCTTCCTAATGATAACCTTCAGTGACACATGGGCTTTGTTTTTGGATTTAATATCATATAAAAATGGGCAAAAGATGTTAAGATGTTGAGCATCTTATTTCCCATTGAATTCCAAACTCTATTTCTGTTGCAAATTATATGTATGGACTATGTTAGAGAGGCAGCTTCTGGACCTATTTGCCTGAGCTATGACCAACGTTAAAAAGTGACTACCTTGACCATAATTGTGTGGTATAAACCCACTCACTAAAGACAGCTGATGCCTCTTTCTCCTGCTCATAAAAGTGCTCCTTGGTTAGTTGTACTTCTTACCATTTGGAAGTTGCCATCGGAGTGAGCTGATCACATTTTCATTTGATATTAATTCCACCATACAAAATTCTCTTTGTGCAATTAATAAGCTGTTTATGGTCTCCTTCAAGTAATTCATTTTTGCCACCATTGACTTATACCTTCCTTTGTACCAAAGATAGCAAAGTGTAGGCAAATGTAAATATGGTTGCAGCACACTGGTTTTCTTAACAGTATACGCCTGTTGGAGTAAAATTTTTCAAACAAATGTTTAATATCGTTCAGTGGCTGTGGTTAAAGTGTCTGTGATTGAGAGCACTTCCTTTTTCATTATAAAATCCACACAGAACATAGTCCACTTCCACTTGATTACACAGTCTACGAAGGCATGCATTAACCCCTACAACTCTGCTCAGCTCCTAGATTGGTAAAAGTGGGAAATTGGTTCAAGAAGTGGAAGGCTAGGGACAGAAGTTACATATAAACTGGTTTAAGTGATCAGAAAGTGGTTTAAACCTGTAACAGAACATAAGTGAAGTGCACATAAACCAGTTTCAAAATGGCTAAAACTGGTTTAAAATAAACCAGGAAGGGGTCTGGGACAGAAGTTCCATAAACTGGTTTGTCCCAAATCAGTTAAGCATGGTAGTACATTCAACCAGGTTTAAGTTAAACCAGAGTCCCCCAGCATGCTTTGCAGCCCTGAGCTGGGCTGTGCTGTCTGCTCCGGAGAGCAGGGCTGGCCCCACCCCTCTGCTCTCCAGCCCTGGCAGGAGCAGGGATGCGGCCAGACACATCCCAGCATGGCCCTGTTAAGGCAAAGTGAGCAGAGAGGCGGTTAATTCCTCCCTCCTTTCCCTTCTCGCCCCCCCCCCCACTGCAGCCAGGGTCTGCCTGTCTGCAGGCAAGTGGCAGAGGTGGAGACACTGGCTGGTGCTGGCAGACCCCAGCTACGGCCCCAGGGGCAGAAGGGACGGAGGGAGGAATTAAGCCTCTCCCTCCTTCCCTGCCCCCTTCGCCTTAATGGGGCCATGCCCAGATGGCATCTGGCCATGCCCCCATCTCTGGAGCAGCAAGGTGTAGGAGAGGGGCAGCAGCTTCTGTCAGGGTGCCTGGGAGGGGGTTTATCCCCCTTTCCTTTCCGATCCCACCCTCAGGGACTGCAGCCATCCCACTTTGGCCTATTAACACTAAGGGAACAGGGAGGGGGTTAATTCCCCCTTCCTCCTCCAACTTCCTGCCACCATGGGGTGGGCAGGGGGGCTCTGTGTGGTGCTGGAAGGGGACTCTTCCCCCTCCTCCTTTCCCCACCCCACCACCGTGGGGCAGGGAGGGGGACTCTGTGTAGTGCTGCCCAGCCTGGCCCAGCCTGGGCATGGAGAGCAGTTGTTACTGAGCTGCAGCTGCTAGAAAGGGCCCTTCCCCTGCAGCCCATGGCCGTCCCCACTTAGCCCCAGCCGAGGCAGTCCCATGGTGGGGAGGGGGAGGAGGAAGGGGAAAAGTCCCCCTCCAGCACCACGCAGATCCCCACTCCCCACCTGGCGGGGAAGAGGGAGGAAGAGTCTCCCTCCAGAGCTGGGCAGCAGAGCTGTGTGCCCAGCTTGCTCCCGGCTGTCAGGGAGCTGCTGCAGTGGGCAGGGCTCTCCCGTTCCTCTTCCTCCCCAGTCACAGGCATCTGGCCACTCTCCATCTTCCCTCACCCTCTGAACCCTGCAGGCCAAGGTTAAACCCCTCCTCGATTATACTCAGGCCTGCTGGGCCCCCCCCCCCCCAGCTCAGCTTCCCTGCGAAAGGGAGAGCAGCTCTAGCACCCACAGGCTTCTGGCCTGAGGCACTGCAGGCATGTGCCTGCATTTCCAAAATGAAAAGTGAATGTTTATCCACTTGCAAATCAGTTCATCCTCTACAGGTTAAACTAACCTGCAAAGATTGAATCAGTTCAGGCTTGGGCTTTTTGAATGTCTGTACTTAGCTGAAAGGGGCAGAAATGTCATAGAGGAAAACCATCAGTAATTTTTTAGGACGGTGATGTCAAACTTGCTTGACACCTTGGACCAGACCCAGACTGTGGGACTCCTAGCAAGTCAGATCCAGCCCGGGGCACAGAAGCAGCCACTGTGACCACTGTGGTAGCAAGTATAAAGGTGACAAGAAGTCTGGCAGTGACAGGTCTGGAAGCGGCGAGGGGGTCTGGGGCCAGGATCCAGCGGTGGTGGGAAGGTTTTGGTGGCAGCGGTGGCTCTAGAGGCAGAGTATGGGAATGCAACAGGGGTTTGCAGATCGCTATGGCTATGAACAAAGCTCACTGCTGACACCCATGACCAGTGGGGAACGAGGGCCCCACATTCTGTGACAAGCTTCATGCCCCAATTTCCAATAGCCCAAGGGAGACTCAGATCTGTCCGTATGGATGACACTCCTGTCTTATGGAAACAAGTGAACTGTGGCAATGGGGAGGGAGAGTGGTAAATGAGTGGGAAGAGAAGAGATATAGGAAGGTATAAGGTACCTCCTAGGAAAGGAGTAGAAGAAAGCGCAGCACACAGGAGGACAGGAAGCTTGGGTGGAACAGGAAGGATGAGGAACTGCTGTTTGTTTGCAGTACTGCAGATGCTAATGCTACATTGCAATGAAATTCTGATTGCATTTTATGTCATAGAACAGTGCTTCTTAGCCTTCTTAGCCTTAAGACATTCATTACACTCCTGAACTCCTTGGAAAATGCCATTTCTTAAATTTCACTTGTTGGGGATTTTTACTATAGAAATAATTGAGCAATTTTGTTACGAAGAACGCAGACCACAACAGTTCGGTATGTTTTTGACATAATGGAAATAAATCTCTGGATTCATGTTGTGAATCATGTTTGCACACAAGTGCTCACGTAAGGACGCATGGCACCCCATGACATCCTTAAAAGGATCGATCACAAGGCACTCCAGGCGGCTGCAGCACCCTGGTTGAGAATCACTGTTACAGAGTATAAGGCTAGCTTTCTAAAATTCAATATGATTCATATTACAGCTACTATAATTATCTGCCAGCTATCAGTTTCCAGCTAGAGCTCCCAAGCATCATGTAACTATACTATCGAAGTACCACTAATCATACTAATAAATTATATTATTACCATTCCCATTATTATATGATGTTCTGGCACTCCTAGGGCCTTGACATGTATTTGGCATGCTGCAGCACATGTCCAGAAGGGGGCAGTGTTGCTTTTGTTTTAGAGGCTTGAACAGTTGAAGTTTAATTGTGCGTCTTTTTAGCCAACTAACCTTATTTACATCTCTACTTGTTTCTACCACAGTTCTACAATTTCATGGAACATGTCCACAGAGTCATCAGAGAGTAGTTTAGCTGTTCTGTTGCTAATCCTTATTATTTAAACAAATGAAAGAGCTAGTTTGGAAAAATAAGTTAAAAAGCCATAGACTAAGGGTTCTGCAAAGCACAAAAGGAAGATAGAAAGGTTTTTCCCCAACCCCCAGAGTACTTTGTTTTGCATGAATGGCTTGTAACACAGAGTGGTACTTTTTATTACCATTAAAAATCATTAGAAGATCTAGTACAATTATTCACTCCCCATGGGGCTTTTCTTTGTGGATTTCAGAATGGTACAGAAGCAGAGAACAGCCCTTTCAGCTCTTCCTCATTGCATTTGCTGGGCAGGAAAATTGATTTCCTGATTCTCACTATTTTGCCATTGTTGTCTAGGTTTCAGTTTTGCCATCAGGCCAGCCTGCCTTGTCCTGTCCAGCAGCAGGATATCTTACCTTGTGCTACTGGGACATGGGCACAGGTTCCAGTTGCTGCACGTTATCCTTCATGTCTCCTTTTAGACAGTGTGGGTCTTTGGACTCTTAATTACTTGAAGCTGAACAGGTTGTATCGGGTATAGCTCCACTGAAGTTACTTACAGTAGTGTAAAAGCAACACAAGTAAGAATAGAGCCAATCCAAGTGCCCTCACTTGGAATTTAAGTCAGGAGCTCTGTCACAGTAGAGCAGAAATGGACCCAGCATCCTTAATTTAGCCCTGATATCTCATCTAGACCATCCTGGCCCTGACAAGTGTGCTAACATTGTGCTGAACAGCTGTTGCCTATCTTGTTAGCTGCTGCCAGAGTTACCTGGGCTGCCTCGGACAGCATTGCATCAACCCTGAAAAACCCCTCTTTTTTTCAGAGACTAACTCATCCCTGGATCAAAAGTATTACTTCCAAAGGCAAAAATGACAACAATAAAATTATACATTTTCTATCAATCGCTTCAGTTCCAAATATCCTTTTCTTGCCTGCTCTCATAAATTGATTGAATAGGTTTCAGAAATAAAATCATCCAGTATATGCTTTGTGTACACATAATACAATGCACTACAGTAGGCCATGCTAAATGCCAGTGTTTCAGCCATTGCAGCTTTACTTGGCTATTCACTGTGACTGGGTTATCATCCTTGAACTATGTTTGTCTCTGAGGATTTTCACTCCAGAATCTCTCCATTCACAGGTCATAGACAGTGTAACTGTTAGAACAACACCTAGAAAAAAAAATCAAATACTAGAAAACAGAAATCCAATTAGAGGTGATAGTCTGTATCTTACCCAGCAATTTCTTTAGGAAGCAGGAAAAGAGAAAGTAAGGCATTTACTGGATTTGCCTCACTAGTCTGTTCCAGAAGATAGCGTACTGTGCAAGCAGGTGTCACTTCCATGTGCTTGAAGCCACCCTTGCATCATTTTGTTTGACAGAGAAGCCTCTCTCACATTGAAAGCCTAGAGCATTTAGCTTCAGGTTATGCTCCAAGGAGGGTAAGGGGCAAGAGAAGCCTGCACCTGTAAGATTCAAAACCCAAATCCTAGGCTGGGTTCTGCCTTGTACTTTCGTTTGTTAGCATTGCGTGCACAAATAAATCCTCTGACTTTGGTAGATTTCCTCCTGATTTGCACCAGCACAACTAAGTGTAGAATCAGGCTTTTTTCCCCCCTCCCAGTGAATAACAGGCATTTTGATATATTATACAAAAGCACTGATCTCCCCAGCACAACCTTATATAGCTGGTTGAGTGGAACACCACTCTAAAAATAGAAGTCTCTTTGACATTGAGGTGCCAGGCAATATGGAAACTGTTGTATTTCAAGCTGAAGTTTTGGAAAGTGCACCCTGTACTACCTTTATGAGTGTCCCACCAATGTGCAAAATGCATGACCTGGCCTATCATATCCTCTGATGAAATGAAATTTTGTTTGCAGCCAACAAGCAACAGCATTTAAAAAATGAATAATAAAAAAGAAGAGCACAGTGTTGGCAAAAGAGTCTGGATTTACAGTCTTTGAGACTACAGCCCTCTCTTTTTTTCTGCACAACAGATACAGAACTACCACCCTATATCCAGCTTTCTCAGGCTACCATTTCTCAGAACTGGGGGGATCCTGGCATGGATTGAGAGGACATATAACAGACAAAAAGAGTATCTGTCCTGATAACCTGTAACCGTATCCCCCCATGCTGCCACAGACATTTAGGTGCCCTCCATGAACACAAAAAGGGCAGATCTGAATGATCTTGCAATGGAGAGAGAATCTCTACAACATCTAAGCTTGGCTGTTAAAAATAAGGCTGTATGAAGGTAGTGACTGGAATTGAGTCAGAGGTGGAGAAAAGTATCCAAGAAGTCTGAACTTCTCTCTGGCTGCAATTTTTGTGGTTGGAGGGGAAGGAGCGGGAGAGTGTGGGGAGAAAAATAAGGAGACCACTAACAGGAAAATAATCTGTGATAGCTAAAATGAGACCTTCTATTTAATCCTCTGGAAATGCATATTTGAATGGGCCTTGGTATTCGGCAGGGCAGGTGATATTAGGAATAAGCCAACTGAAGAAAAAGGAAAAACATTTTTTGACAAGCTTTGGCCAAACTTTTTCCTTTTTTCTTTTTAAAGTTCACAATGTGAAAAAGGGCAGTCACTTGCACAAGGCAGTAGTCAGAAGAGGCAAGAGTACTGGGCGGTGGGGAAGAGATGAGGGCCTAAGATTCAAATCTACAGTTCTTCCTAAAGTCAGCAGCTATGTATAATCAGTAGCAAGGACAAAAGTCAAACGACAAATACCAAAGGCTAGTGACAGAAGAAGGAGGTCATGAGAATAAGCCAGATCTTGCACAGTAATATCCCTTTCAGTCCATGGAGCTCTTAGTCATTACTTCCCAGTGGTAGCTCCACTCAGGAACAAGTGTGCCTGGTTGCTACCCACAGATGAACTGCACAAAACCAAGACCTAGAAGTTGAAGCCAGTTGTGATGATATAGCAAAAAGAAAAGAAAGGAAGATAACCACCATCAGGTTGTATTGGTCAAAACCATGCACACACACCCTTATAAGGACTATTCTTTTCCATGGCCATCGTGTAATCTTACACATTCACTGTATTTTTAAAGTATTGTATTTCTTAATTAACAACTCAACTGTAAATGAATCTTAAGCTCTTAAACCAGAGGTATCAAACATAGGGCCCATTGACCAAATCTGGGCCAGAGAGCTGCTCTATCCAGCTGTCTGGCCTATCAACATGGACCCTTGTCAGGGACCCAGCATGGAGTAGCCTGCTACAGAATCTGGGCTTTTGGGCCCTGGTGGAGTTGGCCATCAGTAGCAGAAGGGCAGGAAAGGGTTGACACAGCTCTGGTTGTGCTCTAGCTGCTTTGCTGATCACTACTGCCATGGCCCTATCTCACCCCCCCGCTGTGTCCCTTATGCTATAGCCAGAGCTGGAGCTGCTGTTGCCTGCTCTGGTCCTGAGCTGGAACTGCCACCACCACATCAGCTTCCTCATTCCACAGTCCAGATCTGTCCAGCAAGAAGCCCTGCATTTCAGGGGCATTAAGTGAGTCTGACACCTCTGGCTTAAATCCTTATGAGAAGAGACAGGCCATGATTTGGACCATACTCAATAAGAGTGGTTCTTACAGTCCCCACTAATTCCAGACCTGAGCATTTTATGTCTGGTTTGGCAGAGGTAAGTGTCTGGGTGGCATTGTAGTAAACCAAGCTATTGTATAATTTCTTGGAGGATGAACCAACTAATAAATGAAGCCTTTCAACAACCATATGAAGGAAGTAGGCAAGGAAGTGTGATCTAGTTTACAAACTGGCTTCCTGCAGTTCACAGGAAAGTTGTCTACTTTTTAAAGTTAGAACTTGATATTAAAACAATGCAAAAGGTTGCATGGGCATACTTATTTCTGTTTAAATCAAGCTTATATTAGTTTTGCATTGATCAGTTAGGAACGAGTTTAAAACAAATGAAATGAAAGTATTTCACTGAAGCTGAAAATAAGTGTTTCTTCCCAGGGATTTGTCTCTATACCAGGTTAAAAGACAATTGTGTGAAACCTGTGCAAGTTCTATGCATAGACGAGTCATGAGAGAGACTAAGGGTCTAGTATTAGAAACATATCCATAGTTTTGGGTGGAAAGATATGGAGGCAGAGTGGTTTAAGGCATCAATTTAACCCACTCTAGATTCTGCCAAAGGCCACCTTCCAATTTACCCAACTGTGAATAGGCACCTTGTCATTTGGGTTGGGGAGATGGAGATAGCCAGATTTGATATCAGCCACATCCATCCTTTGTGTGCTGCCGTCTACAGAAATTAGTATACTCAAGTAATCACAGTAGCTCAATGGACTGCTAGACTTAAGTGAACATTTTAGACCTAGGGTTAGAGTCTTTACAATTTTGGCTAACTGTTTCAGCATGGACAACCACAATCAGCAGCTACATTTGGAGGCCTGAGCCTACATGACTTGCTTAAGGGCTTGGTTTAGGAAGTGTGTGTTAGAGGCAGTGGCAGGACAGGGCCTAGAGTCTGAGTGCTCCAATTCCAAGTTACTTGCTTAAATCAACCATGTAAATTGCTTTAGTATAGCACCCTTGAAGAGATACATCCCTTGAAGATTTATCTTATATTTTTCAAAACCATATTGCTATGTTCTAATTACATTTTATTATCAGCCCTACCAACATGAGGTACCAGAAGATGAGAAGCCTAACTAAAAACACCCGTCTCCTGGGTTCATTGACCTCCTATGAAAGGCACGCACATATGGCAAGCTCACACTTGTAAGTTGGGTCATGATCTCCCTGCAAGTTCCATCCTTTTGAGCAATCAGGGGTTTGAGGCTGATGAACATTTGAATTCCCAGCTGACTCACGAGAAAAAAAAAAGCTCTCAGGGAGAGCCCTGGGATGATGGTACAAGAGGCGTATTGCTTGAGTGTGTGCCAATGCATACAATGTTTACACTTTTGCTAGGGGAGTTTTCTGCTTTTAGAGTCAAAATTGTTAAATCTAGCTGCTAGCCTCAATTTGAAAAAATGCAGAGGTGCGAGCAGCTCCTGCCTCCTAACTGGACCTGAAAAGTTTTTTTTTACAGAAAAACCAGGAAAGGGACAGAACACACCCAGTGTCATCTTTCATAACAAGCATTGAACATGAAGGAGTTCAGCAAGAACCTCAGTCAAGTTTCAAGCAAACATGAAAAAATCATGTGAAGCCTATGTGATTTTTGTTTGGCTTGAAATGCAACTAAGCAAAAATGAGTAGGTTTGGCTGAGTTGCACTTTCAAACGTAAAACCATAGGTAAGGGATTATAGAGTCACTCAAACATAAACTGGGGGATGAAAATTCTTTATGAAGCCCTGTGAAATGAAACTATCAAGTTTCACAAACAAGCACCCCTTTAAAGTTCAGAGGGTTTGACAAACTGGCTAAATTTTACAGGGGGATGGTCTCTCATCTTTGAGCAGTCTGGATCCAGCATTTTGTTTCACATTCATCCTATGACTTCCAGTCTTGTCGCTTTGGTTTTTTAGAGCTGTCTATTGTAGCTGATATTCTCTTCAAGAAAACCCCATTGCGTATCTCTGTATATTAGCTAGTATACAGTAGTATTCTTTCACTAAGCCTATTCCTTAAGAAGCTGCCAACTTGGAGCTTCACAGTGATCTGACTAGTGCAAGCCTGGGTTTCAGAGCACTGTGCAAACACAGCTGCTTTTAATATTGTAATATTAACTGAAGTGAGACAAAACTTCTCGTCCTTACCTCGTGGTTTTTTAGTTTAGATTGAAATGCTGCCTGGGCAGTGAGGCAAGCAACCAAAAAAATCCAACATTTCATCTGTTTTTCAGTATTACATAGCAACATCATTGACAGTGATAACTGTGATCATCAGAGAAAAGGAGACCTATAAAACACATGGGTTCTCACCATGCTGCTTTTCTATTACTTCTGTACATATGGACACATGCCATATTTGTATATTTGCGAATTCATGATGACACAATGGTATGGGACTGCCATTTTTTGGAAGTGGACACAGAAGGTGGCATAAGGATTTAATTGTAGCTGTTGTTGGACTAGTTTTGAATTAAGGATCAAGCATGGTATCTCTTTTATTTGGGCTTGTAACAGGAAACCTCCTATGTCAACAGAATTTGGAAACATGACTGATGGAGTGAAAATGAGACTGGAGAGGCACATAGGAGTAATTGATACAGGATATGAACGCAAGACTGAGCAGGTCTGAGGGAGTGCATATTGGGAGCTGAGTGGCTCCTTTGCCTGCTAGTCAGATGAATTTATGGTCAGCATATCATTAATTAGGAATGAGTTAGTCAGGAAAATTAGCATGTGGTGCAAGCAGCAGATGGTAGCAGGAACCATTGCATTACACAAACATGCTCTTGGGATGCAACCGAGTAGAGAACAATGATTTCCAGAAATTGCTTCATAGATTCATAGATGTTAGAGTTGGAAGGGACTTCAATAGATCATTGAGTCTAACCCCCTGCATAGACAGGAAAGTGCTGGGTTCAGATGACCCCAGCCAGATGCCCATCCAGCCTACTCCTGAAGACCCCCAGGGTAAGGGAGAGCACCACCTCCCTTGGCCACTCTGACTGTGAAGAAGTTCCTCCTAATGTCCAGTCTAAATCTGCTCTCTGCTAGCTTATGGCCATTATTTCTTGTGGCCCCCCAGGGGCGCCTTGGTGAGTAGAGCCTCACCAATTCCCTTCTGTGCCCCCATGATGAATTTATAGGCAGCCACAAGGTCGCCTCTCAACCTTCTCTTGCGGAGGCTGAAGAGGTCCAGGTGCCTTACATTCTCCTCGTAGGGCTTGGCCTGCAAGCCCTTAACCAGTGCTTAATGATAGTACAGTGCTTACCATGATCAGGCGTCTGCATCCTCAGGCTTCCACTGTTCCAACACAATTGCACCCTTTTCCAGGAAAAAAAAAGCAACAGGAAAAAAAAATCCATTTCAGTGGACTTACTCTAAAGGCTCACAATGAAAAAAATGAAGGGGGATTCAACTCCCCCTCCTGGGCTGAAAGCAGAACAGTTCCTTTTCCTTCCTTGGCTGAGTGAAATCAACTCTCCCTCTTCCCTGTCTAGTAAAATAACATGAAGGACAAACTGAAAAGAAGCTGGCAGTAGTACCTGATTAACAAGCTATGAGACTCCACATTTTTCCAGCTTATTGGTGGATATTCACTGGCTCCTGGCAGTTTGTTCTGCTTTCTACAGGAATATTTTTCTCCCTGTGTGTTCCCATCCTTTTCCAGAATTAAAGAGCAGGCAAAAGAGGATGCAGTGCCACTCATCACCTGCATTCATAAAAATATTCAAGTGTCAAACTTGATTCCAGTTTTGAATGGTTTTAATGAATGGTGTGGAGCCTGGAACCTCAATCCAAACAGTCTTGAACACTAACCCAATCACAGAGCAAAAACCTATGCTTGGCATCATCTCAGAAAGCTACAAGTGATGAATCCATCCTAAAGGTGTTGATTTAAAGACCTGACAGAATTCAAAAACTGCCAGAATATGTCTATCTGGTCCACTGTCCTATATCTGCATAATAGCAGTACCTGGTATTTCAGAGGAAGAAAAACCCAGAAGTGATTAACAGTGGAATATATAAGCTGCCCAGATAAAAGATATTTTTTCTAACTCCCTCTTTGGCTTAAGTGGTAACACATGAATGTTTATATTCTTTGTAGCTGTGGGTTTTTTAATTGCTTCAATTCTATATAAACTACTGACTGGTTTTATTATCCATGCAAACATCCCAAACTTTGGTGAATCTGCTGGGAGATTCAGGAGACGGGGAGTCACTATTCCCCCGTGCACTGCCAGGAGTTACCAGGAATAACGGTCACAAGCTGGCAGGGGGCAGGTTTAGGCTAGATATCAGGAAGCGCTACTTCACGGTCAGGGCGGCTAGGGTCTGGAACCAGCTTCCAAGAGAAGTGGTGCTGGCTCCTACCCTGGGGGTCTTTAAGAGGAGGTTGGATGAACATCTCGCTGGTGTCGTTTGACCCCAGTATTATTTCCTGCCATGGTGGGGGGTCGGACTAGATGATCTACTCAGGTCCCTTCCGACCCTAGAAACTATGAAACTATGCTAAGCTCTTAGCCTCAGTATTTTGGCCAATGAATAATTTAGGATTGTGCCTTAATGAAATATGCTATAAAGGCCTATGTCTGGGCTGTATATCAGCAAGTTATGCTGAGCAAGACTCCTCACAGATAGCGGTGCTTGACTATTATTTAAGCACCAATAAACATTTCAATTCTAAGGCTAGAAAGAACTGTTAGATCAGGGGTTGGCAACCTATGGCCCGTGAGCTGGATCTGACCTGCAGAACCATTTGTTCCAGCTTGTGGAAGTAGGGCTTCAGCAGCATTCAGCAGTATGAAACTCTGGCTGCAGTTGCTTTCTCTGTGATACTGGTGGGAAAAGCGTTGGCTGCAAGTAGGTCTTAGCACTCAGCCACCCAACTCCTCTAACCCAAAGTAGGCCATTCAGCTGGAAAAGGTTGCCTGCTGGTGCATTGGATGACTTTACATTGGATGTCCTACATAATGTAGGACACAGTATTTCACCCAGTTATGCTTGTATGGCACCAAATGATTTATCTTTAGCTAAAGCTAATCTTCCAGAGAAGCAACCTGCTTTGATCCAAAGACAGTAAAAGAGTGAATTCACACTCCCTTTGGTAGTTTGTTTCAATCTTTACTCTTAACAATTTCTAATGTGAATTGGAAGACATGTTATGCTTTTTCTAACTAGATTAAAGAGACCATTAGAATCTTGTGTTTTCTCCCCATGATAAAGTCTCAGTCTTTTTTATATATATATATGTGTATATATATATATACACATATATATATATAAGTTTAACAGTAAGAGACTCCTCAAAGGGCTTAATGTTAGGTATTTTTGTAACCCTTGATTCATAGGGTCAATTTTTCAATATTCAGTTCTTCACGTATCCAAAGATCACCTTAACCTTTTCAGCCACAATATTATGTTGAGTTGCTTGTCTACTGCAACACTGAAATTTCTTTCCTGAATTCAATCCACTCTCTGTAGTTATGATAAGCAATCTTTTATCCCCCTAAATATATGGCCTTGTATTTAGCTATATTAGCATTTTTTACCATTTTGTTTGAAGGAATGGGAATTTCTGGAGCCCCAAGTTTTCTACCAGTAGGTGAAGAAGTAGCTGGACCTTGTGGGAGAACATGTATCCAGGGTGCAAGGCTTCCACTCTTTGTCCTGAAGAGGGAGGATCTTGAAGAGGGTCTTATCTCTAGCTCTTGCTACTTTCAAGATTACCTGAATCCAGGAGTTCACCCTTCCTGTGCCTGCTCCCTGCCTGGCCCTCCTGGATGACCCTGACAGACCGGGGACTCCAGCAGCATCTCCAAGGTGTGACCATAGCAGCTGCAGTGTTACCTGATATGGCCTGAACTCCCTGCGCTTTGGTTGCTGCTTTGATGATTACTAAATAGAAGGCTACATGCAACTTGTGCACAACTACACGTGCAACAAAATCTTGATGATAGGTTCATCAGCCCATCAGACAAAGTACAGCAAGAAGGAAAGGACTATTTCCTATGTGGGAAGTACCTAATGCTTCAAAGGCACTGCCAGAAATAAAGGATAATTAATAATAGTGGTGCAGACAAGCATTGTTGCAAAGCCACCAGCGTAGTTATTCCTATTATTGTCATGAAAGCCTGCTCAGAACAAGGTTAGACAACTCAGTAAAAGTCTCTAAGTTCTACCTATTCTAGCAATGGTAGAAATGCTTCACTAGAGTCACTCTATTTCTAGTAGCAGTTGCGTTGATAGGGACACTGCAGTTTTACTGTACGTTAAACCAAAGCAGTCTCCTGTCTGGAGAACCTTTGAGCACCTGTAAGGACGGCATCTGGTGAAGGAAAAAGATTTGTGACATTACCTGAACAATAAAACACCCACACTTTTCTGTCTCTCTAAAGGAGACTGAAAGAGACCACAAGATGAACACGATCTTGTTCATCCAACAATGCGATACCACAGCTGGCAAAGCAAACAAAATTCTGGCTCGCATCTACCAATGCATCTTGAGCAAGACCCAGGACGTTGCAGCTCAAGTACTGCATCCAATTTTGGGCTCCACAACTTAGGAAGGACGTGGAGAAGCTTGACAGAGTCCAGAGGAGAGCCACACACATGATCAGAGGGCAAGAGAACAGGCCTTATGAAGAGAGGTTGTGAGCTATGAGACTCTTCAGCCTGGAGAAGTGCAGGCCCAGGGGTGAAATGGTGGCAGCCTGTAAGTACATAAGGGATGTGCATCAGGATCTGGGGGAACACCTGTTCACCAGAGCGCCCCAAGGGATGGCAAGGTCCAATGGTCACAGACTCCTGCAAGACCATTTTAGGCTGGACATAAGGAAAAACTTCTTTACTGTCTGAGCCCCCAAGGCCTGGAAGGTGCAAGCACCTACTCTGGACACGTTCAAGATACATTTGGATGTTTATCTTGCTGGGATCCTTTGACCACAGCTGACTTCCTGCCCCTGGGGCAGGGGGCTGGACCCGATGATCTTACGAGGTCCCTTCCAGCCCTAATGTCTATGAAATCTATGAACTCTATGAAATTTAATTATTCTGCCTTTTTTGAAGGGGGTGAAATAGCAGAAAGGGACATACAGCTGCTGTATCAATAAAGTTCACTAGGAGTGAAAAATTATGCAGCAGGTCATGGATAGAGAAGGTAATAGAAAAGTGAAGCAATAGAGTATAACAGGGATGGGTACTCTACAGTGTGGCTGTATGTTCATTATTCATTGTGAAGTCACAAGTTCTTCAAACCAAAAGTAGTACTCAGAGTAAGTAGTGTGGCCTTTTGTCATGTAAAGTATGAAACTTTAATATAGCTCCCCCTAAAAAAAACATGCAGTAAAACACCAAACACCATGTAACATTAATAAAAGCAGAGCTGCAAGTTCATCTTGTACAATGTCTTTTAGCATAAGGCCAAGCCTTAATGTAACACACAGAGCTCACTTTTGGGAAATTTGCTGTGTCGTCGACATACCAGATCAATATTTTGGAAGTTATTACCTCATCCCTTCTTCAGTTACTAGTCTTGGATTTCAGCCAGAGAAATAGGGAGCCATTAGCAAGATGATAGCAGGTACAGATTTTGGAAACTCGAGCAAGCTTTTCCTTCCACTGAGGTCAGTCTGCTCTCTGGCTTCAGGCAACAAAAATCATCCTTTGATTCATAAATATTCGACCTGTACCTTTACTCTACTCTGGCAGCATATGTATAATTTTTCAGCATGACCACGGCTTGATTGATTTGTACTAAAACATGGTGTTTCTGAACTATGTCTGCAATACACATAGGTGCAATGCTTTTCGTGATATATACTAGCCTCCCACGTGGATAAGGGAAGAAGGGTTGGTTCAAGCTACAAAAGGATGATATCTAAAAGTAAAGTATATAACTTTCCTATGATCCTAAAACTTAGGTATCAGAAAAACTGTGGACAAGGATGTACACACAGCATCCTACATCTCTCTGCTGCTCTACTGTTGCCTTATGTTTAAAGACCTAGCAGGAAAGAGTAATATTTTAAATGTAAATGTATTACAGGTGAAAACCATCTTTACAAATGGGGGAATTATGCAGTTCTCCTTCTCTAGCCTGCCCTTTTCTTTTTCTAGTCTGATTTTCTCAAATTCCTAATACAAATGTTTTAGGAAGAGATCAAAGATAAAGGAACTTGCCAACTTCAGAGTATAAATGATCCTGGACTGCCTCCTGTATATTATTGTTATCTCCCAAGGGAATTTTAAAAGGAATGTCAGGGTCTAGAGTCAATTTAACATGCTGGCCCTTAGCTCTAGCTGGTGTTGCTACCAATCTAATCAAGCTCCTCCTATCTACAGATTCACCAGACTCCTGTGTTCAATCCCTACCTCTGGGGCCAGTGTGAACTAACTATACCTCTGGAGTCTGAGCAAAATCCATGCCTGGATCCTGATACCCTATCAGAGTGCAGATCATCAATCTCTTTCCTAAGACTGGGAGCTGCACTCCAATTCCCTACTGCCAACCCCCAAAACTTCTCCGTAGCTTAAACACACCCTCTCCCTGAGATGCAGCTATGTTCACAACATGCTCTTCAGAGGCGGAAGAAGGAGAGCAAAGCTTTGCATGAGGTTCTAAAACACCATCACTCAGTACCGAGTTGTACAGCTGTAGGCTCAATATACATTTTTTGTCTACATTTGTATATCCATTTACCTTCCTCAGTTTCCTTACCACTTTGGAGCTGTGGTCATTTCATCTGAGCACATAGAGAATTCTTTTCTTATAGCGTGTCTCCTGTATCAAGGAGTCTTTCCATTAGCTTAATTCACCTTAGCTGACTGTGGCTGGTCCAACAATTAAATGAGGCCCTTCCTGCTACGAAAGGTTCCTACCCAATGTTTCCAGGGCATCCCATTTCCAGTCTTGCTTTTGTGAATATGTTTATGCCTATTGGTCAGCTCTGCCTTTTTGTCCTCTCCAAATTCCATTTTTGCAGGCAAGTAAGGAAAAATTAATAAATGCTGTTTCCCAGCATGCAATGACCCCCTCAGCATACTAGTGATCTGATGAAAACCCAGCTGTTAAAATAAGAGAGGCTTCATTGTCCCTAGTTTGGCATACACGAACAACACAAGTTTTTGTTAACAGAAGTGGATACACAGACATGTTCTATGATACAACAGTTTTCAGTCACAACCTCATAACAGTTACAAACATGTGTAAGCTGTAGATAGACATTTTTCCCAAATTCTTCCCAGGTGTAACCTGGCCTTGCTATATTGATTTCATACCAGCTGAGAATATAGCTTTCCAGTGGAAGACTGATGTAGCCACTGGCTTTTTTTAGGCTCTCTAGGGACTTAACAAGTTCAATTTGGTCAGTAACAAATCTCTTTAGGCAAATTAGCAATTTTGAAACAATCAGTAACTGTAGTTGGGGCTTTCCAGCTGCTGTATCTGGCATTACCACACACACCCACTTATTGTTAAATCAAGACAATCTGTGATTTTATTATGGTACCACCTAACAGTTGCTTCCCCTTCATGCTCCCTTAACAATTTCAAATATATGGTCTTCTGGTACTTGCTAGTCACTTAGTTCTGTATACATCCTGGGCCAAAATCTCTTCTGGTGTTAATTCTATGAACATCAATAGAGTAAGTCCAGCAAGGAATTCGAGTTAGTCCAGCAAGTCCCTCTAAGCAATGAATCATAGTCTGCAGAGTGAGTGACAAGAGGCACCACAGCTTTCAGAGATGCTGATTTATAGCCTAGCTGGGCAAGGGACAGAAATTACACATAAACTGGTATAAGTGATCATAAACTGGTTCAAATCTGTAACCCAACAGAAATTCAATGCACATAAACTGCATTCAAAATGGCTAAACCTGGATTAAGATAAACCCAGATGGATGTAGTATCAGACTTGACTGATTTAAATCAGTTTATTGAACTTCTGTCCCACACCTTCTCCAGATTCAAGCTAACTCATAGTCCCCCAGTGTGCGCCCCCTTGCAGGGCAGGTGGGCTAGCTTGGGCCCAAGCTGTTTGCTCCAACCGAGTAGGGAGGTGTGCTCTAGCACTTCTCCCCACAACTTCTGGCCTGGGACACTACAGACATGTGACTGCATTTCTGGAATCAAAAGTGAATGTCTGTTCACTTGCTTATCAATTCAATCTACACAGCTTAGACTAACCTGCAAAGATTGAATTGGTTCAGCCTCGGGCTTGTTGACTGTCTGTACTTAGCACTGGAGACTGGTAGATTGTTGGCTGCGGACAAGAGATAGAAGATGGACCAAATGTGGGCATTTAGCATTATAAATACTATTTTAAATAGTGACAGGATTGGAGATAAAGAGGAGGAGGAGACCAGAAGGGGTAAAAACAAGACAAAGGATTGGAAAGGTTAATAATTCGGTCATGTGATAGTATATGTTGTGCTTTTTTTGTGTCATCCCTAATGCAGCTATGCGGTCATGTAATTAGCACAACCTTGTTTCTAAAATATCTGTAGCTAACACTATAAAAGTATGACCTGTAATATAATAGCAATTACAAAGTCTACCCTCAAGTACAGCAGGCAGGTTTAGGGCTCAAGGACAGTGAAGATATTGCAAGTCTAACATAGCTTCTCATGCTAGTGTCCACAGAAGGTCCACAGTTGGTTCAGTGCAGAGGAGCAGCTCATGCTGCACCATATTATTTGTAGTTCAGTAGCATGCCTGTGTGCCTGGTAGAGTTGTATGCCCATAAGAAAATTCAGACTATGCTTTGAAGAGAGGACTGTGCTCAGGCATGGATCCAGGAAGCATTCTGTAGTACTTAGGGTAACAAAGGTAACAATTCCCTGAGTAGTCACTACTCCCATGAATACCCCTTGCAGAACTACTCGTATAAGTAAAACAATGTGCAGCTCACCACTTGCCATTTCAAGGCAGGCAGCATACAACAGCCAGGGGACCTAGTTAAGATTAAAATGGAAGCCATTTCCAGAGGTTGACTGGCAATGAAAATAACCAAAAGCAGCAAGCCCATGGCTTGCTCTATTGTCAGACATTTTGTTTAGTCCTTTTCACCTATGCAACATGAAAATAAGGCATCACATTAAAGCACGTTAAAGCAGGCAAGTAGAGATTTCTGATTTGGTAGCATTTGGTCCTGGTAAAAAAAACTACACAAAATGAAGGCAATGGAGAACCATGCCTGTTTTGCCTGGAGACAGGCATTGTTTTATATTTCTACATCAGTAGTGCAACTAGGGTGGAGCGACCAGGGCAGCTGCTCTGCATGGTGACTTTGATGGCCTCGGCATAGGACCCACTGTCCATGTGAGCACTTCTCCATTATGGAATTCAGAGCATTCAAGAATATCTGCTTGGAACAGTTCAGCACAAAAGCAGGAGCCGTGCCAAAAACCAGAACTGAGGAGCACTGCAGACATGCAGTAAGCATAGTCAGTCTTCTCTCTTGATTTTGAGTTCAGTCAGACTATTCACATAAGGGACAGTCTGTGAGTAAGCATTAAAAAAATCAGGCCCTCCTAAACTCTGTGTCTGTCTAGATGCAGGTCAGGTTCATTTTCTACTGCAATATTTTTAGTTCTCCCATTTCTTATGAATCAGAGAGCACTAATATATTTTAATAGTTTGTTCCATTCAGTATTTCCGTTTCCTGCACACAGAATGACATCCCGTGCTGTGCATTGTTAATTCTATTGAACAGAGAGGTAATTTGTTAATACACTTAAATAGTTTTGCTAGCCTGTGCATTTGCTGGTGGGGGGTGGGTAATATAATAATGGAGGAGATGGAATTTTATAATATTTTTAGCATAAGAGAAAAGAGATTGCAGGGAACATAGGCAAAGTACAGATGTTCAAAAAAGCCCCTGACAGAAACAGTTTAACTTACAGTGCTTTACTCAAAGTGGGAGTAAGTTCGAGTGGGAGCCAACTGAACAGACGGTTGCTGTGTGGTGGGAGGGGCTCGCCATCTGGCCACACTGGCCACTGCGGGTGCTCCAGCACACCTCACAGGAGGCTGCCAGAGTGGCCCCTCTCCCCAGCCTCACCCTGCCCTGCCAGCTGGTGATTGTCAGCAGCAGTTCGGGGGCAGGTGGGAGAGAATGGAGCCACTCCACCACAAGCATCCTCCCACAACTCGATAGCTGAGGTCTCAGGGGGGTGGGCTGGATCCACACAAGGGGGTTTCCAGCCTTTTGACAATTACAGTCAGCAGCTGCAATGCAGCCCAGTGGGGGCTGCTGCAGGCAAAGCCGGGAAGTCAAATCTCTTGCTAGTCTGTGTTCATGCAGCAGTCCTGGCCAAGCAGAGGCATGCTGCATCCTGGCTGCATCCTGACGTCCCTCCCTGCAGTCCACCCTCACACCACCAGGCTGTGGCACACCATGGGGTCAAGGCAGCTGCAGGGACAGAAACCCCACTCCCCACCCACCCTGGCTGGACAAGAGGCTGGCATCAGAGGCTGACACTGACTCAGGTTGGTGACAGCCAAGGAAGCAGGGCTGGCCCAGCACTCTGGCAGAGCAAGGGAGCTCTGCCCAAGGCTAGAGCAGCCCTGCACTATCCCACCTGAGATGGCAGCAATCATGCTTTTAAGTTAACCCTTGATGGGATCTGGCAGACAATTGATAAAGTGCTCTAAAAAAAAGCACTTTAAGTTAGTATATATCCATCCAGGGTTAACTTAGAGCAGGACTCACCATTTTTTTAAAGCCACAAATATCAGTTCTGTTACGGCTGTAAAGTGCTTTCTGTTCACTTAAAGTGCATTAAATGTAAAGTCTGTACCTAGCCAGTGACCCTAAACTAGGTACAGAGTTTCAAAAAGGCCAAGATGGATTCACACTAACTTTTACAGCTTTTTCTGAGCACCCTAGACTAGTTTGAGAGCAAACAGTACTCATGTTCACCCTTGCAGGGTGGGCACAGAGGTGGTCAGCACTGGCAGAGGCCAGCGGGCTGGGGACACTCACAAGAGGCTGCCAAAGAGTTCTGAGTCCAGACAGCAAACAAGCAGCTGGACAGCCCTGATTGGTCAGCAGGTCCCAGACCAGCCCCACCACCTGCCAGCTGTTGTCTGTCAGAGGGGGCTGCTGGAGAGGAATGGAGCTCCCACCACATGGGTGCCCAGTGGCTCCAGTCTGGGGCTCTTGGCTTCAGTCTGGGGGAGCCAAGGCTGGGGCTGTGCAGCTGTCTGATGCACTGGAAATCAGGGGGTGGGGATGGGGGGGAGTGGAACCCCCTGCCATGCAGGATCCATGCCCCCCAGCTTCCAGGCTCAGGGCTGGGGTGCCCTCCTGTACCCAACCTATACCTCACCTATGGCTCTAACCGAAACTGATTAAATCTTATACTACATCCCTCCAGGTCTTATACCAGGTTCTGCCATTTTGAAACCAGTCTATGTGTTCTGAACTTCTGTTCTGTTACAGGTTTAGACTGGTTTCTGGTCACTTATACCAGTTTATGTACAATGTCTGTACCTAACCTATGTATCTATGACATTAATTGTGGTTACTGGAACACTTTTTAGCAAAAAATCAGATGTTTGATTGGCTTACATTTAGATTTAGGATACTTACATCTATATTTACGCTGCTCGGTATTCTTTGACTCCATTCATGTAACGGACCTTAATTATTCCAGCAATCAGCAGTATTCCTGTGGTTAAAGCTCTATTAGTATTGTTATAAATAGGGACCTGCCATT
Organism: Crocodylus siamensis; assembly: GCF_052110815.1. NCBI lineage: Eukaryota > Metazoa > Chordata > Crocodylia > Crocodylidae > Crocodylus > Crocodylus siamensis. Next base: position 116,044,476 of record NC_143396.1, on the reverse strand, counting down.
TATGCCACCTAAATAAGGTGACTTTCAGCAAGTATCATATGAAATTAAATGACCCTTTTCTTTATTCTGAAGCTTCTACAAAAAAAAAGAAAGAAGAGTTCTTGTAGTCTACTATGCTTTCTTATGGCAGAGTTTTGCTTATATGCAAGTCAATCGGCTTCCTTAAGTAGTTCTGGAGCATGGGCAATTGAACTTTATGGGCACTTTTACACTTGCTCTGGGGCCAGGGAGGGGTGGCGCTTTAATAAGAGTGGGTCGGAGAGCCACTCTAATTAAAGCACCACAGCAGTGTGTCTATCACTGTCCTCATGCTTTAAAATGGCAGTGGGGCCACTTAAACTAAACTTGTCAAACAACCTTTAGTTCAAGTGCCCCCACCACCATCTGCTGGATTACCACACTCCAGCAAACTCATTTAATCAAGTCTACTCCAATGCACTGTAATTACAGCCTCCATGCTCATGTACAGGCACTGTATGGCTGAGATTTTCAAAACAGCCTAAGAAAACTAGGCACCAACCCTTCCCAGCATTGAAAGGCAATAAGAGTTTGGTGCCTAACTGCTCCTCTGAAAAATTTGGCCAAAGATTTTTGTGACTCCTTTTTAATCCAAGTGGTGTTCCATAAATTCAGGATCCTCTGGGTTGTTCCACAGTTAGGAGGTAGAACTCAGATGTTTCTTTGATGAAATCCTGTTTCCTCAGATGAAGCAGGAATCAAACAACAAGGAACAGTGTCTTTGCCTGTAATTTCAACCCCTTTTCTAGTCACCCTTTAAAATGTCACTCTCTTAGCCTCTTTCTTCTTTTATGCAGGATGACAATCAGGCTCAATCCATAACCATTTATATGACAAGCCATACCCATAACCATATTTAGCTATATCTACTTTTAGATTATTTTAAAATCAGGTAATCATGTATTCAAAATAAGAGATTTGTTTTAATCTTTGACCAAAGGCAGAATAAGCAGTATATTTGAAGAACCAACTCTGATCATATTATTCAGTCTAAATGTCTGATCCTTTTATAAAGGATGTTGACAAATTAGCAAGGGTTCAGGATGATTCAAGATTTGGAAAACTTTCATACATTCAGAGCCTTTTAGAAGTATTAATTTATTTAGTGTGTTTAAGACAAGAACAATTAAGAATAACTCACTCTTAAGTATCAGCAGGTAAGAATTATCTGTGCTCAGCTGTATGTCCTCTCCCCTCCCATTCCCTCCTTCCCCAACCCACTACTGCTGCTGTTCCCTGGCTAATCTAGGGGTTGGGGTAGGGGGAACTCCAGAGCTGCTCCTGGTCTGCTTCAACCAGGCTGCCCAGAGAGCCCAAATCAGCCTGGGACAGCAGCAGTGGTGGCAGTGGGTGGATTCACCCTCTCTTCTTGGTACCCCTAGGGTTCCCTACCAACCTGAGACCTGGCACAGGAATAGGGAACCTGTCACCTCCTTGCTGCTGCTGCTGTCCCCTGCTAAGCTGGGCTCCCTACAAAGCCCAGCTTGAGGGCGGTAGGAACAGCCCTGGATTTCCCCCTACCCCTGGAGCTGCTGCAAACAGTAGCAGCAGTGAGCAAGAGAGGCAGAGAATAGAAAGGGAGGTGCCCTTAAGCATAGAGGAGAAGGGAGGGGGCATCAAGAACGGGGAAAATTCTTAACTAATTTAGGGATTTAAATAGTTCCTGGCTGCTACTCCTGCAATGTAGCCTGGCTGTCACGGTTGTGCTGAGGATTTGGGGTGGAGGTGCAGCCACCTCTACATCACTAGCTGCTGTTCTCATATCTGCTTTCTGCAAAATCTGCCCGTGGATGTGGCCAGTTCCGCATCACTTGCAATCTTGAAATTAAGATTGAATGTCATTCTAAAAAATGTGCTCAAGCTCTACTGGAAATCATGGGCTTGAAGCAAGAATCAAATAGTGAGATTTTATGGCTTGCACTGTGCTGACTGGATGATTCCCCTTAGACCTGAAGGTATACTAAGAACAAGTAAATAGGCTGGCAAAGGAGTAGACAACTTTCACTTGGTTAAAAAGAATGGTAGAAGACAGTTATTTCAGCTGCTTCTTGATGCATCTGTGAGAAAATTGGGTTGTGAGAAAAAATGAAAAATACCTACCATTGTGCAAGATAAATCTAAGCCTCCCAGGCCCATAGAAACAGGCACATTCTGATGAAAATGGGGAATACTTACAATTATCCTTTAACCAAGAGTGGTTTTCAGTAATTCATCACCACAAGTTGAATTATTCAGACACAAGAAGTGGTCCATTTTTACTGCACAGTGCACAAGGGCAGAAAAAGGTTACATAGACAAGTTAGCAAAACTGTCCAAATAATCCAGAGCCATTCTTTATGTTCTATAATTAAACTCTTCCAAGAAGAGCGATGCCCAAACCAGCATATTATATAAAGAAGAAAGTACTGAGGCAAATTAAAATGAATCTGCATAGTCTTGTGTTTACTTTCAGAAGATAGTTTACCCAGCACTGTGCAAGTTCAATACAGCATTGTTTTTGCCTAACTTCAGTCTTGTATGAGAAAAAAAAAAAGCTTTATCTCGTGAAAATTGCATATACTTTGTACTGTACAGCTGTTTAGACTAACACAAAAATAATGAACTGGCAAGGTTTCAAAATTTCAGAATTCAGGATAAATATTTATGCTGATGTTTCATTGTTAAATGATGGTAATTTCGTAATGTGAAGAAATAATATGGCAAGCTGAAGTAGTAATCAGCACACACAATATCACTGAAAAAAGAGAATCCTATACGTAGGCGGCAGAACTTTCATGCCTGGCAATGCAGATCACACCAAAGGCGAGGAAAGAAGTGCTCGAATATTCCAGCAGAGCAGCTGGCGTCTAGACAGGTTCAGCACAGTCTGCGGCAGTGACAATTTCACATCAAAAGTGCAAACACTGAGAAGCAAGTGGGTCTTTAAAATTAGAACAGAAGTTTCCCTAGCACTAAAGGAAGGAGGTTTTCAACTCCCTTAAAAAACAATAGCCTAAAAGGAGAGGGCCACACATGAAAGGGGGTAGGGACAGAACAAGGGATTGAAAACCATCTAAAATAAACCAGGAGGGAGTAAGCTGTACTGGTTTCATATGAATACAACTCAAGGTATCAATGCTTTTGATGAAATCTCTTGTGTTTTATATGGGCATGAGTCTTATCTCTGCATACCCAAAACCCATATGAAGGCTCCTTAGTGTTAACTGTGCAACAGTTTAAAACGGCCCTCTGTTTTCTCATAGGCTGCAAAAAGTGTTTTTGTTTAAATGGTTTTTGATGGGAAAATTGTAGGGGGTTTTCGCACCAAAACAATGTTAGCAGAAACAAAAATGTTAGCAGGAAATGACTGCCTTTCTGGAAAAAAATTTGGTCTTTCATTAGAAAACCAGAAACCTGAAATCTGAAGTCGGAGGGGTGTCAATAATAGGTCATTGTCTAAAAACCTGGATGATGATAATTTATTTCCATATTCCTAGAAATTGTCAGTGAGAACAAAAAGCAGAACTTTTCTGACTGGCCCTGTTATGGATAACAAAGGTCCTGATCCAATGGGTCCAATGTCCCAAGGTTAGAGCAGTGCAAAGCTACTGTGGTTATTCTGTGCTCAGGCTACCATACTGCTGTTGGCTGTCCAGCTGTCTCTTTCCACTGCAGTTAGCTGCTCTCTTCCCCTTAGCTTCAGCAGGGATCTCTTACTGAGGAGAGCTGAGAGGTTTGGGGAGAGCAGAGAGACAGTAGATGTTGTTTGCAGCTGGCAGAGGCTGGGAAAAAAGCCACTGAACCAACAGGAGAGACTGCACTTCATCTGAATGAACAAAACCAGGTTTGGATTGGGAGGTAAAGGACAGGAGGAGAGAAACTCCCTTCTCCGGCATGAATGGAAGATTATGTTATAGACATTTAAAATACTTCATCAACAAAGGAAATACAGCTGTATTGGTAAAAGCATACCGGGGCCGGGGGGGGGGGGGGGCGGGGAATGCTGTCATGTTTGCTGTAAGTGACAGGAAGCATGCCCCATCATAGATAAGAAATGAAGTGCTGTCAGAAGAGTTAGGTATGATGAGACGCAGTGTTGCCCTGAAGATGGATTCTATTTATGTATGCTGCAAGGGAATGAGACTCTCTGTTCAAGGTCTGATCACTCCTCAAGTTGCAAGCTTTGGGCAGTTCACCAAGAGGTGCTCAGACCTTCCTGGCCTGGATAGCAGGGGGGAGCAGGCTGGGGGAAGGGATCACGGAACAGGAGAGGTAAAACACAAGAAGGAAAATAGAAAATTCCCACTTACTTGGGCCAGTAGTCCTCATCCATGATTTGAAGGGATCCTTTCTTAGGGCACAAGAGGAAATTCATTGTCTGTCTCCATTTAGTTTTAATGCTGCCGAGAAACCTGATTAAAAATCTCATGGTAGTACCTATAATGGCCGGGTGGTGATACGGATCCTTCGCCACTATGCAAACCCTTACTTACTTCAAACAGGTGACCAGTCAAAGCTTAGAAAAAGGGGAACGGTTGCTGATCTGTGCCAGATTCATGCTGGTAACCCATAGGAGACGTGACAAATTCCATATCTCATTAACCAAATTGTCAGGCATGTAATAAACAAACACAAACAGAAGATTTCCCGTGGCATCCATCTTTACTTCCATAGAGGAAACATCATAAATTCTGTTCCAGAATATCTGTGTTTTGATAGTAAATGTTCTGCATTTTCAAGCTGTCAATTTAAATTGTTTCTAACAACAACAATAAATATGTACATGTAGCCCCACATTGCTTTTAAAATTATTAATGGAAATGCTCGTCACATCTTAAACAACAGGAACACAAATAAATGCAAGTTCATCCATGCAGAGAAACATCCTAAAGACAATCTAAGCCATCATTTTTTCCCAAACTGCAAAGATGTTTATAGCCCTGCTAGGGAAATATAAACACTGTGGCATACCACTCCATATTTGTAAATGTTAGCTCTTCCGCGAGGTAGTAGCTGGCGATGCTATGCACTGGGTTACTATTTCTTCATTGCCTAGAAGGCCATACTGTGACAAATGGATGTTCATAAATTTAAGCTAGCAAATGAATGGCTCACCTCAGTGAAAGGATTATAGTTTCACTCTTCTTTTCAAATATCATCTGAGTTCAAGAAATCTTCCAGAATTGGCTCCAAAAATAGGCTCCTGTATAGCAGCTCAGCAACTAGTGGCTCCAGTACACCAGAGTTAATCAGAAGTAACAGCACTGGAATCAATGAAGTTGACACTGGGCATGTCCACATGTGCAATTAATGTGATTGAATAAACTTCGGCATAATTTGAACCAAAGTAAACTAATCAGGACATGACCTTCTACATGTGTGTTTTCTTCTACATGTACTGTGTACATGTACAGTAATTTACTTCACTGTCAGATAGTACTTGTGTCTAATGGGACTATACAATGGCACAGTAAGTTAGTCTACGCTGGCCTAATTGTCATACGTGAGTAGACAGTGATACTTTACTTCGTGGCAAGTTAGTCTACTGTGCAGTAAAGCACACGTGTAAACATGCCCATTATGGCACTGAATATATTAAATACCTATATGCAGAATTAACAAATAGATGTTTTGGGAATAATATATACCTATATCACTGTGCTCACTCATATGATAATATTTTTAAAAATCTAATGGGGTAATTGATTATTATGAATATGTATTGTGTGTATATAGCACAATGTAATAATGCAGTATAAAGGCTGAAATCGTTAACCCAGTATGGAGAAGAGACAGAGCAAAAATTCCCATGACAACCCTCTTGTGTGCATGTGTTATTGTATAATAGGGTCTTGCAAACATCCTGGTTAATATAATATACTGGTTGCCAAATATGTACTTTAAAAATAGCAATCAACTGTATAGCATACTTTGAGTGGTCCTGAAGAAGTCTCTGGTTGTCATAAACTGGCTATCATCCTAACGTTGTGCTAGAAATGGAAAGACGGCTGAGGCAGCAGAAGCAAAGCAGTGCAGGAAGATGCTTGAGTGAGAATTTGATAGATTTGGTCTTGCTCTTGGAGAGGGGAGCTTAAAACCATAATGGGAAATCACTGACTGCAGTGGAAGCATGTAAGTGCTCAGCACTTCTGAGAATCAAGCTGCTTCTTTCGATGACTAAATATGGATTTAAGATTTAGTTTGGATGTTCATAGTTTGGCACTTTAATTTACTGTTTATGCATCCGAATAAAAGTGTCCTGGTGAGTATACATAGCACCTACTGAAGTCAAATGGCAGCCAAGTATTGTACCCTGAGGATCCCGAATGAGATATAGGACATAGCCACATGAACAAATCATTGCAAAGTAAAAGACAGCAGGGATTGACAACTTACCAGCTCTTCAGTAACTGGCCACATAACTTGCTTTTACCCTAACTCATGGAAGCTTGCATCCCTTTCATTGCGAGGCAAGCTACTATTGGTTATCTTATATTTGTCATGGGGCAAGAGCATGTCTATGAGCAATTACCATGGAATAGCTGATATGCTGTAAAACTCCATCCTCTGCCTCCTGATAACTTGTTTGTGTGGCTGTGCCTTGAGTGAGGAGCAGCTGTCATTTGACTGGTCTACAAACATGAGCCTCTGGTAGCCTTTCATTAGCTGGGCAAGGGACAAGCTAAGACTTACCCTTTTCCGATAAACTATGTTCATGTTACTGTTAACTCATTCTCCTAAACTACCAGTCCTGTTTTGTGCACATGCATCCTGCCTTACAGGTAGATTGTAAACTTGCAAGAGCAGATATTATTTTGTTGTTTTTTGCCAAAGCAGAACCTAGCATGCAGGGCCTCGGTGCTGCTGTACAATGAATAATCGTCAAATAACTGGTCCATTTTTCATACTGAAACAAGGTTGAGGTGAAGCTGCTGTTATTCTCAATTGAACACCTACTCTGCAGTTCTGAATTTAATTTGCTTTTTACTCATTTCAGGTTCGCAACAAGAGCAAGGCGGCCAAGGCTGGGCTGTGTGAGGGAGATGAAGTAGTATCAATCAATGGCAAGTCCTGTGCAGACTTAACATATTCTGAAGTTATTAGTCTTATGGAAGACCTAGCTGATTCCCTCCAGATGCTTATCAAAAGGTAAAGGAATCTGCAGAATGCTTTGGCACACATTCTACTCGCTGAACACAATGCAGGAACATGGGGAAGCATACGTGCTCATTGTATGGACTTCCTACTTAATTGGAGTTGTATTCGTTATGTAGTTACGTATGTAGTTGTACTAGTTATATAGTTATGTATGTTGTTGTGTTACTATATTTACTTGAATATAAGACAAGGTTCCCACCGATCAGCATGGGGAGAAAGCCCCTTGTCTTATATTCACATACAAAGCAGAAGGGGTGAGCAGTAGTAGAGCACCCTCTTGAGCCAGGGTCAGAGGCAGTCAGACCCACAACAGCCTTCTGGCTCCCATTCCAGTTCTCCTCTGCACCTTCTGCCCCCTTCCCACCCCTTTCTCTCCTCCTTATTGTCAGGCACAGCTCAGCTCTGGCTCGGGGCTGGGGTCTCTCCTGCTGTACTGTAGCAAGGTGGTGGGAGGGGAGGCATTGAGCAGAGCAACTGCCCGGGGCACCAAAATGAAGGGGTGCCAACAGGTGCTGCCCAGCTGGGGCGGGGAGTGGGACAGAGCTGCAAGCGGCTCATCTGGGGCGGGCGCGGGGATAGCGGAAAGGCAGCTTCCACCACTGCGTGCAGTCCCAGGCAAGCTTGGGGGGGGGTGCCCCCCAGATCTATACACAGGGTGAAGACAGGCTGCTGCTGCAGGCTTTGCCCCAGGGGCTAAACTTTGTTGCTACACCACTGCTCTCCTGGGCATGGAGCACATGTCAACTCCTTCCCCTGCCTGGCCAGTTGCAGCACTGATACCACTGCTTGGCCAGGCAAGGGCTCAGCTTCTCCATGCTGTGCTCTGGGATGGAGCAGCTCAACCAGCATCTCACAGTACAGGGAACAGGAGGGGAGAGGAAGAGCAGAGACTGGGGAGTTGGGTGGGGGGGAAGGGGAAGAGACTGGGAGGAGTTTGGAGGAAAGAGGCAGAGACTGGGGAGAGTGGGGGATGGTCACAGGCTGTGGAGAGCTGGGGGTAGGGGAGATACAGGTAGCAGGGGGGGCATGAGGACAACAGGGGAAAGAAGTGGGTGAAGCAGATGCCAAGGGGTGCACCCGATCCCTCCAGTCACTGCTTTCCCTGCTGTAGTACTGGAGGTGGGGATATAAGGCAGCTTTCCAATACTTAAGTTCTATATGTGGATAATTATAACAAATGTATCAATTTTCGATATATACAGTCTAATTATTGGGAGGGCCATTTTATATTCAGGCTCATCTTATATTCAGGCAGATACAGTAGTTATATATTTAGGATCAGTAATTTGCCTCCTACTTTATGCATATAAAGGATGATAGAATTCCTAAGCTTAAGGAGAACTTCATCATTCACAAAGCACAGTTCAGTTACATAGGAGGCACAGATTCAAAGTTCAGTCTTCTAATGGTGCAGGTTTATTTATCCTCCATAGTTAGAAAGCCCCCACTAACATAGTGTCTGAACACGCCACAATCATTCATGTAATTATTGTCACAAAACCCCTTGGAGGTAAGAAAGGTTTATTATCCCTGTATGACAGCTAGGGAAGTGAGGCACAGATTTCATTAAATATTTTGGTGTCCAAAAATACTGATAGAACAAGGCATATAATGCCCCCTCTACTTATTACATGTATCACTCAATTAATCTGAGGGCTTGAAAAGAACAAAGGCTTTATACATGACAAGAGCATGGTGTAAAGATATTTGGTGAAGATGACATGACACAGCCAATGTATTCTAATTCTTCTTCTGTTTCTGTCTCTGTTACTGACACCTGAAGCAAATAATTTAACTTAATTTCTCTATCCAGAGTGGTGATAATTACCTTTATTTTTCTTTGAAAAAACATTTGATTTTTACAGAGAAAAGGCCTGTATAAAAGTATTTGCTGTTATCAGAATAGCAGAAGATAGGCTAGCCTAACCAGGTGCCCCACCCTGCCCCACATTTCTGCCTGATTTCAGACTAACACTGCTAACCACCTCTATTGTCAGAATATTTGTCATTTCATGAAGGTTTTGTAATTGTGTTCCATGTGCAGTGTACACACTCACATTTCAGTATCATTTATAGTAAAGATAGGACAAAACCAGAAGAATTTTCCTAAATCTACCTTTGCTGCAAATGAAGCAATTTCAGAAAGAGTAGATCTCCAACTTGGGCTACCTTAAGTCTTGCTAGGCATGTCTACTCAAGATGCTAACTGCACAGCAGCCTAATAACACTGTGCAGTAGCATGCCATGCAAAAACTGTGCTATATGCTACTGTGCAGTAGTATTAAGCTACTGTGCATTAAGTATCACTAAAAGCCATGTGCCAGTGTTACTGCACAGTAGCACAAGTTATTGCACTTTGATTTAGTACCTGGTTAACCAAGTACTAAACTAAATGTGCAGTAACTATGATGCATTAATGACATTGTAGATGCTCCCGCTGTCTTCCTGATATACAGTGTAAAGTCTGTGGAGATAATAAAAGGAGGAATATACCCATTACCCAGAGAACCTCCTCTTCTTGCCCCTCTGTGAAGGGACCAGCCACAGTTCAAGCAGAGGATGTAGCCTTTGCACTGAACTAATGCTGCCATCAATATTACCTCTCCTACAAGGGGTCTGAAAAGATGAAGATAAGGCTCTTTCCATGCTTCCTCTGTACCTGCTGACAGAGCAGCACCCACAGAAAGGCTGAAATGTCCCTGTTCCATCATGTTCTCCCCTCTGGCTCTGAGCAGCATTCTGCACTGGTACTGCAGAAGTCATCTGTGGGCTCCCCATGCTCTGTATTGGGACTCTTCCATCTACCCTGTAGTTCAAAGCTATAATCTACCCTGAGTGGGAGATTCCTCTGATGCTACAGCAGGATGCTCAATTTGTGTTTTATTGAGCTGACTAATTAACTGAACCAGCTTGAATGAATAGATCACTGGAATGCCGACAGCTGAGGACCATGGCTTACCTGCTGTGGTGTCGTTCTTGTTTCGGGATAAGTAAATATATCATGAGTGACCCTCCATATGATATCTGCATTCTTATTCTTTTACTTCATGATGTGAGTGGTAGAAGCAGACTTTCAGAAATGATCTCATGGGTGACTTCGTGCATTCTTTTACAACTGTACAACTGGCCCTAGAGACTGCCACTCATGGTCACTGCTGCTGACAACTATTTCAACAGCCTGATCCCACTGTAGTCAACACACAACAGCAAAATTTATTGGCTTTATCTTAATGCATCGAGATGATGAGACATCAACCTGTAAAGCAAATGCAAAACAAAACAATATTGGCTTATTGCATAACTTTTGTGTGGCATGAAATCCCTAGGACTGCCAGGGATATCTAGTCACACCTTTTAAGAATGACACAAAATGTTCAGAAGAAATTCACACTGCATAGCAATCTGCTCAACTTCCTTTCCTCAACCAAACTCTGTCCCACTCAAGAGTTTCTCCCTCCCTACTCTTCACTCTTGGTGTCTTCAGCATGGCAAAGAAAACTGAGGGACTCCTCCCTCCCTGACCAACTCCGACTATGGTTTTGTAGGAGTCTGCAAGGGTATTGCCTTCCTTCCCCACATATCCAAGGATTTTCTGAGGCAGCCAGTAAGCAACCTCACATCTGCCCTAAGCAACAGAGAAAGCGACCCTTCTCCCCTTTTTAAGAGGCAACTGTTATCTGGGAAGCATAAGTTATAACATGAATATGATGCCTAATCAAGATTGCACTTCAGCCATGGTCTTTGCATTCTGGCACCCTCTTTTTCATTTCAAGAAGCACTGGATTTGGTCCTAAGTTGCTATACCAAAGGTGGGATTTTTTAAAGACATTCAGCACTGGCCTAAACCTGTTCCACTTGAAGCCATTGCTTTCTAATTATAGTTAATGGGAGCAAAGTTAGACTAACACAGCTAGTTTTGAAAATCCCACCCTATGTCTTATTCTAAAATGGTACTTGGCCTTCAAAGGCTAGAGAAAGGTATCTTGCTGCCTTGTACATGAGAATTAGTTTTCTTGAATTAGCCCTTTCCTTTCCCCAGTCAAAAAAACCCTGGAGAATGGCTAGAGGTGGGAGAGGTGAGACAAGAGGCCCAAAGTGGCAGCTGTTCTGCAGAGGCTACATGAAAGGAACACCTTACTGACTTTTCACAAAACCTCTCGAGGGAGGTGCCAAAGAAGCAGTAAGAGTGGCTTCCTTTTCAGACATCATGGGTTAGTAGTTTCCAGTGCATATAGAGAATGGAAGGATCTAAAAATAGGCAGACGGTTTTGGTGGAAAGAAGTGTGGTAGATGCTCAGCGTGCACCTTTCATGGCATGAGCACCACTCAAGGCCAGATTCTGCAGTGCTGATCCCACACAGCTCTGCCATTACTCCAGGCAAATCCGGGCAACCAGAGCTCCTAACAGTCCTTCAGATGTGGGCAGACCTGAAACAAAACTAAAAAAGTTGATAAAATAAGATGAGAAACATAACAAAATGATCAGAAGGAGTACTTTACAGGAGTACTTTACAGCTTGACACACAGACATACATTTATGTCTATAAACAGTGTAAATATAAGTATAAGTAGCAAGGGCCTTTTAAGGTGGAAATCTTTCTCTCTTGTATACCCACAGTCACTGAGCTACCAATAAAGGTTAACACTTAGCTGGCTACCCCTCTCTCACTCCCCCGCCCTCTTATATCTTACAAGGAAATGTTCACTCCCCCGCCCTCTTATATCTTACAAGGAAATGTTTATGAATTCCTGCAATGTATCTGTACTCAGCAGCAGTACAATTGATGGCCCAAATAGCTTAATATGATAGAATCCAGCTACAGTCGCAGGGCTTCCTAAATTAAAAGCTGTCTGACCTTTATGTAGCCCATATGTTGTTTAATACATTAGGCATTGTTTCTTACATGAGACAGTTCCAGTTTGATGCATGCAATCACTAGGCTGAACAACTATAAATGTGACTGATATTAAGGCATCTTCATTACACTGGCTGATTTTTCTCCTCCCAGTTTATCTTCTGCTGTTCTTTCTAGCTTTTATTTGCAACATATCTAACTGCTATGGAGCAACAGGGGTTTCCTTATGATTTGAAAATCCTGTTTCAGTACTTGATACTTTGTTATCCACTAAGACATCTTTTGCTTTTATTAATTAATGAGAAGTTTTGCTATATTGTAGCCAAATGGAAATCTTAACTAGTATGTTGCTATGGGATATTGTACTGAAAGGGTGTCTCCTGAAATGATTGCTATGCAACCTTGGCAAACAACTCCAAGGAGGGGATGCAGAAAGTACAATAAGGTTTATAAAACCAAAAAAGGAACCGCGAATGGGGAGAGGGGTGAGGGAGGTAACTGTGTGGGAAAAAGTGCGTGTATAAGGTTTAAAGATCACCCATCAGAAAGTTCTCATTTAAATGCATGAGCTAATCAGGTGCAGCGCTGAGCACACTTAGCATCCATTGACTTCAGTGAGAGTTGCAGGTATTCAGCAGCTCTTCTCAAGCTAGTTTCTTATGATCCTATAGACACTTAGCTGGGATGGTCTAGTCAGGGACAATCCTGCCTAGAGCAGAGGGCTGGATTAGATGACTTTTTGAGATCCCTTCCAGCTCTATTTTCCTGGGCTCATCTAGACAAGTGGTGGAATCAGACCCATAAAGTATAACTATTGTATGCCAGATAGGTTTAATGATAAAGAAATTCCCTTATAAATATATATGTTGGAATGTATTCCTCTCCTACTGTCTATCACATGCTACCTCTTTTCTGGGACTGGGATTGTGTGCAAGTGAAATACTGCATACTTTAGGAGTAACAAGCGCTGAATTCAAGTACAGTTTAGTGTTTTGTGTTGTGCAAAATCAGTTTTTACACTCAGTCATGTTGTATGAAAAAGCATAGACCCTAGAAATCTAGGATGATAAAAGCCTATGTCTAGAAACATCATACCCTTCTGTTAAGGAGAGTACCTGTAAAACTGCATTAGGTTTAAAATTACATTGGACAGGTGAAAGATTCCATATGGAAGGGTTATAGTAACATTATTGCAGGTTTATTCCATGGTTCATTCAAGTTGTTTAGGGTGGTACAAAGACCATTTTATTTTAAATGTTTAAACAGTGAGGAAATTCTGTTATTTGAAGAACCTTATAGCTGGTATAGAGGGTAATTTTAGAGGAAAACATAATACTCACTCCCCTTTAAGCACAAAAATTCCTTGTATAGTAGTTCTTCCAGAAACTTACTGTTTTGAATTAATGTTTTGTGTACATGCAGATCCTCCAGTGGAATAAATGAAACCTTGAGCCCTGAAACAGAAAATGGAAAACAGGATAACCTAAAAAACGAGGACTATAGAGAGAGCACCACACTGCAAATCAGCACAACCAGGCAAATGCCCCATCAGGAATTTTACATCACAGGGATACACAGTGCAGCTCACCATGGAGCAGAAGAAAGTGACATGAATTTTTTTGAGAGAAAACAAGAAAAGGAGACAGCCCAGAGCCATAAAATTACTCCTAAAGTGATAGAAACCTCCAGAGTACTCTTGACAGATGGGGCTGCTTTCAGAGACAAGACAGAAGAAAGAAGGCCGGGTGCTCTGCTAGAGCTGCAGTTGTCCCTCTCACATGACAGGCACAAGGACACCAGTGCTCCTGTTGCAACTGTCTTTGGAACTGAAAAATGTAGCCCTTCAGAAACAGGACCCAGCGTGCAACAAGATGGGACTAGCTCTGTAACTGCAGTCCCTCTGGGTGAAAAAGCAGGCAATGTCCAGTGGTCAAGCAAAGTATTCCAGATTGCTAGTGGCAAAGAGGTCAAGACGAGCCAAGGGGCAGAAGCAGGAGAGCCATCTCTCACCAGGGTGGAAGTGATCCTGGACTGCACTGACAGGGAGAAGGAAGTATCCAGGTCTGGAGCTGAAAAGGGGTGTGTTGATTCTCAAGTGGAAGGAGGGCAGTCAGAAGCACCTCCTTCCGTAGTCTCCTTTGGAATCTCATCAGAAGGCACAGAGCAGGGAGAAGACGACCAGCACTCAGAAAGGGATCACAGCAAACCTCTAAAGCACAGGGCAAGGCACTCAAGTAAGTATGTCACATACTATCATTTGCATTGCTTGAGAGAACATTTTGTAACTTGAAACATCATTTCAGAATGCAGTCAGCTCTAACAAATAATTTTAAGAGGGTTTATTTCTCTCTTTTTTAAAAATTCTTTTTCCTTCCTTTTTTTTGGAATTGATATTTCTATTCTAAATTCAAGTACTTTCTTAAGCTGCATGGAAGCCAGACCATGGTTTAACAGGGCTGTCTAACTTGGCTGGAGTAGATTGCTTCTTTACAATGTAACATGCTGTCCAAAAGCACTTGCCATGCCGAAGTGAGGTGCGTTCTGCTGTGTTTCTAATGTAAATTACAATGGGAATTTGTAGAATGTTAACAAAAAAGCACGGTCATGTCTTGCACATAGCTGGATGCTCTGGATTTCTCCACGTATAGCCAAAACTGTGTATCATCATCCACATCTTAAAAAAATCAAAGCCACACTATTGCTGTTAAAAGGAGATAAGAATAAAAAAGGCTGGTAGGGAAGCTTGATGATGCCTGCAGAAGTGAGTTTGACAGACACCAGCATGTGTACTACTGGGCAGTTATATGATCCTTTCAGTTTTGTAAGTCTTCTCTAGACTGTAAAGTGAACTTAGTATTTTTTGCCTTTCATACCCAGAGGTCAGTCTCAAAATCTATACAAGGGGTTTAACCAAAAATTAACTGAAAATGTGAGTAAATTCAATGCTGCTGAAGTATAAATGTACATATATGCATACATGCATGCATATATTTATTTGAGTCATTTTTAACGACTTTTCTTTTTCAACAATGTTAAGAAGCCTGTTCAGGGATTTAATCGCAATATGGCAAAGGGGCTTGAATGTGTGCAATGATATACTGCAGCAATGAGCTATTTTATATGCAGTGTTGGAATAAGTCTGCTAACCCATTGCTAATTCCTCTGTGAGCATATTTTTAGAATGATAACCATTTGTATCCCTACTGGCATGTGGATTAAGCTGTTACTTATGCTTTAAGTGTCCGTATGTAATCCGCATATTTATGGCATATTAAATGGAGCATAAAAGAAGAGTGCACATGCTTTACATTTTGGCAGAGAAGTTAGCAGCAACTGTGGGACTGTGCCTGCCAGTTCTATAATGAATTACTTGTGTTGCATTGGTTGTCTAATAAGGCAAAGAAATAACATGGTAGGGAACACTAAGTAAGACAGAACAAAGTGTATGTTGTATGACAAAATGTACCTGTATTAATATGCTTCATTAACAAGAAGTATTTTGCCTTTTTTGTCTCTGACTATAATATTGAAATTATTTTTAATCAAATGACAGGTCATATAGTGCTTTGGGTACCACTGATAGAGGATTTAAACATCAGTTTAAATGTATATTTGATTATAGAAGGGTTTGTAAAGACTTATCTAGGGCTCTAGGTTCCTTTGACACCCAAAGATACATAATGTGCTTGAGACAGAAGAACCAGGGCATGTACAGTTTGCTTATTTTGTGAAGCAAAAAGCCATCATTCAGTATTTAAGGCTAAATTATATCTGACTGAGTATTGTGAAGTGCTGACTCCTTCAACAGAAGTAGCTACTGGAAAATGATAATCAGAGTACATTTAATCAAGCAGGGAACCTGATTCATCTTTCAAATCTATCGGTTCAAGACTGATTCAAACAAACTAAAAGTACTGTGAAAAAGATCTAAATTATTCCTTGCTACAGAAACTTAGATACTGATTCTGCAAATGTGCTATAAGAACCACCTGCACTGGTGGGACTAGCCCCATTTGAAACCAATGGAAAGTCTTACAGAAATAAGGACTATGCAGTTTATGCATATCATCTTATAGAAGAAGGACATTGGCTGCCGTATTTCCCCTGCTTCATCTATGGCAGGTTAGGGTGTTAGGTCTATGTTGTGTCAGGGTTGAGGGTAGTCTTACGTAGAGTTTAGATTATGGTTGTATGGGATGGTTTGGAAAAGGATGATCCTGCCTCAGGCATAGGGCTGGACTAAATGACCTCTGGAGATCCCATCTAGCCTTACTTCTTTAAGACTTCTATGATATTATATTTTCAAGATCGCTCTCTGATATAAATCTTCCTTTGACTTCAATACAAGATTTGCCGAGTAAGAACCAATCAGACGATTTCAGGACATGGCCTGTTGAAATTCTGGCTGAAGTGCAGTCCTATTGTCTTTTACAATTTATTGTGAAAACTATGGGAACAATCATGCTGTCCCCTAGTGTAATGGCAAAACCACAACAGTCTTTAATAGAAGAAGAGTCTACTATTCTTATATTAAAAAATAGAAGTCTGGTTTATGGATTCCCCTCCTTGCCTTTTTCTGACATGGTTGAAAAGATCATTAATTACAAAATATAATACAGATGCATCTATAAGGAAATCATTATGCTTATGTTTAAAAAAAAGCAACATCCATTTATATAGTCTATTTACTATTCTACTTCCAAATATCCAAGCTATTTCTGAATGAGCTAGTTGTTTGACGGTACCAGAAGCAGCATTGCCACATTATTAGCTTCTCATCTGGATAACTAGCCCTAGCGAAGCACTGTGCTGCTTCCAGCATTCAAGTTAGGTCCTACAGAGCTAGCTCAGGTATCTCTGTGTGGTGCTACCTTTTGCAGTGTGCATATGCATAGCCTAGGAAAGGAATGAATGCCAAGGAATTGGTACTATAGGGAAAGATTAATTTTATTGGCCTCCCTATGCTCCTGCATTATGTAGAATCCAAGTATTAAGGAAGAAAAACATTTAATGCCGGGGAGGGGCACTGCCTTCTCAGTCATAGTCCTGTGGGCTATATTCATTTAAGCATGTCCTTTCATTCTTTCCACAGGGCTTCGCCGGAGTGAGAGCCTATCAGAGAAGCAGGTGAAAGAAGCCAAATCTAAATGTAAAAGCATTGCCTTGCTGCTGACTGCAGCTCCCAACCCCAATTCCAAGGGGGTGTTGATGTTCAAGAAGCGTCGCCAAAGGGCCAGGAAATACACATTAGTCAGCTACGGCACTGGGGAGCTAGAGCGTGACGAAGACGAGGAGGAAGAAGGGGAAGGTGAAGAAGGTGACAAAGAAAACACTTTTGAGGTAACTTTGCTTGGAACAAGCGAGTCAGAAATAGATGAAGATTTCTTCTCAGACATTGACAACGAAGGCAAGGTTGTGACCTTTGATTGGGACACTGGTCTGCTTGAGGTTGAAAAGAAATCAAAAAGTGGAGACGAGATGCAGGCCCTTCCAGAAACCAAGGGCAAAGGGGTCCTCATGTTTGCAAAGAGACGGCAGAGGATGGATCAGATCACAGCTGAACAAGAGGAGATGAAGGCACGTGCAGTGCACACAGAGGAGCGAAGAGAAGCCAGCACAACAGAGAGCTTACAAAAAATGAGCTCTGCTTCCTATCACACAAGACAAGAGGAACCGTCAAGGATGAAGAGCTGTGTGAGCAAAAGTTACATAGAGATGGGCCACAGTCATGGCAAAATGGTACAACAGAATGGCATTGGGGGAACAGAGGCAAGTATCTCTTTTCAGTCCTCGGAAGCCCAGAAAGCAGCTTCTTTAAATAGAACAGCTAAACCCTTCCCTGCTGTACAGAACCGAATAGCGGCACCATTTTCACCTACAAGAAATGTGACTAGCCCTCTCTCAGACCTACCGGCACCACCTCCCTATTCCTCCGTTAGCCCACCACCTGACACCTTATATAGACCAGTGTCAGCTCCTGCGGCTAGCAGAGTTCAACCAGCGGTGTGGTCACCAACAGAACAGATAGCATCCAGAGATGAAAGGATTGCAGTGCCAGCCAAAAGAACTGGGATTTTACAAGAGGCAAAGAGAAGAAGCACTGCAAAGCCGATGTTTACTTTCAAGGAGCCCCCAAAAGTGAGTCCTAACCCTGCCCTGTTGTCTCTTGTACAGCATGCAGAAGGCAAACGAGGTACTGGAACTGGCTTTGAATCAGGACCTGAAGAAGACTACCTCAGTCTGGGAGCAGAGGCTTGTAATTTCATGCAGATCCAGGCATCCAAACAAAAAACCCCTCCTCCTGTTGCTCCAAAGCCCTCAGTCAAAGTCTCTCCTACTGCTGGAACTCCCATCTCTCCAGTCTGGTCACCTCCAGCTGTGGTTTCTACCCAGCCTCCTTCCTTCCCAACTCCAAACTCACCCCAAGCTGCGGGTCCTCCAGCAGTCAGAGCACCCCAGCCTGCTCATCATCCTCCCCAACCCCCAAGTACTCTTAAGCTAGTGGGTCCTTTTAAAGGGCCTCAAGCAGCAGTAGCAAGTCCGAATTATACACCTAAAACACCTACCACACCAATTGCTGGAGGAATGGGGCCAGCCTTTGAGATGCCACCAGCGTTGAGTGGGAAAGGAGCACAGTTGTTTGCCAAAAGGCAATCTCGCATGGAGAAGTATGTGGTAGACTCGGAGACTGTGCAGGCAAACATAGCACGGGCCTCATCCCCAACTCCGTCTTTACCAGCCTCTTGGAAATATTCATCTAATGTTCGAGCACCTCCACCTGTTGCTTATAATCCCATCCATTCCCCGTTTTACCCTCCTGCTGCTACCAAACCCCAGTCTAAGTCAACTGCAGCTACTAAAAGCACCAAAAGAAAACCTAAGAAAGTTCTCAATGCTTTGGAAGTAATGAAGCATCAGCCATATCAGCTTAATGCATCTTTATTTACTTTTCAACCACCCTCTGATACTAAGGAAGGCTTAGCTTCTAAGCAATCAAAGTTCAGCCCTGTGCCTGCCTCAAAGCAAGTTCTGTCTTCAAGACCACTCAATGCTGGTTCTCCAACTAATGTCCAGGCATCTTCAGTGTACTCTGTACCAGCCTATACTACACAACCGTGGTTCCAGTCAAATGTTTCCACCCCAGTAAATGAATCCTATGCACCTGTGGGTCACTCCACATATTCTAAATCAGAATCAGTCACATCTTCTTTACTTACTGCTCCGAGGCCAAAGTTTTCAGCTAAGAAAGTTGGTGTCACAGCTCAGGTGTGGAAGCCATCAGTCATTGAAGAGTAAATTTTGTAGCTGCAACTCACTTTGCTTGCAATGAATTGTTTGCAGTGGTGATCTGGCACATCAGGAGTGTCAATAGCAGTCCTAAGCTTACTTAATAATTTCAAACATATCACCTCAAAATTGGGTCCATTTGAATATTTGCAACACATCAAAATGGATACAAAATTTAACACATTTATGTATATTTTCACACACTTTTGTACATGGAACATCCAGAAATGGATGCATACCATTGTATTAAGTAAGCAGGACGCTAGGTTTTATGCTTTAACACAACCAAAAAGTGGCAGTGAGCAATGGCCCCTGTATTTCAAACAATCATAATATAGCCTTCAGAATTATTTGAAAATCCATGCTCTGACAGCCCAACGGTTCAAGTACCACTCATTTTAGATTTTAAAAGTGCCTTACAATAATAATAATAATATCTATTACTAATATAGCATACCAAATAAGTATAGTACTGGCCCTGATTTCCAAATGTATCCACACGGATGGACCCTTGAGTCTTCATGGAGTCCCATTAGCTTCAATGAGACTCTGCATTGGCACCAAAGGTCATCCCAGGATTGCAGAATAAGGAGCTTAATTTGTAAGTTATGTGGATCAGCTCTGATCCAAAATCATGAATTCCCTCTGTGATTTCACAGCGAATGTGCCATAAGGAATATTGCAGGGTTTGAAGAAGACTGACTTAAGGGAAGTGGTAAAAGGGTTAGAAATGGTACTAAATGTTTCATATTTTTAGGAAAATGTGAACTCAACTTGATATCCCAAGTGCAGGCATATTTTAATAATTATTTGCCTTGACTCCATCAAATAACTCCTTATAGAAGACAGTAAATTAGGATTGTTGAACAGTCAGATGGGTGAGCTGAGTTTGCAGCTACAATGTGATGTGGTATTTTCTTCTGAAAGCACAGTGACTGAGAATCAAAAGGAGACATACATGAGTACCGATATTTGCAACCAGAGTAGACTATACCATATAAATGACCTCATCTTTCTGCTGCTCTCTCACAGGCATTTTCTTGTTTTCATTTTGGGCTTTATGGTACTTCTTCCACTTTCATTCTTGTTACTCTGTTCTCACACTATCTGCCTTTATTTATGTACTATGGACCAGGAGGATCAAACCACTGCTACCATACAAAACTCCTTTTAGTTGTAGCCAGTCAGATTTTGCCACCTTTAAACAGGGCTGAATAACAGCTTACATCATGAATAGTCTAATTAAATCATAGACTAATAGGGTTGGAAGAGAACTCAAGAGGTCATCTAGTCCAACCCCTTCATATTTCATGCTGGGCACATCTACACATGCACTAACATGCTGTGGGTACTGCGCATTCAGTTTAGTACCTATAATAACAAGTACTAATCGAATGCACAGTAACCAGCATTACTGCACAGTAGCACCGGTGCATGTCTTTTTAGTGACACTAATTTACAATAAATTAATTCTACTGCGCATTAGTGTAATAGCACGGCTTTTGCTGTGATGCGCTAATGTGCAGTAGAATTAGCCTACTGCACATTTAGGGCACCTATACATGAGCAAGGAGGCTATTCCAACATTCTGTAATTACAGCGCATCAGAACAGACTCAACTAATCAAATCTGCTGGAGCGTGGTAATTTCCATGCTTCAAAAGACTCCAGCATCATGTGTATCAGCGTCCCTGTGCTGAAAAATGCCGATGGGGGTGCTTTAACTAAAGCTTGTTCAATGAGCTTCAAAGCACCCTGGCACCATTTTTCAGAGCAGGGTGCTCATACACATGACGTTCTAGGGGCTTTAATTAGAGTGGCTGTTGGAGCTACTCTAATTAAAACACCCCCCCACCCCTAGAACCATGCAAAGTGCCTTAGCGCCTTGCCTACTGTGTAATACTTTACTTCTTAAACAGTCCTATGGAAATCAGTGGTGCCAATTCTGGAGAATGAGTTGTCCATTATGTGTGTGTCAAAGGCTAATAAGACATACTCACAGATTCAGGTGCTACTCTGTGAGAAAAAGTGGCAGAAGGTAGTTTTGACATGGTTGTTTAAATCACCAGCCAGCTGGCTACAAACCAGATTATGGAGCCTTTACACACACTATGGATATTTACTCACTGTCTTATTGGTTTAAATGGAACTATTTGGGTGGGGAATATTCATCTGAAGCCTCTCCAGATTAGTCCCATGAAGTTAACTTTTAATTTGTATTAAGTTCAAACTTCCATTGTATATGTGAAAAGCAAATGATCCGTGACATGAAGTTGGATTCAGAACCCTGTGAAGCCACTGGAAAGACTCCAACTAACTTCAGTAGATTTAGAATCAGGACCCTGATATGGAACAAATGGGGAACACAGTTAAATAAACCACATTTGAAATCCAATAGAGCTGCTAGAATATATAGTCAAACCAATCGGTTCTACACAAAAAAATAGAGAGAGAACTATACTGCAAACACATCTTGCTCAGGTGTGTATGGTAACAATATTCTAATCCTCTTGAGCTCTACTTCTTTCCATTCATTGTCCACTGTCAATATGCTATATTTTTCCTCTACCATTAAACTTTTTCCTTTCTTCTCTACCTGTTTGATTTTTTTTGTTAACACATGCTGACTGACAATATATTTTATGCTATTTATATTTTCCATGTAATTCAATTGCAATCTAAGCTGGACTTGTTTCTTTCTTTCAAGTATATCTTCATAATTAATTCACTATTGAAGATCTTGGTTACATAAACTACCTTAGCTAGAAATTCAAAAGATAATGTCTACTTGGAAAAAGTTAATCTATTGTTACCAAAGATATGGGTGGTATGACTAGACAGATGGATATTGCCAAAGAAATCTGGTCACTTTAGGAAAAAATAGTATGAAAGCCTTATGCATTTTCATTGTAGTCTACTGCTGTAAAATATCTTTGCATATTCTAGTCACACTAAAGAGCCTTCTTAAAAAGGCATGTGACTATTAATAAAATACAGCAGTTTTTACCTCTTACTCACCAGTGCAATTCTGGCTCAGGTCACTATTTACTACAGTCATGATCAGCTGCTGAGAGGCCTGCATGAAATTAGCAGATGATCTCAGTCCAACCTCTAGCTTATAGATGTGTGCATCACCAAACAGCTGTCAGGATTGGAACTGATAGACATTTTTATTGGACATATCTCAGCAGAAAGACTAAAGAGTGAGTGGAGAGGAGACTGGTTTGCACTCTTATCTCTAAGGAGATCACCTCCCCATTAGCAGAGCATCCTCTTATTATGGTAGTGAGAGGAAGCTGTGGATAATAACAGCCGGCTGTAGTTTCCTGGACAATCAGTCAGTACCTCTTGGCAGTATTAAGTTTGCTTGAAAGAAACCGAATAGAAATAAGCATAGCATTCAGTCAATACAGCACAAGCTGAAAGCTTATTTAGGCAATCTACAAAATCACATATATAAATGCAATTAGAAGCAAAAGGCTTTTGTAGTATTCATCTGCCAATGTAATTTTTAGATTACCATCTTGGTACTGTGTGTAGCAGACAAAGGGTGGAGTCCATCCTGCAAATCTGGATTTGCTTGATGTTACATACTGTCAGTTTGGCCATTGTAGGGATAGCAGGATTTTCTAAAGTATTTGGGTTAGAATAACAAGTCTTATTGCGTTCAGTCATCTGGAATCTAGGCCTGACTCCAGTTCGCCCCCGCCCCAATCCTCCACTCCCTTACCACACGCAAGTTGTAGATGTTTGATGTGGGTTTTGTTTCAAGCTCATCTCTAATAAGGTAAGTCATCAGCTCTTAATAGTATTTCAGAATAAGGCTATTTCACTGAACTTTTACCCACTATGCCATCTCTTGTGCAGCAGAAATTGAGAAAAGATTGGAGGTGAATACTGCCATTCAATCTAAATTAGATAATGTAGATGATGTCACCCATGACTGAAATATCAAGACAACATACAGTTTATATGTAAATGACACATCTGCTCCATTAGGAAAGTTTCATTTGGCTTTGAAGGGGGAACTTTTGCAAATAATAATTTTACCAGCCTTTGATAAAATTGTGACAAGCATTGTTACAAGAAATGCTGTAATAAGAGTAACCAGATATATTGTATGGGCCCACTGTGTGAACAAATTTGATTATAAAATAGGGGTCTTATTGTAGTAGCCACAATACCAATATGGTCACATGAATGTCCAAAAGTGCTTTAAGGTTGCCATGTTCCTCTCAGTACATTTAATTGTGCCACATGTATTATACTGTACCATTCAGGGTGCTTTGGGGGCTCTGTATAAAATCAGTTACTGTAATCTAAGATCTGTACATTTAGCAAGAAAATCCACTCAGACCTGTTCAAAATGTCAACAAGAGGATTCCCCTTCCAACTCCCCCTGCAACACACACACACATACAGACACAGGAACACACCAAAAATGCCTGCAGCAATTGCTAAAATATGTTGGAATGGGTGATTTGATTGTGGAATGAATCCTCTTTTTTTTCTGAGGTTGGTAGATATCCCCTGGACTACTAGTGATACAACACCTAGATGGTGTGGTGCATTTGGGAAGAGGGGATCTCTTCTGGCTGAGGTGGGGGGGCTGAAATGGGAATGGGGGGCCAGTCTCCTTCCTATGACTGGCTATTTGAGCTCCTCACTGACTCTGGCAGTTCAGTACTCTCTGGGAGAGAGGCAAACCCAGCAAGACTCTCTCTCAAAATTATTGTGTCCTGTCTATTTCCTTCACAGACATACAATGGACACACTCTAGGCACAGTGCCAGCCTCAGAGGAATGAAAATGTTACCAATAAGGGTTGCATATTGAAACCGTTTTTTCTGACCACATCAGCATAACCAAATCCTGTCCAATCTTACCTTTGCCTAGAGATCAGCCTATTGATATAAGGAAGCATTAGCAATATGGTTAATTTGGATAAACATCTAATATAAAAGACGTTATATTCATCAGACCTGATGAAAAATCTCATGCACTGAAAAGCTCATCTGACCCTGTCCAAATTATGCAGTTGGTCCAATAAAAGATACCACCTTAAGAATCTTTGCCTCCTGCATAATATAACAGTCTTATTGTATGGGATAAATAAATTGAAAAGTCCTACAATTGCCAAGGCACAAGTTCCTTCCAGCCCTATAATCACTTTGCATCAGAAAGGCTTCCTTATAAAGAAGGACTTTCTTTTTTATTTTAAAGGAAACTGAGATTCTGTTGAAAGTCCAGCTCTGATAACAAACAGTGCCTACCATCTCGTCACTCAGTTACCCTAAAGTCAAAGCTCCTAAGAAGGAAATAGTATTTTTTTCAGAAACACACTTTCCTTGATTGCAAATGAACTGTTCATGGCAGGTGCTAGATGGATTCATAATTCTGAGCTTTCTGTCTATGCATCCTTCTTTGGAAAGAGCACAAACAGCAGCAATACTAGTTATTCAAGTCCCTCTGCCAATAGGCCTCAACTCTGAGCTGAAGGAACTATTAATAGCTGGTTAAACTATTTCCATCCAAACTGGGTTTTGATAGGCAACCTGGCTTTTGAGTAAATGATGTTTTCCTTGGAAAATGTTGCTTTCCCTGGAAAACATTTGATATCTTACTGAAAATGAAAGAAAGCTTGGGTTTTTTGTGTGTGTCTTTTTTGGGTGGGGGTGGTTTCCAGTTTTTTGACTATTTATCATGATGGAGAAGGGAAGAGTGGGGGGGAAAGCATTTTCTGACCAGGTCTAGAATAGACTTTATGAGCTTCTGTGAAGCTCAGACTGTTAATCCCCAGTTACTCTGCTAAGGCTACCAATAAGTATACCAATTATACAATTGGTTTTAGTGGTGTGGGCACTTTCTCACAAGGAACAAAATTTGTGAAAGTTTTAGACCACAAGAGACAACTGGAATCAATTTTCCCCCCAAGTGGTGGCATTTCCCCATGTGGCACAGATCTCAAATTTTCCTCTAGAATAACTTTATGCAGCTTCAATTAAAAATGATCGAAATACCACTATCAATATAAAGCTAACAAAGAAGCCTAAAGTCTTACCCTATTCTTGATTGGAGAAAAATAACTGATGATTAAAACAATGGAGAAAAAAAGGATTGCAAGGACAAAGATGCAACGTTTATTTAAAATGACAATATAACTATCTGCTGAAAGTAACACTCCTTCCTCTAGTCTAGGTATGCTTATTTTTTCTGTGAGGAATAAAATACTCCAAGATACCCAGTTATAATAAGATATACATGTCCTTTGGTTTGGCCTGTGGTTGGGGGCCTTCCAATTTATGTATATCAAGGCTTTTTTTTTGCTGCAAAGTATATTTGCACATGTCTGTCGCTGATTGAGACCCTTCAGATAGACTGGTTCTTAGATCTTCTCCCATTTACCTTACTGACAATCTTTTCATCTTGAAATATCCACAAGTGCCTTTCTTTCCACCAGCAGAGCTGATTAGTCATCTTGCTTAAAGCCAAAGCAATGCCACTCTAAAATGAGCTTCACCTCCCTCTGCCTTGCACCTCATTATGTATCTCATTTTCTTTGGCCTGATATACTATGAAATCAGAAACAGAAGGTTGGTCTTGAAATTGCCATGCTATGCAGTGCTGCCGCTCATGGTATATACAGGTAACAGTAAATTCCTCCATCTTTTCTTAACAATTTCCATCTCTCCTCTCTGAGGAACTGATGTCATTACATTTTAAATGAATGCTAAACATAGTGAGGTTGGGCTGTGTCTATAGCTGAGTGCTACCAATATGGTGGGGTATCTAGAATTAGCTGAAAGACAGGTTGCGGGTTATAGTGTGATGCAAATAGGAAAGATAGAGATGAGTAGGAGAGTAGTCAGCTGTGGAAAAGAAGATTTGATGGAACTGTGAAAAATTGGAGCTATGGAGAGACAACTGCAAGAGGAAAGCATGGTAAAGATTGTGCATTGTGAGATAACAGTCAAAATCAGAGGACCAAGAGACACAGTGAAAGAACAAGAGGAGGAAAACAGTCACCAAGAAAGGCCTCACCATTCATCATTAGGCTGCTTAAAAGTCAAAAGGAAAATGTATTCAGGATGTATATAAAATTATTGTGAAATCCTTCCGTTTTGAGAAACTTCAATGGCTGCTTGATTTCCAACCTTTATTCTGGAGGAGTCAGGCTTACCTTTTAAGCTGAGTGTCAGACATCACCAGTCATGATATTTCTCATGAACTGCATCCAAAGCTTTCAGTTATAAAGGAATCATGTCATGCATACCTAGTACAAAGAGATGGGGAATGGCATGAAAGACTTGCTTGCTTGTTTTTGTTTTGTGTTGTTTTATTATTATTATTATTATTATTATTATTTTTAGAAGCTGATTCCAGCAATAGGTTTATACCATGCCTGAAAATGAAACAGAAATGGGCTGTCAGAATGCTGCATGAGCCAGTTCTTGAAAGTGAGCCATTTCAAAAAAGGAGCCTACAAGAGGGCTCAGCTGCACTGGGAAACAATTATGAAGGGAACCTGACCTTGGAATATACAGGACCCTGTCTCAGGATACGCACTTCCTCCAGCCTCTTGCAAAGAGGTTATTGTACATTCTGAGATGGAGTAGACACCAATGAGGCAATAGCACTGGCTCCAGAAAGAAAATTGTGAGATTTTTTTCCCCTTCCTTTCTACTTCAAGACTTTTGACATTTTAAAAACATCTGCATACTAGAAAAACCTGATGCAACTTGCTTTATTAACATGCTTATAACCAAGACTGTATTGGGCACCTGCTGTTGAACTAGCAATTATAAGATTCTCCAGATACTATGGCATGGGGTTAACTTAGAATGACTCCATTCAGGCTGAAATGGGCATGTTGATACCAAGAAGGAAATTCATGACAAGATCATTAAAAAGCAATGCAAAACAGTGGATTCAAAAGTTCTGAATGTGCTCACTGGCAGCAGCTTTCTTGTGAAAATATGTGACTGTTGTAAGTTCATGGTACGCATGATGCCAACTGTTTGTAATTTCATAGCACACGTGATATCGTCTGCACTAACTTCACAGTAAACAAACATCACTTACTTCCCTGATTAAATCACAAGGGAAAAGTTCAAGACTCTCCAGAGGTATGTTTGTCATAAGTGTTTTCTGGGCCAGGTACTTAACTTTAGGAAGTTTTTTTCCCAAGCAAATGATTTATGGGGAAACACACACACATCCCAAAAACTCAATGAAATGTTAGTTTGGAATTATCTTCTATAAGAGTGGGCTCAAGTCCTCTCATGCTACATTGGAGTCTCTCACTAGCAATAACCAATGACAGTGCCACCATTGTTCTTGGCTCCGTTTCCTTCATCAGTGTGAACAAGGATGATTTGTGCCCTGAGAATTATACTAGTCAAGCTTGTGTTTCTTGGCATAATATTCAGGGAAGAAATAGCCTTTTTCCAGTGGTAGTAGTTGAGCAAAACTCCCATTAACTTCAGTAGGATATAAATTATGTTCCAACGCACAAATGTAGCTCCCAGGTTTTTTTATTTCAATTGGCAAATCAATCATTTTAATTTTACATTTGAAGTTAATTTTTCCATTATAAAATTGCAGTGTCAATTTGAATGATTAAATTGGAAAGTTGTTGAATGTGCCCAACTCCCCTACTTTTGACCAACTTGTCAAAAGACCACTTTGTACAAAGAATGAGAGTTATTTTTCTCTCTTGCAACCCAATTCTGTCCTTTGGTACAAGTATTCAATAGCTTAACCAGGAGTGGTCAACCAGGACAATAGCTCTGGGCAGCAAACTAGGTCCCTTCCACCCACTGTGACAATCCTTGCTCCCTGGTCTCTCTTTCGCACTACTTGTGGCAGCTGGTGGCAATGAAATCAGCAGCATGAGTAAGTGCACAAGTCACCTGTTGTCACCCCTACCAAACTTGCTCCCTCATTCTTGTTCCCTAACTGCAGCCACTGCTTCTCTCACGACAGGATTTGCACCTTGTGGCAGTTGATGGTGATAGGAATCAGCAGCAAGGGGATGGGGTGGCAGGTAGGGCAGGTGGGCACAAAAGTGAAAAAGCAGAGAGGGCTGTGGCAGCAGCAGGTGGCTTGGGCACTTCAGAGAAACAGCTCAGAGACAGAGGAGCTAGGCAGAGAATGGCTATGTTTCCCCAGGGCATTGAGTGTATCAGTCAGAGCTGTGTAACAGTGTGCATGAGTGTACACAACCTTATCCCTAGAACTTTTGACACTTTTCCCATATCAAGGTATATAACTTAAAATGGAACCAGGGTAGTTTTAGCTCCGTACGCGGTGGCAGGAGAACCTAAAAATGTCTGCTTAGATGTTGTTTGGATTCTGTTTGGATAAGCAACCAAGTTGGGGTACTTATCCCAACCTTAGCCACAACATTGGCTGGATATACAAACCTGGCTGGCGAATCTCTCAGTAAAGGACAGCTTTGAGAGGTTTCAGGTGCGCTCTTGTTGAGCTGTAGTCAGCAAGTGCAGAGGTGTGACAAAATGACTGACTGAACAAAGTGAGTCCCTTCATGGTGGCTTTCCATTGCAGTTCCTGTTTCCTTGAAGGATGTGGATGGCAGGCCGCTGTAGTTCCAGGATTTCGTTAGAACGTGTATCTATAAGGTGATATTTTTGTGCAAGGAGGGTCAGCACTTGAGTTGCATTGAGTATCACACATATGGGAAAATACAAAACCAAGGATTTTTTTTTTTTAGTGTGATACAACTTAAGTTTAAGAAGATGATTTGAAAGAGTAATTTCGTCATCCCTTAGGATTACTGAAGGGACTGTGTTGAGGCAAGAAACTGGCCTCATATCAGTATATTTGCATATTATATATACACTTGACAAATTGTTCTCAGAATATTATGAAGGTTGTAAAAAAAACAACAAGCTTTCAAAAGAAATGCCAGAAGTATACCTGTGTTGTCTTATTTCATCACCCCCTGTGAGCATACATGATGACACTTTTTAATCACTTCCTAGTATACACGATGCCAGCTGTTGTAACATCATAACATTTGTAATACTAGCTCTTCCAACTTCAGAGTAAACTAACATCACCTAATCCTTTGATTCAATCATGAGGAAAGAGTTCATGAAACTCACAACTTATATTTGCCAAATGACCCACAGGCTGACCCCTGCCTCATTCAGCATTTGGGATGGATAATATTCACTCAATGAGCAGCTTGCCTAGTATTTATTTTGTCCTTGTGGTCCCATGCCTTATTTCCTGCACATTATATAAAGGAAGCTTTGTGACCAAATTATTCATTTCCTCTGGGGGTTTCCTGAGATGCTCATCATTGTAATATTTAAGTGCTTCACAAGTGTTGATGAATGTTTAGAACATCCACTGGAAGATGAAAGGGTGGCATTCTCCCCATTGTACAGACAGGAGTAGAAGCACAGGGATAGTAAGATCAGATGTATCCATCAATTCTGGGTGCCTGGATCCCGGATCTGATTTTTCAGAGCACTGGCACTTCACGTGTTCAAAGCTCAGCTCCCATTGCCTACAGCTGAATGTGTCTTGAGTATTCAGAAAACAGGTAGCACATAAGTGACCAAATTAGGCTCTGCATGTAAAAAGTATAGGTTAAGTGTCTTTTCTAGTGGCACAAGGAAGGATGGAATCCATTCCACAGAGCACAATTCAACTGTCTTAAACAGGAAATCAGCCATTCTGTTCCTGCACACCCCTGTCTCATTCATTACACACCTCCCAATTTATATGACAAATGAAGTACCTTTTAGATAATTGACTCTTTTGCTTCATAATCCCAATTCATCCTGAGAGCATGTCCAGCCTGTATGTTGAAGAAGGCAGGGCTTTTTGGGAAAAAATAGCATGCGAGTACATAAAAGAGTATAATATAATGCATATGTGCAAAGGGGTGAATTAAGGCTACAGAGGAATTCTTAATTCTAGCATTTCATGTTTTCATAGTGCTTGACTTTCTAGCCTTAGCAATGGTCTTCTAGTGTCACTGTGCATGCATATAATTTTCTACATTTTTAAAGAGCAAAATGCAAAACCAGGAATACCCTCAGGCAGCTTATTGAAATCATTTCATATGCTTATGCAGCAGGGTTGGGGCCACTGCACAGAACTCTGCCACTTGAGCTAACAAAATAACATGACAATCATACATAGTCAGTGCCCCTATGTGGGCCAGCACTAGAGAGAGATGACATGCATTGCCTGTATTTCACCCATGTTTGCTGGAGAAATATTGAAGGAATATTAAGATTCAGGAATCTTGGGTCCCATGTCTGGCTTTGGAGAGAAGTGTGCTTGAATGGGCACAGATTCTTCTGCCCCATTCGTCCCAAACATTTCTCTGCTGTTCCATCTCTTCCAGTCCGTCCTCACCCTGTCTCTTCCCAATTCCTGGATCCTTGTGCATGTACTATTCTCTTTGGGTAGCCAGATCCAATATCCATTTCTCAGGCATCCCATCCATGTCCCAGTATTCTTGACTGGCAAACCTTAGGCTCACCCCTGTAAGCTCCAAAGCCTGGTCTCTTTTTCCCAGTCTCCCTTCTTAACTTTCAGATCCATTTCCCCCTGTATTTTGACTGCCAACATCCTCCCTCCCATCCTCCATCTCCTTATCCTGTTTTCTTGTCCTTTCTCTTGTCCTCTTCCTCTGCAGTTCTTCTCACCTCTGCATTAAAATCAGACAGCTTCCTTATCAGCCAGGACCCACCAGGGAAATCATGGAAAGTCCAGGAAAAACAGTAACCTTGCTCTCAGTCCATGTACCCAGGCTAGGCTGAGACCCATCATAACCCACAGGAACAGAAGCTGCAATTGCAGAGGGTCCTGCTCATGCTCAGCCTTCAGCTGGATTATACTCAATAGCTCTGGGGAATTGCTAGCTAAAATTTAAGAATTCTCTGCTTGGTGTGCGTCACATTGTACAAAGACTTTTAAACTGGTTGAATATGGACATGTTTCCATGAGGATATCAAAAGGCACATCTATGACACAAAGACCACTTCTTGCCAAATTCCAAAAGCAGGAAGTGCTGGAGCCTTCCAAAAGAAAAGGGGCAGAATTTTTTCAAAATGGATGAGACACCGAATTTTTGCCTGGTCTTGCTCTGTGAAACAGCTGAACCCTTTGGCTGAAATTTAAAAAAAAAAAAAATCAGCCAGAGCAGAAACTTGGTGCAAACATCTCAATACTGGCAAAATTATAAGCAACTGAAAAAAGATGCCTTCAAGAGGAACTGTGAAGCAACTTGAATGATAGCCTTTGTTACCAGCTCCATCCATAACATACAATGCACTCTATATTTATGGTTTTGTAATTTTGGAAAGAGGTCATTGATGTATCCCCTTTATTTCTTTGCTTATTTAAAATTGCTTCATTGTTCACAGAATAGACAGGAGTCATAACAAGGACTAGTTCCTTGATTGTTTTAGGAATACATATTCAGTAAGAGGCCAAACCTGCTTCATCTTCCATGGCATGGACAAAGTTGTGCATGTTTGTGTGTGAGGAGAGTGGTGAGAAGTGATGCCCCATAACAGTTGCTCAGCAAGGGACCACAGATAGATGCTTCTGTGGTCCCCAATATGTACTGTACGTGCAAACTTGCTTTCTCCCTCTGCACCAGCTTTATACATGGTGTGTAAGAACAATGTATGTGTATGATGTATGCTGAGGACAAGGACAGCACTGGGCACAGTGCACAACAGCCACTTAGAGCAGAAATAGTTACTTTGGACAAAGAGGAGCCGGAGATTTACACCTGGGGCAGCTGATACTTGGCCTTCTGCTCTCAGTGAGAATTTGGTCCATAAGCAGAGTCCAGGCTGTTAAAATCATAACTAGTTTTCTAGACAGAATACAAGCTGGCCAAACCCATAAATGGCACCTGCTTTCAAATGTTCTTCGGTTTCTCAGCCTTGTTAGACATAAGCCGTGACATAACTGCTTAGTGTTTACTGCTAAACTCCAGAAGGTGGCAGCAAATGCTCTTCCCTATGACAAACTCACTCTTTCAAATCCTAGCTTTTTCACTGAAAACAGGGATCCTTGAGCCAAAGAGACTCCAGTCTCTTGCAGATCACAAACCTCACTTTATTTTGTTTTGATAACCAGAGAATGACGAGTGTCAAATGGCACATTTCCTTCACTTCACTGAAACAGTGATTGCTTGTGCTAAGTCAATGTCTCCTTTACATGAGCTTAGTAGTGCTATGCTTGTACTTCCTTCTTGTTTCTCGTTGTTCCTTGTAAACATTCACAGTGTTTTGGAGTAGTTAATGGTTAAATTTAACAGCTTTTTTCCTCTTCACACACCCCTACCCAACACAAAAAGGATATAATGGTGGCAGGTTGAGAGCATCAGGAATTTTATGATCTGTTCCTGTTCCAATCACGCATATAGGCAGTGGCCTCACCCAGTGCTGTTCCTTTCTGGACAACTATGACCAATAAACATGGTCTCAGACATAGATGGCCCTGAACTGAAACCAGAGATCTTAACAGTTCCAAACTTAGAAAGAAGTAGGTAGCATGCAAGTCTGACGTCAGGCAGAAGGCAGGGCAGGGTGGTACCTTAGACGTTAATAGTTCAAAGAGACATAGGATTTGTGAGTGGCAGCCTACTTCGTCGGATGCTATAACAAAGGCGGGTGTCACCTATAAAAGCTTAGGCCTCTCTGAACCAGTTAGTCTCTAAGGTGCCATCTTGTCCTGCCCTCAGTAAGAAATTTAGAGTAAGTTTAGAAAGAGGTCTGAATTTTTTTCTAATGGATTGAACAAAACACTGAGATCAGAACAGCTTTGAATTTGGAGGAAGCTTGGATTCTGACATGGATTGTAGGGTGCAGGTCTATTTCTAGTGCTCGTGGATGGCTTAACTGGTTACTTTGCAATGAGATGAAAAGCCGAAGTTTTGACCTCTTGGGGTCATTAAGTGTCCCTACTGATTCTGGTTTTATGTTTCAACTGAGACAGTTACATTTTGCCTGTGTAAGTCACCTTAGAGCAGATAGGATTTTTTTCTTTTTTTTCCCCCTAAATGTATTCAGCTGTCTTATTTAACAGTGTTAAACAATTGCTACCATTTGCCTCAGAGCTGACTGCTTTCCAGGGACAGATGAATTGTGCTGCTATGTATAGTTTCATTGTCAAAGGGCTTAGAATGAAAAGTGCTACGGAGATCATTATAATGTTACTTCTTCATACCACCATAGGTGCAAAGATATTACTACAGTTGGGAGAAGTGGGAGAAAGGGTTCACCAGAAAGTGGTATAAACAGGGCAGTAAAAAGTTCCCCCCCCCCAGGGCTATCAGCGTTCATCAAAATTCCCACAACATGGGTAACTCGTGTCTTTGGACCCTTATAGTATGGAACAGCCACACATCCCCTGGACAAAGGGAAATATTAAAATTCAAGTAGCCCAGGAATGCCAATATAACTGAGTAAATTACTAGAACTGTATCTTGTGTGTATGATTCATCTAGAGTTGGCAGTGAGTGATACAATTAGCAAGCTGCATATAATGTTGAATACAGTGCTGTTGTTGATGACTCTTATTGACCTAAATGACCCAAAACAAGGCTCTCAGCAGCCATAGGCATATAGCTGCTCCTTCTGCTTCCTTTTTCCTTACTCTCCTATAATACTTGTAAATGTCACCTAGATGCTAATGCAAAAGGGAACTGAACATCAAAGGCATGGATGCGGGATGAAGGACTAGATTAAGAAAAGATTAAATGACTTATGAACCAAAGTTTATTTTGGAAAAGTGAGTCAAACAGTAGGGAGTCTAAAAGCTACAAGATTTCACTGAGATATAGTTTCTTAAATGCCTAAATCATTTTGAAAAACGGGACTTAAGCTCCTAAATCACCAAGGTGCTTTTTGAAAATCATTTACTTGGTCTCCTCAGTTGGTAGGAATGGACACAGTCCCACTGAGATACAGTGAAGAGTCTGGCCTAAAAAGTTTAGGCACAAAACATGTGACAGATTTCCCTTTTAAATGAAGTACTTTTATGTAGGACATTCAAATATATCTCAAAGGTAAAGCCACTGCGAAAACAGGTAAAGTTCACTAAATAGTATCTGGCATTTCCATATGAATTTGGGGATGAAAGAGACCTTTTACATGCTATTTACCTTTTCAGCTATTTACACTGTTTTCTTAATCTGAATGCTGCAGTGCTTGCCTGTCATCATATTTGTAACTACCAGGAAACTTGCAGTAGTACTTAGCTCCTTGTAATACAGCCTTTTCTGAATTATTACACAAATCAAATATACTCACACACTTTTATGTGTATATGCACACACACATTATAAATAATTGTGTTTACACTGATGCACCTCCCTAAAGTAATTATTAGCTCAGTTAGGGGGAAAATCACTACATTTGTTTTAGCATGTATGAACATATACTTTCAAAATGTTACAGATGTTTATGGCACAATAAACACTTGCTTTATTTATCAGTTTAGAAATAGTTTGCATTTTTAAAATCTCTGTTAATGTAACACAGGCACTTAATCTCTTCACATACATGTTGACAAAGCCAGCTGCAGTTTACGAGGATTCCATATGGTTTTGATGGACAACTCTTATTTGCCTTTCATCCTCTTCCTACATAAGAGCCATTGCCTCCATTCAGTAACAAGTCCAAGGCAGTTGCCTGAAAAGTTTTGAGCACAGTTTTGGAAAGGCACAAGCTAAGCATGGTGTGGCAATATGTTTTTGCAGCACAGTGTCCTTCTGTGATGTTACAACTTGACAATGAAAGCTTTACAACAGAAGGGCAGTAAGACAGTCTGTGATTACATTATAGCTCTTGGTAATTTCATCTGAGGGGTCTTCTGTCATTCCCTTCCTAGCTGCTGGAAAGAAAAGGTATAAGGGTGCTGCTATCTGAGGAAGAGAAAGATATGATGATTTCCTATCAATTTACTTATTCCTTTCTCCATTGTCTCATGTATGCTTTGGATTCTGTATATTCTGCTTACCAGGCAAAGAAAACAGATGTATTACTTCCACTGATTATACCCCTTTATGCTGTCTTCTTTAGGACAGCTCCACCTCAGCAGGACCTGCTTGAAGCTCCTCCTAGCTCAAAAGTCCTTCTGTCATGGATCAGGCTCTCCTTCTTATCTTGTGCTTGTATCTGGGCTTCGCCCCTGGATGGCTATCTGAATTTCCTGGTAGGCCCTGGGTTCTTCTTGACTCCTTTTGTTATGTGGGACCTATAAACCCACTACAGACCAAGTACTTTCAGAGCCAAGGACATTAAAAGAGATGCTTGAAGGATCTAAAAGAACATAAGATGGACAGAGTGGCACTATTGCAGGTATCATTGTTCAGTAAATGAACAGTGAATTCAATTCATCAGAGGTTGGCTTATGATCCTTTTTGTCAGTTCCAGGGTTCTGAACAGACCCTTGCCGTTTGAGGTCAGTATGGGTATAAAATCTAGCTCCTGACCCAATTCTAGCATATTTTAGATCAAGAGCTTTGGTTCAGGCCCATCTCTCCTAGTGGACAAGGAATCATTGTAATGAGAACAATATAAAAGTAATCAATCCTCTCCCAGCCTTTCCCAGGGAGAAATACAGGACATGTTTGTGTTCTAACAAAAGTTATACTTTTCTGTAGGTCATTAAAGACCCGTGTTCCAGACTCTGTAAGTACATAGAGCTTTCTTCTCCAAAGAAAACAAAGAACATATAACCACGGGATAGTGACAAGGCAGAAAAAAAACCGCTGTGTTCTTACTCAGGAACTGGAGTAAATCACTGGAAAATCATGACTCAAGTCAGTTCTCAAAATTATGTGGTTGTATGTGCAAATATACAAACACACGGTGTACCAATTGCTTCATTTCAATCATCACTACCATATCTGTCACTAATTGTAATCCCTGGAAATCATAGTGGAAGGCCCAGGAATAAGTGGGCATGGAAACTAAAATGCCCTGTCCTGGCTTGGCACAATGGCTGTATATATTGAGAGCTTATTTTATTAATTATCTGGATAATGAAAGAAATCCAAAGTCTGACCCTGCATTACACCACTGTAACTTCTGTGAATCCTCTGAGATACAGATTTAATAATACATTTTGGATTTGTTTCTTTTATAGTTACACCTGTTTACACAGGCTGATTTCAAAAGAACTAGCAGCTCCTAATTTTCATTAATGTGAGACACAACAGATAGAAACAGGCCCAAGTTATTTTAATTCTTCTGAACTTTAAAAAATCAATAACAGAAAGAACAAAGAGAATGGAACAAATTATTTTCTCCTTTTTCTATACTACAAAAGGTGACAGCTATTTCTATTCAGCAAGTTTTCAGTCCAAAATAATTGAGGTATTCTTTAGCAAAAGATATTTTCTCTTTCTAGGAATGTCAGGCTTTTCTCAAGTCTCTGTTTTGCTTAAGTTCAGCACAGTCATCACTATTCTCCCAAGTGACATAGAGCGTTCATCTGGCTCTCTCTTTCCTCAAAAACTGAAGGCTCATTCTTTGGGGACTGTAAGGAGGATTGTGCCCAAGACACAAGGAGATGATTGTAGTGGCTTATATGAATATGGCTCTTTCACTCATACCAGAACCAGCTAGCTATGTGATGATATGAGCCTAAGGTAAGTAAATAACCCAAACTATAGCAAGACCCTTTCCTTCCTCCTAAGTTACTTTTCAAAATGGTGGGTTTCTTTAATCATCGTACAAAGAGGTGCAGATGTGTCCCCTTTTCCAAATATTTCTTACATTCGCTTTCCAAACAAGTTATCTTGGAAAAATCCTTCCCCTCCCAGTTCTTTTGCTCAGGATATAGAAAGACATCTTTTTAAATGGAATTAAAATGGATGAGCCCCAGAAGAAAAGACCTTGCACTACTCAGTCCATCCTCCAAGGAAGGAGAGGTTGCTTCTTTGTTTTCCCTTAGCTGATGAAAAGGAAGCAGGAGCATTATTCTCACCGGTATTTCAAACTTGCAGAACTGAGTACCATTATCAGGTAGGTGTCTACACCTAAGCCAGCTAAGGGGAAATATTAAAATTCAAGTAGCCCAGGAATGCAAGTATAACTGAGTAAATTACTAGAACAGTATCTTGTGTGTATGATTCAGTTAGAGTTGCAAGTGAGTGATACAGTTAGCAAGATGAATATAATGTTGAATACAGTGCTGTTGTCAATGACTTTTATTGACCTAAATGACCCAAAACAAGGCTCTCAGCAGCTGAGGAAAATTTCTGCCATCTCTCTGGTCCAAAAGACACCATATTTTTAGATCACTGACCTTTCTGTCTAGCAGTTTAAAAGAAATTCTCAAGTAAGGCCTGTCAAGTCTGAATGTAGAAATTTCACTCATCCACTTTGGAAGACAGTTCATTTGTCAGCTCTTTCAACCATAGGCTCCATTGACTAAATCACTCTTTACCTGGGAGGATGGAAATTATATTTTTAAGTATTCCAGATGATTCATAAATCACTGGAGTACATGTACATAGTTATAATCTGAGTTGCCACCTTTGATCACCAGGTTCAGCTAAATTACAACCATTAGGCCATCACATTGGCAATGCATGCTTTTTTTCTGGAAACTGAATCTGGTTGTCAAAACCCTGGGTTAATCTTTTTTGGTCATATCACATGAGGCGCTTACTGCACAGTAGCTTAATAACATTGCACAGTAGTATGCCGGTCAAAAACCATACTAATATACTACAGTGCAGTGTTATTAGGCTATTATGCAGTAAGTGTCACTAAAAAACTGTGCTCTGGAGCTACTGAGCATTGAATTAGTACTTGGTTAACCAAGTACTAAACTTAATGCACAGTAACTAGAGCACATTAATGAACGTGTACACACACTGTATTAATAGAACCCCTAGAACTCTTCTCCAAGGTCATTTTTCAGCTCCTTTATTGTAGTTTTTCTTCAAAATAAAACATGATATAACCAAGTTTTCCTTAGAAGTTCTCTGCACTCAGAAGCAGCATCTGATTTCCAACAAAAGTTTATTTTCTGAACATGCTGGATTCTTAAATTCTTTTTCCACCAACTTTAGATTTTAAGAGCTATAGTTCCCATTTCATGAGCTAGACAAGTAAGACCACTTTTCCTATATAGGGTATTAAATAGATTTCACTGTCCTAACAATCGGAAATTAAATTCTGTACAAAGAAACTTAATTTCCTCTCTACCAGGGTTCTTCAGACCAAATATCTCTGTATTGGATATCTTCATTGCAGCTACTTGGAGATGTCTGGAAAACTCCAAACAGGACAGACCTAGCATCTTCACTGACTTTTTCAGATTCTTAATACAACAGCTCTATAAACAGTATCCTTCCCCCCTCACTTATTTCTGGAAATATACATGATAGCAATGGACTTGAAACTCTTTTGCCTGAACTGGAGTTCCATTGAATAGAAAGGGGATTTATTTTATCTGTTCATTAGAGATAGCAATTTGGAATTCTCCTGGAACCAGTTAACTCACCTGGTAGTCTTACTACCCTTCTTTCCAATTGTCTCTCATTATAAATAGTTTAAAACAGTACATTTGTGTCTTGTTTGACTAAGAGTGCTTTATAAGTGCACACCCTCGCAACGTTCCTTTTTCGCCAATTGATTATATGGAGCATACTAACCATGCTTGCTAAAGTAAATAGTGGGTGTGTTTACACAAGATGCTTACTGTGCAGTAGCCTAATAAAGCTACGCAGTAGCATCCTGGTCAAAAACTCTGTTAATATGCTACTGTGCAGTGTTATTAGGCTACTGCACAGTAAGTATTAAAAAAACTACTGCACAGTAGCATGAGTTACTGTGCATTGAATTAATACTTGGTTAACCAAGAACTAAACTTAATGCACAGTAACTAGGGCACATAAGTGAACGTGTAAATGCACCCAATATGTGTGGAACTAGCTGAAGTGAATTCTTCTGATGCATAAAAGGAAGAAAGAATCTTTAATTTTGTGATTGTCTTTCTGGCATCCGTGACTGCCAGTGTTAACCTCAAGAACACCCCATGTGTCTGGACTGGCACCTGACAAGTAAGGTGGTCCTTTCATCAGACAAAGATCTGGAAAAAGGCCAACCCATAGTTAATGATATGATCACTTCACCTACGGGCAAAAGTTATATTTCCCATTTACTTAGGGTCATAAAGGATATGTTTTGCCTATCAAAGGATATGTTTTCCTATTCTATTTAATGTGCATATTTCGCTGAGTGCTGAACTCAGCCTTGTCCTGATGTACGGGTGAAAGTGATTTGATTTGGTGATCCACATACTAGTGGAGGTGAAGGCCTAATAACTATTTGGAGTTTCTCTCTGGTGTTGGGAGGAGCTGGTAATTAGCTAAAATAAACGGGAAGGATTATTGTGTTACAAAACACAGGTCATGAGATCTGCCAAATCTTACTTTGAGACTTATGTAAGTCTCAAGTAAAGTAAGTAAGTAAACTTACGTAATAAGTAAACTTACCATGTAAGGCAACAGCAACCTGCACTGCTCTAGGCAGGCTGCCTTCTAAACCAAGAGCAGTGAGGTCAGGTCTGGGTGGCTGGCTAAGCAGCAGTGGTGGCACAGCCACTTAGACTGATTAACCTGCTTGCAGTGCTCTGTAAACACAGGCATACTGCTTCTAGTGCAGTAAGCTTAAGGGTAACACCATGTAGCATAGTAAATTTATTGTGTAGGCATGTAGGTATTACTTTGACTCTGGTTTAATATTTTCGTGCTGAGCAGCTACCAAATCTACTGAGATGAATGAGAGGCACAGGTGCGCATCACTTTTTTAAAACTTGTCCATTCATCTCTCATTTCCTTTTCTCATATTTCTGCATCTCTAAAATAGAGATAAAAAAGTGCCTCAGGTAGAGTTCAATAAAGGGTTCTGAATGCCTCAGATCCTTTTGTGATAGGGCTGCAAAAATGTGATGTCCAAATACTGAATCACAAATGGAAGCATTAATAGTACCCCTGCAATGCATATGTTCTGACTCCAAATAATGGTGATGAGTTTTTGATCAGCCCTGTGGTCTTTGAGTTGTGGAAGCTAAATAGGAAAGGTAATTCAGGCTCATGTTTTTGGGTGGAGACTTAGCAAAGCTCTTGGCCACTTAATCTGTAATTTCATAAAGGATCTGGGAGATAAAAGCAGTTCTCAGACCTCCGGATATGAATCAGGTGTTTAGCAATTAATTTAAGAACCACATGGACAGAGACTGCTTACTGAGAACAATGTGGTTTGTCTGACGCATAGAGAACATTTGGCACACATAGGGAAAGGTCATACTTGTGCTGCATCTTGCCAAATGAAGGCTGCAAAGGACAAAACCCTCCTCATGAACAGAGTTTTTGTTTCAAAGTGCTGCCTTACTAAGAAGATTAGGATTTGTGAAATGTGAATGGATTGCTCCTACCAAATGGGTCAGAATGTTCTGAAATTTTGAGGGCACTGCCTTTAAAACCAGCCAAGTTGAATAGTGGCCTATCACAATATTAGGCAAATTACTGTATTGACATTTGTAGTGCTTTTTATTAATTGTGTACCCTTTCCTTCTATTATAATTAATAGTGGAGCAATAGTTTTACTAGAAGAGAGGTAATTCTTAATAAAAGATGAATAAATACAAGTTCTTGGATAGTTTTCTTGGATTGGGTCAGTTACCAAACATAACTACGTTTGTTCCCGTTTCTTAGAGAAAGTCCTGTAAAAGTGCACAGACTGATCATACTTCATTCTTTCTTTATTTTCACTCACTGGAAAGGCTTCCTCCAGGATCAGACACATTACCAAGACTGCAATAGTGGCATGTCTGTACTACTGCTCTTTATGCCTGTTGAGTAACAAAGGACTTCTGTCTCTTAACCTGTTCCCTTTCCTAAACACTTGAGTATGTTCTGTCTCTGTTCTTCTCTCTTCTCTGCTTTGTTTTTTCTCATGAAAATTCACCCAGGGAAAAAACCCCAGGATTCATAAAGGATGTGGTGTCAGGGTGTCATACTGAAAAAGTTCCTGTTCTGTGTCATACATTAGCATGCCAACAGCATGCCAATAACCAAAAGATGACTAGTTTCAGTTTGGAAATAAAGGGAAAGGGGTTTTATGTTTGCTGTTCAACGACTGTAGTTACAATCAAGATTTTGTTGTTCCTAGGAGAGAAGCAGCGGCCGTTCATTGTCACTTCCTGGGAGACCTTCGCTCACGCCTCGAGCCATGTCACCTTCTTTTCCTGTCATCTTCCAACCTGCCCCAGATTACTTCAGCAAACCACCTGGAGCAACTGCCCGGTCTGGCAAGAGATTAACTCCCTGGGAAGCAGCAGCCAAGTCCCCCCTTGGCTTGGTAGATGATGCTTTTGGCCCCCAGAACATTCAAGAGTCCATTGTTGCTAATGTAGTCTCAGCTGCTCGTAGGAAAACACTCCCGGAGCCACCAG
Source organism: Crocodylus siamensis (assembly GCF_052110815.1). Classification (NCBI taxonomy): domain Eukaryota; kingdom Metazoa; phylum Chordata; order Crocodylia; family Crocodylidae; genus Crocodylus; species Crocodylus siamensis. Next base: position 116,002,701 of record NC_143396.1, on the reverse strand, counting down.
ATGATTGGAAACAGAGAGTTTCTTATGAGCCTCCAGCCCCAAGCATTCATGCTAGCTTAGCCTCATTTGGGAGTAGGCAATCTGGTATCATATCTCCACCAAAAAGCACCATGTCTGCGCCTAGCTGCACTTTCCAGCGTGGCGCTAGGCTCCAGTATGCATATTATGGCCAACGATCCCAAGTAGAACCTGACATGATGTCCATGGACACCAGGTCTGACTATGGCCTGTCAACAGCTAACTCACACTACAATACACATCCAAGAGGATGGAGGCACCAAACATGAAAAGCCTGATATATTCTCCCTTTTTCCAGATTCATAAGCCCTAGACTCCAGTTTGAAAAGAAAAGCTAACCTCTCTGGGTGTTTTTTTGCTGGTTTAACCATCTCTGAATTGAAGATATGAGGAGGCGGTCTCAAAGGGTGAATAGTTCTCATGCTGCTTCAGGGCTCTCAGCTTCTAGAATAGTTTCAGTTTTATTCCCAGCATTAGGATGTACCACATTTTGTTTTGCTTTGTTTTGTTTGAAAAGGGCAAATTTTCATGTGTGTGCCTTTGTGTGTAGGAGGGAAAGCAAATGACTCAGTACAAGCCACAGGCAGGAAAAGTTTAGTTGGAATGAACAGAAAAATATTTACAGATGAATTAATGAAAGAATATTAGGGCACTTTTTTTTAAAACAGAATTTTTTATTCAACTTATAGATGTTCTCAATATATTCAACATCTAAATTTTTAAGTATTTTTTCCAATCCAACTCCAGAATTTGGAAGTGATTAATGGTTATGGTAGCCCAGTTAATTTCCCTGTAACATGTTTTTGTCTTCAGCAAAAGGACTGTAGCAAAATAAATTATTTTACTTTACTATGATCAGTCTAAAAGGCATCTATAGTTATGGTAATTGAAGATCTGTGACATCTAGATGTATGCTAATGTCTTCAAACTGGGCATTTCAGCGAGACTTCAAGATTTGGGTTGCAAATAAATGTGCTAACAAACAACTGAACAGGACATTTCTTTGAGAAATGTATAATTTGCTGAACATTTAGCATAGCATAGTCTGTTATGCTAAAGAGCTGAATAGCTATTCTGAGTATATGAGTTGATGAATATGTGGAAAGCTTTTGATTTGTTCTTTCATTTTGAAGACTGAAATAGGTTACATAGCAAACAGCAATTTGTGTCCTGTAGAGAAGATGACATGTGGAAGATGGTATATGTTACGTGTTATAGGGTCTGAGTTGAGTAAAGACAGCAAGTATTTGGTGATTTGGCTGCAATATTAAATAAATCTGGATGGGTTTGAAGAAATGTAAATAATTGCTATTCTTGGTACTTGCCTTGCATTTATAGTTCACTTTAATAGAATATATATACATATACATATATATATATATATGTGTGTGTGTGTATATATATATATATATATGTATGTATGTATGTATGTATGTACTCCAAGCTTGTTGAGTAGTTTGGATGCTGTTAAAATGTGAAAATAAACCTGGAGGTTTACTGAGAGCATTGCACCTTCCTCAGGTGCCTGGCATTCTTCAAATATCTGTCAAGCATGACCATTTAAAAGTATTGCTGAAACACTATTGAATAGCTCTGCTTAAAATACAAGCAGAGAACATGGAAAAGTGTTCACAGGAAGAAAACATGTGCATCAATCATGTTACAAAGCAAAATCCTTGTTTTCTTCTTGACTTCTTATTTACACTGTTTTGCTTAAGCAACAAACTCTCATGAATTTATGAAGAAAAGTGAGGGAGGTGGGGAGGGGTTTCCAAGAAGGAGCTCCATGCACTTGGTAATGTAGTGATACAACAATGAGGTGCCCAAGCTGCCTCAAACAACCATCCTAAACCCTTATGATCATCCATGCATAACATCAGAGAGAATAATTTGAACTTTTGACACACAATTTGACACGTTCTTCTCTGGATCTTGGGGTTTATTAACCTATTTCAGCAAAGCTTTTAAGAATGCATTTAATGCAGATTAATACATTTCAGTGGAGCTACTGATATAGAGCTCCACATGCTTAAATGTCTATCTTAGCATAAAATGACCAGGGCCAGGTTTCTGTTTTGAATTTTATCCTTGATATCCATTAAATTGGGAACAGGATTAGTCAGTTCCCAGTAAATATTATCTCTGCCAAATACAACTATATAAAAAATTGTTTCACTTCTTAGAATCAGGAGCATGACTTTGTTTATTTCCTTTGAAAATAATATTATGCATTTTAATGTCCTTGGATAACACCAGGAAATATGTGGTTAGCATTAAAACACACCCAACTAAAAGATTGCCAAAGTGTCTGAACTTTAAAACATTAGAAACTCACATGTTATGACACAAAATTAGACTAAATATGGTCCACCCAATTTTACCAAAAAAAGAAACAAAGCATAAAAGAAAATTTACTTATGTTCTTAAGCATTTATAGGATCAACTATTAAAATATAATGGTCTCCATATCATATACCTAGGAGCTCTGTGAAAAAATGTGTAACAAGCTATCTGTAAAATAGATATACTTTCATATAATTGTTACCTACATATATTTTCAGAGAGATCCTGGATATTTCCAGATGGACGTTCTTGTGTAGGTTATTGTGTACATTCTATGTATAGATACAGCTTTTCATGAACATCCCATCAATCAGGACTTTTACACTTGAGAACCAATTCAGCTCCCACTGAGGTCAGAAGAAAGACTCCTGTTGACTTGAGTGGGACTAGACCAGGTACTCAAGTACCTTTCTCCAATTTATGTGTTTAATTCACATGGATTGAGAAAACCCAGAAAAATTCTCACTGAATTTCTTACTTCAAATGTAATCAGTGAAGGGGAGTTTAATCTGAGTAAAGCCTGCCGTATGACTTTCCACACATTACACAGTATAGATAGATAGCTGCGTGTTATGGTGGCTGTGTCACTTGTGCTGCCTTAAATTATGGTAAACCAGTGTTACCTAAATGGAACCCAAAGATTTGCCACAAACATTATGATACTGGGGAGGAAGACCAATTTATAAATACACAGAGTTAAAATAAAAGTTATACTTATTATTCTCATATATTGATATATAGGAATTCAGTTTCCTAGAGGGAAAACAGGTTCAGGCATTATTCTCCCTTTGTGTCAATGGGATTTGTCATTGACTTCATCCCCAGGTACTAGCTAATAGTATACTGCGCACAGGGCTTTATGAGGCATCACTCTGCACTTTTCACTATTTTTCTCCCCACCCCACTTCTTTGCAAATTATCTTTCCATCAAGTCCACATGGCCATTTTATGTGTAAGTTCTGAATATTCATTCAAGTATTTCTGACATTTGGTCATTTGTGAGTGCACAGACCTATATAGTTGATGTGAGGAAAATAGCTCTAATATTTTAAGTACCTGTTATTTACTTCTAAACATACCGTTAAGGCTCAAAGATGTCTGTGTTAATATATGGAGGATGTGATAAGCAAGTATAACTGACAGTTTAGTTTCTGCTGTTATACTAGAAGGTAGATGTTCACATTTTTTGTTCATAATTAGTTACATGTTGGTTAGCTTTAACACATTTACTTACCTATTCACACTTCTTTTTTTCCATAGTAAGAAAAGTCTATGCTATCCTTATAATTGGATTTTCATTTTCATATGCTATTTGTTCACTGCAAAGGACACTTTATTTGAAGAATGCATGCCTGAGTTGTAAATTGTATCATTTAATAAAACAATTTTACCAACCAGATGAGAAACATAAGTTTGATTTGCCCTGATTTGTGTTTGTTTTGAAATAATCTGAACCCAAATAAACATTAATCTCTCATCCTGCATTATTGTTAGAGTCACTGAATTTGCCTGTCTGTGACCTCCTGCTGATTTGAGCTTCTGGGAGCTTAAATGCATAACAGGTCAAATGGCACCATGTCAAATTTAGTAGAAATTCACCTTCACACTGAATAAGCAGAGGAAACAAACACACACACAATGGGTAAAATGACATTGCTAAGGCAGTTTTTATCATTTGGACTTTTTCCTCCTCATGGTTCCTCTTGGAACTGAATTCTGCTTCTTCAGAATTATTTTTCTCCTTCCATTGCAAATAAATACTCAGTTACTTATTTTGGCATTGTTAAGAATGGCTGGATTTGTATTTCCTCATGAAAACATGCAGGGGCAGACTGACTCCACTCTTGACTCCAATCAGATTATTTGGGTGAATAACTACTCGGTGGGCATGTCTACATCTGACTTTACGCACACCTAAACTAAATGTGCCTTAGCCTAAGGCACATTAAGGTGATTTAGGCACACGTCTGCACATGGACAGCTTGAAGTGCCTTACCGCGGCTCTCTAGGTGAACACATCGGCAGTTTGCCCTACTCAGTACGCTCAACAGCCCCTGGAAGATGATGGCAGTGTAGATGGGTGGTGCAGCCCAGCACTGGCCAAGGGGGGGGATCTCCAGTTCCCACCAATCCAGATACAATCTGTCTGGCCCCGGCTCTAACCCTATCCCCATGTTCCTGCCTCCCCAATGTTGGACAAGAGCGGGCTGGAGCCAAGCCTGTGGGGCCCCGTGCTGCTGCCAGGCACCACCAAGAAGAAGACATGGTGGCACAGACACTGGAACGGCAGTTCTGGCAGCAGTGGTACCTGTCGGTGTGCTGACCGACTTGGGACTAAGTCAGCAGAGGGACCAGGAGGTGTGAGGTCTCCTGTCAAAGCACAAGAGAAAGCCTCTGCCCCATAACTCCCTTCAGGCCAAGGGGTCAGCGCAGTGTGGGCAGGGCCTTTGCTAGCGGCTCCCTCATGCCTTTCCCTCAGGGTGGGCAATGCAGCCCTACAGGGGCAGGATACCTCACTGCCCACCTGGGATTCAGGCATCCTCCAAAGCCCGCACTGGAGCTCCTGCCCTAGACAGCAGGTGGGCTGGGAGTGTGTCTGCCCCCGGCATCTGGCACAGCTTTCCCTGCTCCACCCACCTTCATCCTAGGCAAGTGCCTGGCCTCTGTGCCAGACACTGCATGTGGGAGAGGCAGCGTCAGCTCCTGGGGGGCTCTTCGTGGCTCAGCCCGGCAGGTTGGGCACAACACGGGCAGAGACTCGGCTCTCTCCTTGGTCTGCCTTATCCAAGGCTGAGCCCCCACCTGCACTGCATCCAGCCTGCCTGAGCTGAACCATGCAGAGCCCCCTGGACTTGTTGCCACCTCTCCCATGCACAGTGTCTGGCATGAAGGCTAGGCACTAGCTTGGGAGGGAGGTGGGTGGAGAAGAGAAAGCAGTGCCAGGCCTTGGGGGCAGACACAGTCCCAGCCTGCTTGCTGTCCTGGGCCGGAGCTCCAGCGTGGGCTTCTAAGGGCACTTGAGTCCCAGGCAGGCAGCGAGGCATTCTGCCCCTGCAGGGCTGCATTGCCTGGCCAGCAAATCCACCCTGAGGGAGAGGCATGGAGGAGCCACTAGCAAAGGCCCTGCCCATGCTGTGCTGCCCACTTGCCCCGCAGGGAGTCACAGAGTCCCTTGTGCTTTGACAGGAGCCCTCATGCCTCCTGCCCCTTCTGCCGACTTACCACACACGGACAGGGACCGCTACTGCTGGAACCGCTACTCCACTGTCTGCGCCTTGAAGAACAGCACCTGCCACGTCTTCTTCTTGGCGGCACCCCGTGGCAGCGTGGGGGCGCAGGCCTGGCTCCGACCCGCTCAATCACATAGCATTAAAGTGCTGTATGATGTTTACACATGGATTAAGGTGCTTTAGCTAATCATGCCTAAATTTGATACTTGCTTTATGTAAGCATTCAATTTAAGCACAATTAGCCTAAAATTGCCATTTTTCAGGTGCATTAAGCGCACACATGTGTAGACCCGTGCCCTTAATGTGCTTTAAAAATGGCTAATGCACCTTGAATCACCACATGTAGATGCACACAATATAATGAAGGTGTTTACAACTTGCCTATAAAAAGCCAAATCCTCCTTCCTCTCCTTAGGTGAGCAGTTCCATTAAAGAGAATGACATCTTGGGCATTAGGAAGGCAAGCAACATTATCGCACAATGTGCAGAATATTATTGGGATAATTAAAATTTGGAAACCAGTAAAACACTTTAATATCTTAATTATGTAAAAGACTTAAAAAGCTGAAAAGGAACCTATATTCCTACTCATTATGAGTATGTGAAATTTTTTTCTAGCCTGACATGTTGCTTAAATATGTCGCAAATATAGGAAATATATGTCATAGTTTCAGCTAATGTAAATTAACCTAACCATTGACTTCAGTGATTTAAAAAACCTGAAAATCTTGCACATATGTCATAGTTTTTCATATCATGGCTTATCACTGTCCAGACAGTTTCTTTTGGGATGCTGGAGATTTCCTAATTTTTTTAAGTCATACATCAAAACTTTAAATTTTTTTAAATAACTACTGAGTGAACAGACTTTGCTTTATTTTTAACAGACAGTCCAGTGGAAAGAGTGTTCAGTTTAATGAGCAATATGTGGTGTGAAGGCAAAAGCTGAATGTATTTATCCACTACCAAATCTGTTATTTTTCACAAAGTGAATTTTCACCCTTGTTCACTGTTTTATGATAAACCAATCCAGAACTCAGTGTTAATGGCTACAATACTTCGTTCCCAGAAATGTTGCCATTAAGCCAGAAACTACATTTGAAATCTGCTTCTTTAACTCGGCTCCCTTGGTCCCTCTGCAGTCTCCTTCAGCACCCTTGGATGGAGTTAATCCAGTCCTGATTTATATGCGTCTAATATCTTTAATTGATCGCACGCAGACCAGTTCTATGGCAACAGTAGGGAGGCAGTCACTTCTGCCCTGCTCATTCTGTACCCTACCTGGCATGATTTTCCTCATGGCCCAGTGAAACGCCAAGGCAAAGTAGCCTCCCTTCCCCTGTCATTCTTGATGGGCAATTTGCTAGTGTGTGTGTATACATACACATATACATACACACACATAAGGTCACTTGATGGGTGACCCTTGATGGGTTGTAAGCAGTGTAGTTTTATATATATATATATATAAAAAATATAGGAAAGGTAATACAGTTTTATATAATATAAAACTGTACTGCTAACAACCCATCAAGTGATCTCTGTGGTTCACTTGGCAGACCAAAGCATACTTTGAGAGTTAAACTATTTTAGTCCTGGTACATAGTTTGCACCATGCATCTGCACACCCATCACTATTCCACCACTGTGCTTTCACTCATTGTTTTCTTCAGAGGGTTTGCCTGATATCAATCCAAAGCTAAAAGGCTCATGATTTGTGATACAGGTCATTGGGCTGAGCCCCAGTAGAGTCAACAACATTTTGAGCCCCATAGCTCAGCGCTGTCCAGTATTTATGTGTACTCCAGATTACCCACGCACACACACACACGTACACACACACACACAAAGGATCCACATGCTAATTGGCTCCACACACATGGCAGGAACCAGGTGTTCTTGTCATGAGTCCTGGGATCCTCTAAAACTGTACTTGCAGATGAAGCACAGGATGACCTGGTCTGGCTCCACCTCGTGCAGGGTGGAGCCACACTACTTGCAAGTAATAGGCTAAGAGAGGAAGCGACAGAGGAATCATGGGTAGACTGTTTGGGACTCTGTTTGGTGATATTTGCCAGACATTTAAGGCTGGTAAGAAACAGGAATCATTGGAAATGGGAAAGAAAGGTTCAGATTAGTTGTGGGAGTGAAGAGGAAGTCAAAATGTGTTCAGTGTAGTGGCTCCCCATGATTTGAAAAAGTCACTGCTGAGGGAGACTGTGCACAATGGGCACTACTCATCTGAAAAAACTGCACTAACCTGTTCCTGTAGTAGGTTATATTTACCCGGTAAGGGGCCATATATTTTACAGGCATACTCAGTGCTGGCTGTATTTAGTCTGTTTCATAGTTGGTTTCTGAACACCTGGTGCTTTTGGTAGCAGTTTAATGACTGACAAGGTATTTAATGAAGTTTCCTTTTATCCTAATGTTAGATGAGGAGCTTTTTTCCTCATGTTGACTGGGGGGAAAAGAACCTAATGTTATATTTCAGTAAATACAGTATATCTGGCTTTTTAGGGAAGAAAACAAGTAAAGGAAGAGGCTCATACTTTTTTTCTAATTTTCATATTCAGCCTATAGGTCAAAAGAAACATTATTTAATTAATTAAGCACTGAATGTAGACTGCTACAAATATGACTTTGTAATGTAAATTACATAAATACAGATAGAAAGTTGAGGGTGAGGTTATTATTTGTAAATATGCAAACATGGTGTGTATGGGCATGATTTAGATTGTTACAATCATTGTTGTATATATTCAAAGTTAAAAGAAGGTAGGAAAAAACCCAAAATACTAAGACCAGTTATAATTAAGGACCCACATTTTTGGCTAGAAAGATATGTTTTTCTTTAATTACTGGCAAACCTTTATTGATTTATTAGAGAAAAACAAACTGATTGACTGAAATAAAATATCTCATTTTGTATGTTAAGAGACAGTTTTTAAGCAGTCTGTAGGAGACGTTTCCAAAACACCTCCCACTTATCTGCAAACTTCAGATGCTTTTTTCATATGTCTGAATGTTAACTTCTATTCGTCTAGCATCTGTAGTAGTACATATTAGAGCAAAACCCAGCATAATCAAACCAAAGAAGAAACAGAAGGTAAGTATACCATTATGTTTCTATATGCTCTTATTATTAATACAAGTGATAATGCATAACTACCTTTCCTTCTATAAATGACCCTACTACAATTGCTGTTTTTCAATATCATTAATAATAAGTTAAGCCATCTTAGTTTTAATCAGTCATTTCCTGTTTTTAATGGCTGGATTCAGATTTAATCTGAGAAAATCAGGGCATTTTGGAAAACATCGGAGTTGAAAGAGAGCCAGTGTGCTCATCGCACACTATTTCTAATCACTTTTCCAAGGGTACGTAGAAACCCATCAATGTAAACAGTGTAAAGCTCTAATGATTTAATTATTTCAATATGATACACATTTTGTATCAAGCCGTATAAAGCAGCATGGAATTAGAAGTTTTCCAAATCCATTTTTGAAGCCTTTCCATTTTCTTAAGAACAATTAATCATCCTTGGAATAGCAGCATCTCTTGTTCAGAAGACCATGAAACAATAATTACATTTCTAGTCAATCTAATGCCTGTGGTAGCTTTTGACAATGTAAAATAAGAGATTTTTTTTGTTATGTAGGAGGATGATTGGCATATTTGCTGCATTTGGTTTAAGCCACTTTTACCATTCCTAACATTTATTCTCATTAGCTTTAAGTCTCAAAATCATTTCCAACTCTGGCCTCAGTCTAGACCTGCTGTTTAAATATATTCTAATTTATGTGAAAGAAATCCAAGAGGCCTTGCTCGCATCCACTGTAGGAGTTCTGTCAGGTGGGCTGCAGAACAGCACAGAATGGTTTTAAGTAAAGCCTCTTGCTCAACAAAAGCAGAGTTGAGATATAAAAGGGGAAATAGTAGAAGCTAAAAAGGAGCTTAGCATGAAACAGTCTTCCAACAATGCAGTGAGTTTGATCCAGTTGTCCTTTTTGAGGAAAAGCTGTTGCTGATTTCAATGACAAGCCATAAAGTTGACTGGAATTTTTTTAATCATGTCAACCAACTCTGAAGTAATTTACATGCAATATAAGTACTACGTTGGGAAAACAACTCTTTGTGGGAATAGAATTGGCCTCTGACTAATATCAGTGTTTGGACCAAGAAACAGTGTTGACCAAACATTCAAAACAGGAGCAGTGCCAGTCTCAAGAAAACCAGGAAATTCTTCTATCTGGACCAGAATTGGGATCACAGTAATTACTGTGCATTGTCTTTACCAAACATAGTCTGGTTATTTCAAGCCCGCACAGGAAAACTTAAAAAGCCTTAAAAGTACATTTCAAAATAAAACTTAAAATTGAGCGAAACAATTCCATAGGCATGTTATCAGGCTGTGAGGCATACCCAGGAGCAAGCAAAGTAAGTTTTAACTGAACTCTTCCCTTCTTGTACTCAAAATTCACTATTATGTTGTTTCAAATACCACAGATTGCATAGGTTTCAATAGTAAGGATTTCTGGGATATGCTGCACAGTGATGCATTTTGGGATCTCACTGATGAACCAGAAAGTGTCGAGAGGACTTCATAGATCAGAAAAAAAGTAGAATTGAATAAAGGTTAGTTACCATTCCAGGCTGTGCTAACAGATATTTTCTTTACTCCCTGAACAGTAACATAGCCAATCCATAGCTTGGCCAAAAGAGACAACTGGCACAATTCTTACAGTTCATCTAGACGTGTGAGATTCAGCTGTGCAAATGCAGACAGTCAAGAAGCTTGACTCCATTTTCATTTTTGGCACCTAGCCAGTCATTTACCCAGGTGCAAAGTGACCAAGAAGTGGGTGCAAAATACTACTATTCTGACATGATGGCATTTTACATGCACACTGCAATCGCTTTGAGGAGGTGTAAACGCCTAGGGATTGGTGTAGGGTGGTTTGCCATGACAATGGGGAATAAGACCCACAGGTCTGGATGTCAGATATCTTGAATGATCTGTGCATTCAGCAGCCCCGTCCGCATTTCCACAACTCAGCCTAAATCTCACACTTCTAGATGAGCCGTAAGAAAGATGCAAGTTCTCTCTTTTGGCCAAGCTAGGAGGTGGCTATATGACAGTTGAACAGGCAGCTATGCACCAGCCCCCACTTTTGCTAGGCAAGTGCCTTGATGGAGTCTAGCCAGGAAGGAGCATTTAGGACTTAGGACTGTAAGGAAATGGCAGCCGTAGCAGCACAAAGTGAAGGGGCTGGACTCTGGATAGTAGTCTCAGGCTCCCTTCTTTCCTCCTTCACAGCCTGCTGAATGAGGCTCTGTTACCCAAACAATTTGTTGTGCTCTAACACCCACCTACCCTCCAGAATCCCTACCTCCAGAAGCCACAGCAATATATGATGTCCATTTAGCACTCTCTTTCCCTGAAGTCACCAGGAGTTACCCATCCCCCAGCATTCTCAAAGCTCCCATGGGTCCTATGACCCCCAAAAGACCATGCACCTTGTAGTCTTAGTTCCCCCATTGTCCTCAGGAACCTGTATTTCCAGAGCCATGTCTACCCCCAGAAGCTCTGTGGCCCAGCACAGGCGAGCTTCTGAGTAGCTCCCAGCTCAGCTACCCCCACCTTCCCATTCAGACTCAACTTAGCTATGTCCCACAGATGCCTTTGAACAGCTCTGCCACAGCTACCAGGTTTTGTGCAGCTTCATGGCTCACCATCAGCCTTGTTCATGGTAGTTTATAGTTAAATGCAAACTGCACATCGAGGCAAATAAACTCATTAAATAGTTTGCCACAAGGCACAAAATTGGGCTCCTGCTGGCCAATAAATTGGAGTTAGTTGGTGAGAAGAAATGTAGTGCTAGTAGGCAACCATCAATCCTTCTGGCTTATGGTGTACACATGAGAGGTCACCAGGACCTCTGACTTGTGCACCTAGGCAGGAGTATGGAGGAGTGGAGGCTGTCCAGACCTTCTATCCCTCCTTTAGACCATTGACTTGAGACAGTATCCAAAGCCCAGACCATGTCCAGATGTTTGGTGCCTCAATGGCTATAGTCATACACACATCCAGGAATTGAACCCGGGTCTCCCCTATGACAGACAAGGAGTCTACCACTGAATCACAACAGTAGGTAAAAATAAATATTAAACAAATCTAGATTCAGAGGAACTCCCCTCTGTGCTTTCATACAGTCTCTCTCTTTTGGGGATCACCGAGATACATTTGTCCTACTGTCCCTGTGGCTTCTTTAATTCATAGGACCCTCATACACTTGAAGGCTATAGCATTTTTTCCAGTAGCAGCCGAGCAAAACAGAGAAGGTCAGTGCAGAACTGAACCAAGCTGTTTACTGAACTCGTAGGGTTTGAGAATTAAACACAGGTCAAAAAAGCATCAATAAAAGGGTGACAAGGCAAAGATAATCCTGGAGACACATGGGATGAAATTCTGGCCTGATTGAAGTCAAAGGGAGTTTTGCCATTGACGTCAGTAGGGTCAGGATTTCACCACAGAGGGAAAATGAGATGTACCACAAAGTACAACTGGTGATGAACTCACAGCTGTCGGATTAGCCATCATTCATTGTCAACAATCCTACAGTACTTCCAGGCCCATCACAGCAAAAATCTAAGAGACAATATTACAGTTAACCCTAGTCAGATTTTTAAAAAGAATACTGCCTCTTTTCAGTACTTTACATTAATGTGAACGTGTCACCTATCATCTAGCATCCTCCACATGCCAAGGAGCTCTGTGGTTCTCAGCAGGCTCAGTACCCTGTAGCCCTAGCACTCACTTGCCTATATATGTATATGTACTATTATATATGGGACATATGTGATGTAAATGCTGTGCTCTGGTTTGCTGTGCAGGTGTGAATTTTCCTAAAGAACTGAAGAGGAAGGTAAAATGAGAGCCTGAGATTTCAGGTCTGGTTGTATGCTTTTACATTGTTATTATTTTGGTAGAGCCAAAAGGATTTTAATGCTAGACTGTAAATGTCTCAAAAACAGCAGACTGAGTTCTCCAAGAAAAAGACTGCTAAAAAGTCAGCTCTTTCTATGTTTTAATATGGACTTCTGCTGGATTTGTTTTTAATCCAATAGCTGTTTTTCACCCTGGCAGAATTATGCACAGACAGTTCCATTTTGGAAGTTTATTATTGGATTTGGGTCTGGCTCCTCTGTGTTTAACTTGTAATGAGTGGTAGCTTAAATGCAATTTTGGATGACAGCTACTAGAGGTTTGGACAAATAACATTTCAACAGTAGCTTTGTTTTCCTTATGTCCTTCTCTGCCACATATATGGTACAGAGGTCATGGAGAACAAAAAATGGCTTAAGACTGAAGTCCAGTTACTTCAGTCTGAAGTCCAGTTACTTCAGTCTAAGCAGGGGAGGGTTACAAATTCATGGAAGTCATCAGAGCTATGCTTACTTATGACAGGGGTTAGACTTGACTCTGCTTTTTATAACATTTTGTTTTTAATGTTCACTCTTCTTCTTTGTCTCATTTTCAGACCTGAATGAAGTGTGTTATATTAATGATAGAGTATTTAAACAAAATAGTGCATTGTAATGAATAAGTACTTAGAGCCATATAAACTAACCAGGGGCCATACGAGACCAAAGACAAATAAAATGAAAGTTCCCATAACTTGGCTTCTCTTCCTACTTTAAGGGGGTAGAAAGAATGGTAGGTTCATTTTTTTGTAGTTATTCAGTGCCACCCCCACCCCCAGCACACACACAGACTGTGGGTAGCACTGGTACAAACCCATAACAAAAACTTGGTTCCTAATCTGAAGAGTTTAGGTGTTTACAGGCAAACAGGAGCACAAAGACCCAAAATAAATAGCTAAATAGACATTACTGTAAGGCAGCAATTACAGTACATTAGCTACACCCAATGCCTGTGGTCATCAGTCACCTTGTACACTGACCCTACCAGAAAAACATGAGAATCAAGTCAAAGGAAAATACATTTACTGTATGTTTTCCTCCTTCAATGCACAGCTTTTAACTTAATAGAATAGCTTCCTCTGAGGACAGTTTAAGTTTCAACAAAGAGCTTCACATCCTTGCTAGCCTACTGCAGGGAGTGAACAGCACCAGTACTGTGCAGATAATTTCCAGCAAATAAAGTATCTAATTAAGGTAGTCCCTTTTTCTACTCTCCATTTTATGACTTCTCCAATTGTATTGAATTCTGTTTCCTGATTTACTGAATGCAAAGTACTCCTGGAACAAAATTCAGGCAGGTTAATTTCCCACTCAGTTTCTGTGAAGAGTCACACATGAGGCTACTTGCAAATCATCGTGTCAATAGAAGTCAGGCTGTGCTAATATTTGCAGAAAGGGAAGATTACAAGGGCACATGCACAGGCAAAACAATTGCTTTCTTTAAAAAAAGATTCAATATTCTTGAAAAAATGTTTGTTTTTATATTTGTTTTTATACTAATGTTTGTATTGCTTTATACATCTACCTTTCAAGTACAAAACAAGACAAATGCTTAAGCAAGCCTCATGTTGTCCGATAGAGGGAAGTAGTAAACAATACTCACAAGCTGAGACCTTATACATTCTCCGCAGAAAAATCTTCAGTGGAGAGCATGGAGGTCATAGGAGTTCAAAATAGCAACCAGACACCAGTCTGTAATGATTCATGGCTAAACACTTGTACAGACAATCTCATTATCAGCTAACCCCAGTTGGAATAATGTACACTCACTGTCCTTGCTACACTGGGAATACATGTCAAGACCTACGGAAATTTATAGCTTGAGCTAAAGGAGAATAAGTGTTAAACATTTTTATTTTCAAAACACCATAAATATATTGGCTAACTATTCCTGACCTCAATCCTATAAGATAGGCATCATTATTTCACTTTACAGATGGAAAAACAATGACACAGAAAGATCAAGTGACTTGGCAAAGGCCTTACACTGTGAGTCAATGGCAGAGATGGGATAAGAACTCTTTCTAGCTCACAGTTCCAAGTTGCATCCATTAGCTTTTAACTGCAGCAGTGTTAGGCAACAACCAGCCACCAGGACTACTGTTTTCTCATGACTGTAAATGAAGTTCCAAAGAGACCTGGTGAGGTTTTTTGTTTGTTTGGTTTTTTTAGCATTTCAGGCAAAATCTACCTAATTTAGCTCTAGAGAGCATAAGACTTTATATCAGTTCATAAAAACTACTAAAAGGATTCTGATCAAAAGGTATTCGGACAGGGATGGACAAATATTTGGGCCACTTAAGAAGTTTCAGTGAGCTGCTGTGGACAGAGAGGGGGGTGCTGACCCTATCTGGCATGGTGGGGGAGAGGGTTGCTGACGCAGATTGGCATGGCAGGAAGGGGTGCTGACCTAGCTAGGTGCAGCAGTGGTGAGGGAGGCAATTGGTACTATCTGGCCCTTGCCCATGTGCACCACACCCACAGCCGTGGGCACTGGACAGTGTAAGTTGGTGGGCAGGATCTCCATGGAGAGTCTGGGGACAGAGTTGCAGAGGGGTGACAGTGCAAGCTAGGGCCCAGGGCAAGGCCATGATCTGCTCCCCCCATGCTCCTGCTTACAGAACATGTGGGGAGCAGATCACAGTTTTGCCCTAGTCCCCAGCCTGTGCTGTTACCACCCTGAGATCCTGGCCCTGACCATAGCCTCTTCCCACCCATCCCACTCCTGTAGCTCACTCCTCACCTGCCTACCTGCCCATCACCCTGTCACATCCACCCAGCCAAGCACACCCTGCCCACTGGGTCTCGGGCTGATCTGCATGGAAAGCCTACCCACCCACCCTCTCCATCCGGCACCCCCAGTGGTGAGCGCAGGGTGGATTGGAAGTAACTGCTGGGCAGACGCTCTGGCTGCCACAGCACTCCCACCCTGCTGCATGCCTGTGGGTAGCACAACCAGCTGCATGTGCCACAGCCTGGGCTGCCCCCCTCACCTGGGCTGGGCAGGGCTGAGGACCCACCACAGACTGGATAAAATCTGTTGGTGGGCCAGATCTGGCCTGTGGCCCATATTTTGCCCACCCCAGTATTAGAAGTTTCAATCAGAAGAAACAGAAGAAACTGCTCTTGATTCTACTACTCTGTCGGAAGCATGCTTTATCTCACATCACGTAGACGATCTCCATTGCAGTCCCATTGAACAGACTTCCTATAGAAGCTTTACTAAAACAAAGAAATCCTGCTCAAATAACCAAAGTTGTAGAGTTTATACTTAATTTGAGTTGACTCATGTTGACTTCCCATGATCTCCTCAGCCTTATACAACTAAAAGGCCTTGCTTGTTTGAATGGACAGGTCCTCTTTCTTTTTTGTAAGACAGGGTGGTTATAGTCTGTATTTCAAGTGTCATAGCCATGTCTATCTTCATTATGGTTCAAAATGTATGGTCCTTGTTGCAAATTAGCTAAATTGTATGGTTGAAAGGGACAGAATGGGTAGGTCACCAAGGAAGCATACTAGGAAATGGCAAAAACCTTCGGGGACAAAATCAGGAAGGGAAAGATAAAGAATAAGCTGCACCTGGCAAAGGAGGTTAAGGAAAACAAGAAGAGTTTTTTATAAATATGTTGGCCAGAAAAGAAGACCCAAGCAAGCTGTAAACTGTTAACAAGCCAAGGGGAACTCCTAACTGAGGATACAAAGAAGGGGGAGCTACTCAACAGCTACTTTGCCTCAGTCTTCACAAAATTAAGCTGCCAGACACCCAATAGAGATTATCTAAATAAGGAAGGGGGCAAGCTGAGGGAGGAGATAACAAACAAGATGGTCAAAGAGCTTTTGTTGGGTCTGAGTGAATTCAAGTCAGTAGGGATATGCAGGATATCAAAGCCTTTGGCAATAATCTTCATGAAGTCATTGGAGACAGGTACTAGAGGACTGGGGAAGGAACAGTGTAGTGCCTCTCTTTAAAAAAGGCAAGAAGGACCTGGGGGCCACAGACTGATTAGCCTTACCTTAATACCTGGGAAGATACTGGAATATATCCTAAAAAAGGTCATTTGCAAGCATCTGAAGGAGGAAAGGCTGATCACAAGCAGCCAGCATGTATTTATGAAAAACAAATCATGTCAAATAAACCTGATATCCTTCTTTGACACAGTAATTACTTGGGTGGATGAAGGGAATGCTGTGGATATAGTGTATCTGGACTTCAGCAAGGCTTTTGACAAGGTCTTGCACGACCTTTCCACAAACAAATTGGAGAAATGCAGGCTAGATAAAACTACTATAAGGTGGATAGAAAACTGGTTCAATAGCTGTAAGCAAAGAGTAATGAGTAATGAGTCTATGTCAGAAAGGCAGGAGACTTTGAGTGGAATAATTTCTTTCTTGCTGCAGAGAGAAGGACACAGACCAATGGCTTGTAGTTGCAGCAAAGTAAATTTAGATTGCATATCTGGAAAAACTTCACTGTAAGAATAGTGAGGCAGTGGAATAGGTTGACTAGGAAAGATGTAGAGTCTCCATCACTGGAGGTGTTCAAAAAGAGATTGGACAACCACTGGTTGGGGATGATCTAGGCAAAGCTATGCCTATTTTCTACCATAGATATTTCCCATGCTTTTGGGCTTTGCTGGTTGCTCCTCTCCTTCCATTTTTAACTGTTATATGCATGTTTTTAAACCTTCCCAGAGGCATTGGGTGTTAGTTATAATTAAGGCTGGGGACTTTGATTGGGGTGTGCCGATTCTCCTACTGGGAGCCAAGCCAGAGGTTCCTGGCTAGAGGATCTTTCCCCTCTGCTCAGGGTCGACCAATTGCTTTATTTGGCATCAATTGCCATATTTGCCTTCTGCTGTGGTGCGGAGCATGGCTATCTCCCCGGGACCTCTTAAGCGTATATTGACAGCATTTTATAGAAGCAGGGCATTGGCTGCCATGGTTCCCCTGCTTTACCTGTGGCAGGTTAGGGTATCAGGGTTGAACGTAGCCTTATGCAGAACTTGTGCTATGGTTCTATGGGATGGTTTGGATAGGGATGATCCTGCCTTAGGCAGGGGCTTGGACTAGATGACCTTTGGAGGTCCCTTTCAGCCCTAATTCTCTATGACTCTATGAAAAGCGCACTTATAGAGGTGCATACAGAGGGCTAAATTAACCATGACTGTGCAAAAGCTTTGGGGGAGTAATTTCTTCCACTAACATGGGAAGAAGGAGAGGAAGAATAATTTCTCTGTTCAGCTGCTACAAAAGGCATAGGGATTTCTATTGTGATTCCCTGAATACTGCTGTAAAAAGAAGTTAGAAATATTGTCAGAAATGAGAGTAAATTTAGACAAATTTGCCATTCTGCTGCTGCCTCTTCTGTTCCTAAGCAGGTGGCATAATAATAAATACAGAAAAAAAATCTGTCTACAAATAGGATATTTATTTACAAATAAACAAAACCCTAAAGAGAGAGATCAGTGTTACCTTATTAGCACTGCTAGTCCCTGCTAAATATAAATGTTTCTGGCAAGAAAAGGCAGAAGAAGTGGGAGTGGAAAACAATGCAGAATAGATCCATTGCTAATGAGGATTTTTTATAAGCAAAGTAGTACACAGTAGATTTATACTGCCAGGGCTGTAGTAAGTTTATATAAATACATACATATAGAAGCTCCTGGCTCCTGCAGCATACTAAAACCTTCAGCCATGTCTCTTAAAAACTATAGGACCAAGTGAAAAAGAAAAAACATATCCCAATGGAGTAGGCAAAGATAAAGACATTGACAAGGCATTACATGGAACACCAGAAAGGAGGACAGACTTGGGTGTGTCTTGTTTGTGCATTTATGTCATCATCATTATTTCTGTTTCCAGTTATGATAATCGTGATGATACTACACCTATGTTTTCATTTCTTCTCTACTGTCAAGGTTAATACAGTAAGAAAATGAGGGCAACACAAGCTGTATAGAGCCCTGGTACATATGACGTTTTTTAACTCTGATCTGAGCCTTCAATTTATGTATAGTGAATCAAACATCATGGAAGCTAAATGGATCTTGATAGTTTAAAAGAATGGTTAGCGTGTGTGTGTGTGTTAAGCATTTGCACAGTTCTAGACTGGCAACGTTCTTTGCTCTGCCTTCAGGATCATAGGTGCACCATCCTTAAAAAGTATATGTACAGGCAGTCCTCAGACTTACAATATTTCAAGTTACAACATTTCACACTTACAATGTTTCTAAATTGACACCGTTTCAACTTTATGACGTCAGTTTCGACTTTACAACGCTTGATCCGATGCGACACCATGCTAGCAAACAAGTTTGCTGTGTCACTCATCTTGCTGGAGAACATCTGTCCAAACTTCCTTGGACACTTTCCTTAAGAAAGCAGACAAGTCTCCAGAAAACCCTGCAGCCAAGACTCCTGAGAAGACTCCAGCCAAGAACCCTTCAAAAAGTCCAACCAAGAACCCTTCAAAAAGTCCAGCAAAGTCACCTCAAAGAAGTCCTTCCAAATCAATATGATTGCTATTTACAATATAAATACATTAATGTAGCTATATTACTCATCTATAATTGATCGAGTACAAAATTCTGGGGTATTTTTAGTGAAAATAGGGTATCAGGCCTTGGTTCAGGAACCAATCACCCATGTAAACATTGTTTCTTATCAGAAAACTGGTTCTGAGTGGCAACATTTCGACTTAAGATGGGGTTTTCAGGAACCAATTGCATCATAAGTCCGAGGACTGCCTGTATTCCCATCTTTCTAAACTCAGCCTAATGCGAATGGGTGGAATGGGTGAGTCCTGTATTGTGATCATCTCTGGCAGATTTCCCCAGCTGGCTCCCTTTCACTGACAGTCCAGCTCTGATGAGCTTTGTTCTGGGTACCAACAGTTGCATCAGCTTTGCCTGAGCTGAAGCACAGGGAGAGGCAGCCCCACTTGTAATTAGAATTTAGCCCCAGGAGAGGCATGGAAAGATTAGGACCTTGACTTAGGACAAATACTGAATGGGGAACCAGTGTGGTGAGTGTCTGAGTGTCAATGTAATATTTCTTGTCTATCTATAACACTAGGCTGCTGCATCATGGACTACAAGCAGTACTTTTATGTTGTCCAGAGAGAGACTATCAGAGGCTTGAATTGCCATAGGAAGGCTTTCATGTAAGCAGAACGGGTGTGCTTGCATGTTGACAGAAGCTGGAGGAAGGAGTTTGTCACATGGATATCCAGGAGTTGCACAAATTTGAATATGATTCCCAAAGCACTGAACTCTGACCAAGAGGACAGATGCCTTCAATCCATGGAGTGAGGAGAAATTATGAAGAACCTCCATAATATGCACTCTGTATTTATTTGCACTGGGTCATGTGACCAACTACCATTCTGTGAAATTCGTTATCCACTTCTCTCCCCACAAGGAATTTGTAATTTTATTTAATTATAATTTTTGTTCATATTAAATGAAAGAGACATTGAAGAATAGCACTTTGCCCTGAACTGTAAAGTGGGAAAAGAACCAGCAGTTCTTTATTTCCAAGGAAAGGAGCTGTACACTCTTAGACTGACCCATCAGACTGCCCTGTACACTGCACAAATGAGTTTTTTCCTTTTAGTGCTTTGCCTTTGAGGGGTGAAGCCAGAGAGGCTGATAAAAGTCCTGGGGCTTTAAGCAACACAACTTTTGTGCTGCATGGTTCTAATTGTATTCATTCTCTTAAGCGACAGGGGAAATAAGCACTTTCCCTTGTTCCCTTATGCAACAATAAAGCAAATAATCAACAGGTGCTCACAGTTTCTATTTGATTTTACAGATAAGATTTATCTCTGTTAAGGTGTGTAAAAGTGCCTGTACAGTAAGTGCTAGTCCAGTGGGCATAGTGCCCACATGCAGAACTGCCAAGGCAGTAAAAGAATACTCAGTAAATGAAAGCACAAAGATTTGCATGCATATTAGCATAGACTCCAACAGAGTGTAAGAAGTTTTAATTTAACATCTGTAAACAAGCAGGATTGAAAATGGAAAGTATCTCTGGTATGCTTGGATTGTTGTTAGGGGGAAAGTATGCAGTAGTAGGAGTTCTGTTTTTTGTAAATCATCCAACAAGAAAATGCCCATTAGCAATGAAGTGCTTCTCAATGAAGTTAGGTCTGTAAAAGGCAAAAGAAATAAACAGAAAACAATGAAATAAAGGAGAAAATCTTGCTCCAAAAGCTAACTAAAAACCAGAAACAAACGTGCAAGAATCTTGTTATGCTGCTGCCAGCCTTTCAAAGGTGGAACTACATAACAGATAGGTGGAGCAGGGGAGAAGGGTTAGGGTGGAAACTCTTCATTCCTTATGGGCAAAAAATGTATCCATTGGGACTACAGGCATGAAAGTGGCAAATCAACAAAATGTGCGCAGGCTACATGTGTTTTTCCTTCTCAAAAATAGAAGCTGCTGCAATGAAGTTTTCATACTTGGATCTGTCATCCTTTAGAGTTATGACTTTTGTACTTCTGAACTATAAGCATGTGTTTCGTTCCATATAATTTGTGTAAAAAACCAGAACTGAAAAAACCACTCTGAAAAAAGAATCCAAGTATCACTTAAAGAATATTGTTAGTGCTTAAAAATAGTACATAGTAATATAACTGCATATCTTCTAAAAATGCTACGAAATACACATTTACAATTGTGATCTACAGGTGGAATCTTGTGTCTATCTTGCCAATAACCAACTCTCCAAGCACCCATACTGTGTTTTGGGAGCTAAGTTTCCATGGTTTTATAAAGGCTGTCTCAAGCTATCATGATTGTGAGAAAAAGCTGGTGAAAATGTGAAGCAAGTGGGATTTACACAGTAGCTCAGTGTGACACAGTCTGAAACAATGCTCTGAGCTGGGAACTGCTCAGTTCAGTATGATGGAAATGTGAATAGAAATGCCCACTACTGATATGCTGCAGCTAGTTCAACAACAGAAAGTGTGCATCACATCATGGACGGAAGAAGAGAAATGTTCATCTGTCCTATCTAATATGAGAGGCAGCTCACAGATGGGTGGCATTTCAAACATGGATTGGCCACCATTTATTTTTCTCCAGATAAGCAGGAGCCAAATCCCTGGATCCTAAGAGTGTCTTTACACATGTTTTGGAGGGGGGTGGAGGAAAGGGGGCTTAGTGTGGGTCTGAGAGCACTTTAATTAAAGCGCCCACAGCATCATGTATATTCAGCATCCTGCACTTTGAAATGGTGGCAGGGGTGTTTTAATTAAAGTTTGTTTAAAGAGCTTCCTATAAATCACCCCCGCTGCCATTTTGAAGTGTGGGGATGCTGAATATACATGATGTCGAGGCTACTGGAGTGTCCCAATTAATTGATTCATTGAGTCTTCAATGCACACCAATTAGCACATGGAGCAGATGCATAGGTGCACTAAGAGTCCACCAGTGCATCCATTAGTGAAAAGAAGATGCACACAAGCTCAAGTCACTAGTAGGGGTAGCACTGCAGGACCAGGGACCGAAGGTGAAAGGAACGCATGAAGATATTGCCCTGTGGGGTCAGGCCAACTCTCAGGATCTCAATATTGTTCTGTTAGACAGGAGGGTGTGACACAATTGCACATATACAAACACACAAATATATTAGGTGCATACACACACACACACACACTACCAACTCAGGCACATACACATCCAAGCCGGCCTAGGCACATGCATACCTATCATCAATTCAAGCACATACACTATATACCCCAAAAGTTAGGCACAGATCACTAATTCATATATCAAGCACACAATGCCATATATATATATACACACCCCCACCTCACCAGTTCACACACCTACAACCCACCTACACATACACACAGGTAAGTTCCTAACTTGGATGGTACAGTGTGTATGTGTGTGCTTGGGGTACCTGGGATACTTGGGAGAAGGTTCAGGTGATAGAGAGAGAGAGTTAAAGTTGCCAGAACTGGGATTAGAACCAGTGGGGACTACAGAGAAGCTGGCTGAGGCACTGAGGTTTGGGTTTACTTAAGGTAGACTGGGGCTGGAAACTGAGGCAGACAGCTGAGATATTGTTGGGGGGGGTGCAGAGAAGTGGTGACAAGGAGGAGACAGTCAGGAAAGAAACTGAGGCAGAAACTTAGCTGTTTGGGGAAAAGGAAAAGGCAGTGGCAAAGAAACAGGGAGTTTGGAGGCAGAGAGGAGCTCAGGACAGGTGTTGGAGGTGGCAGTGAGTCAGAAGCAGGAGAGGGAGAAATGAGACAGAAGTTAGAGGGGCAAGGAGCACAGACTGGAGCAGAGCCAATCCACAGTAAAGCAAAACGCAACTTAGGGGTCCAAATAACAGTTTTATTAAACGGACAATACACTACACAGCCCCATGAAGTTATTGGTTCTCACACGCACATGCACGCACACACACACACACACAAAAGCACTCACAATGGCAGCAGGGGAAAGAGACTCAGTGGAGTGTTGGAGTCCAGGTATGGAAGAGAAGCAGAGTCCAAGTTCTTTGTTGAAGAGAGGGTGGGGGTGATAGGTGCCAATCCAGGCTGGAAAGGGGTCCTTGTCCAGTAGGTTTTATCCAGAGGGGGCGTCACTGGCAGGGCCTCTGGGTGGATAGGTGGTGTGGCATAGTGCTAGTCCAGATGGAGACGGCGTCCCAGGACATCAGTCTTCACTACCTCTTTTATGGGGCCAACCACCTCTGATCTCCTCTGGGAAGGGCCTGTCCAAGCAAGGTCAGTCCTGTCCCAGAGGGCTCCAGATGTTCTTACTGAGCATGTACAGCCTTGGCACAATGGTGGGTTGCCTCATCTTTTGTTTCTTGAATGCTGAGAGTGGTTCCAAGGACTGGGTCATTGGTCCAGGTATTGGTGTTGATGGTTTGGTCATTCAGAGGGAGCTATTTTTAGACCTACTGCCATTGTTTCTCAAGCACCCTCATTCATCCCCATTCATTCAGGAACTAAGTTACATAGGAGGAATAGGTGTGAGTCATGGGTCACACAACCGGGCATGGGGATAAGATGGAGGCTTGACATGCCTTATGCTATCTTACATATATAGGCCTAAAACAGTAATCCCACAATATAAAAGCAGTAAAAAAAAAGTCAATACAAACTTAATAATTATCACTTATAAAACAGTGGTTATCTATATCAAAATAGCAGGGCACTTATTAGCAAAGAGGGGAAATAAAAATAAAACTTACTACCTAAAATAAAATGTTAAAGCTTATCCTACATCTTAGCTTAACTTATACTTATCTATAGGGAATAGAGAGGGAGAGAAAAAGGCAGAAATGGTTGGGGAATAGGAGGGAACGCATTTTTAATTAAATAAAAAGAAAAACTTGGGGTTTTGCTACAAAGAGTGGTCATTCTTTGAGGACACCATCCTTGAAGCATAAAGGAAGGCTGAGAGGGGACTTAGTAGCAGCATCAAGGGAGTATATCAAGGGCTTGGTGAGCAACTATTCAGCAGGGCACCTTCAGGGAAAACCAGGAGTAATGGCTGCTAACTCCTGGAAGACCGTTTCAGACTCAACATTAGGAAAAACTTCTTCACAGTCAGAGTGTCCAGACTGTGGAATCACCTCCCTCCTGAGTTGGTGCAATTGGCTACCCTGGAAATCTTCAAGAGGACATTGGGTGTTCACCTTGCTGGGGTCACCAGCAGTTCAATTTATGAATATTGCACATTCAGGTTTCTCTATGCTGCAAGGTAGCAGCACAGGGGGTGGGGGGTGGGGGGGAGTTGACCCCAGGAGATCCCAGGGTCATATAAATCCATGCCAAAAAAGAGTGAGGCAGCATACATGGGGACAGCGTGTACCACCCAAAACCAGAGCCTAGCTGGCCAAAGCCACACTCTGGATGCCGACCATGCTTCAAGTGGCAGGATCACCACTGCTGCAGCCCCGGAACCCCAGGTAAGGCTGCGCAGCCAGCCCAGTGCTGACCCCAGCCTCCTCTACCCCACCCATGGTAACCTGCCATGCACCAGAAGGCAGGCGTTCTGCAGGGATAAGTAGCAGCAGCACAAGGTCAGCAGCACAAGATGGGCCACTGCTAGTTGTCCCTGGGAAACCAAACATGTACGCTCACGTGGACACGACCAAGCAGATCAGCAGGACTCACTATGGAGAGCCCAGGCCAGACAGGCCAGAACGCTAGGGCACAAGTGACCATACTTAGAACATACACAAAGTGCACTGGCTGTGGTATTACTAATTTTTCTGTTTCAAAGTGGCAAAGTTAGCAAAGAGTGCCATGACCCCATGACCCTTCCCCTCTCTTCCCACAATTTGAGCCCTGCTCCAAATATACGATAGCTCTCATTCCTTGACTAAATACTGGTTCCTGTATTCATGTTGGGTATTAACTATACCAGACTGGCTGGGAGTAGATGAAAGCAGCATTGAAAGATGAGATCTGGGGGCAGTCCAGTTAAGGTGTCTCAGAGCCTGGAGCAAAACAGTTAAGGTATCTTGCTGTGGCTTATGCTGAAGGCTGCCCCTAATCCTCTCCTCTGTAGAAGTGTACCTGGTTCTTTAGTTCAGGAAGTCAAATATGACCAGGTATAATGATATCAATCTCACTCCTGTGTGTGCCATAACCATGCTAGACCAATGAAGTTATGACTTTTTTGTTCATTGTAAAATGAAGTCTTGAAATATCTGGATGGCATTGCTACCATTGAAATTGAGTTGGTCTAATAAAAGATCAGATTTACCCAAGGAACCTTGTCTGCCTATGTCCTTAGACCAACATGGCTACAACTTATCCCCCTGTAACACTGAATACAGTACTTTTATGTTACCGTTGCTAATGAAATATCTGCCCAGCTATGTGGCAAGTTCTCTTCGCTATAGTCCAGCTAATTTAAACAAATCATATTGCCAGGGACAGGCCGAACACTGGAACTAGCAGCAAGTGAGTCAACAACTTCACCAGCACCAGTCTGGGAAGTTCCACTGAGGACAACTAGCTGCTAAATGCAGAAATTGGCTTTCTGAAGGTCAAAAATACAAGTTTGATTCCAGAAATCTGCTAATCCTTGCAACACTGACAAAGACAGAGGTGAAGCCACGTTCAAGTCTGATTTGATTAATCTGTTACTGTGTTTGAGAAACCAGTCTCTGCCAGTTTTTTAAGTATATCCAGATGGGACAGCTTATAACTTGTACTTGACATTTAATATCAGCAATGATGTCAGCAAATATAAAACTGTTTAAAAAAAAATCAAAAAATGTTGCTCAGTCATGTGTATCAGCTGAAGGTGACCAAAGGGTTAATTTAGGTGGCTTGTTTCTTCTGTTGCCATAGGAAGGTTTTGTTCCATGCATAGCTGTCAAGGAGACAGCAGAAAATTTAGATCTTCAAGCATAGGATCTTTAATATCTGAATGAAGTTTGCATATTCTACACTGCATTTGATATGCCTTTTTACAGTTTTTATGGCCTGTGCCATTTAGAAAAATTAGACAATCCACCTCTTGTCAGAGATAAAAAGATTCACAAACAATCCCCTATTTATCCCTACTACATACTGAAAAGGAAAGAACCATTGGGCGCATCCAGATGAGCAGGAATGTGCATTTTGCAGCACCTCAGAGCCTTTTGAGGCACCACAAAATGCACACGGTGCACATCAAAAGGTTCTCCACACTGCATATTTGCAGCATGGAGCCCAAATTAGATACTGAAAAATCCTGGTATCTAAAAAAAGCACGCACCAAAAAAAAGTGGGGTGGTTCACGTAGTTCCAGTGTGTGCCACCTGAAACCAAGGTCTGGCTGGCTAGGGCCATGCTCCAGCTGCTGGCCAGGTTCTGTGCACCTGACCTGCTGCCACTGCAGCCCTGGGAGGCCCCAGGTAAAGCTGCTGGGCCAGCCCAGGTGGGGCCAGCACCTGGGCTGGCCCATCAGCCTCCGTTACCCCACCCAGGGCGATTTGCCGTGCACCAGAACATGCATACAGGGGCATTCCCTGGGGACAAGTAGCAGCAGCACAACTATGTGCCGCTGCTATATGTCCCTAGGGAAATGCACATGCATGCTTGTGGGGTTGCGTCCATTATGTTCTAAAGGCAGCATATGCGGGTCCTGATGGATGAGGTAAGGAACTGAATTCCAGTGATGGGATCTACTCTTTGGCAACCACCTGTCATTAGCCCTTTCATCTTTAAATCTAGATGCTATTATCTCAGTCCCCTAAATAGCTCCCTTGCTGTGTCAATGGGCAGTCAATCAGAAAATGCAGTTCCTAGCTTGTGGTCTCATAGTTAAAGGCTGCTGCTCCAACTGTCCGTTTGCTCAATGTCGCATTATATGAAGCCACAGAAGCACTTTATCACAAATTTTCAACTGTAGAACTTAAAAGTCTGGTAGTTAAATCCCCATTTAAGGCAGCTAAATAAAACTGGCTGAAGTGATGAGTGCCTGAAATCAAGAGAAGCTGTGGCCACTCAGCTCTTCTTAAAATCAGGACACTTCTATTGAGAAGAGCCCAAATAAGGGATTAGGTGTCTAACTTTGAAAAATTCTGGCTGTGATCCTTTTGAAAATTGGTCCCAAATAAAATTATATGCAATTGTAACACAACTCATGCAGAGGCCTAAAATCTGCTGTTCATATACCTGTCTGCTGCAACTACAGTACTACTCATTCAGCCAAAATGGTTTGCAAAAGTTGGGACTTGATATTCCCTTTAAAATTCAGGCATGATCTATCCTTTCTTCAGTGTATGTGTGAAGTTTCCATTGACATTCAGAGGGGTGGTGCATGGGTAAAAGGAGGAATATTTTTTGGCAATTAACACTGCCACACAGCATTGCAATCCAGTGAGGGCACAGACAAACTGGGGTTTCATGTCCCTGCAGCAGCATACTACTTATTCCCATTCTCTGGCTGTCTCCTCCCTGTACCAAACATTTTATTTATTTGCTTTCTTATTTAAATGTGCTTGCACCTAGGAAGGGCTGCACAGGATAATTCTTTTAGGCAGAAAAAGGGGAGCAGCTATGATTAATGGGAATATAATTTTCAAAACCGTGGCCATTCTGAGAGGGGAAAGAGGAAACATTGCATGCTGGTGCACTGTTTGTTTAATGAGCCATCCTGCATGTTTGTGAAAATGGAGCTAAGCTTGTTCCCATTTAAATGAGCGGGAGCTTTGCCATTGACCTTTAGAGGCCAGGTACAGACATTACACTTTTACCGGTATAAGTGATGGGAAACCGGTCTATACATGTAACAAAACAGAAGTTCAGCATGCAAAACTGGTCTATACTCAGAACAGAACTTTGGTGCGCACACGTGTGCACGCGCGCACACACACACACACGCACACACACACACACTGCTTTAAAAATGACAGAACCCGGTCTAAGATTTGCCCTGCCCCACCAAAGGTCGAATGTGTGTTCTGTTCACTACTAATCTAAACTATGCTGCTTACAAAAAACAGCACCACTTAGATCAAATCCACCTAGAGCTAGGAGAAAAGGAGTGTCTGTAGTTCAGTATTTTTCTAACTTTATACAAAGTCCTTAGGCAGGGGCAGTTGTAGGTACCCAGTGCAATTGTGGGAATTGCGATTGCAGGGACAGTGTTGGGTATCTCTTGCCATTGTCTGCCATTCACCAGAGCTCTGAGGCACCTGATCCTTTCTTCTGCAGAGCGCCCCTTTCCCTACCACACAGCATGGGGCTGCAGGGAGCCTGGTGCCACCACCTGTCATTTGCTTGAGCTCTAAGGGGCCCCATCTTTCTGAGGAGTGCCCCCCCCTGCAACCCCAATGCCACCCAGGCTGCTGGGTGTGCCTTAGTGATGCTCTGTAGGGCTCTCCTGGAAGCCTAAGGCTGGGGTGTGGGAGGGTCCATGGTGACAGGAGTTGGGGGTGTGCTCCCCCATACCTGACAGCCAATTGGTGTGGCTTAGCCTTTCAGCTTCACTTAGCATTCTCCAGCAGCCATGGGGCACAGTGGGAGGCGTGCAGAAGCACACCCAACCTGCTGACCTCAGCCAGTGCAGGTAGCCTGCACACTCCCCCTGCCAAAGGCTGAATGTGTATTCTGTTTGTTCCTGATCTAACCTAGGCTGCTTATAGAAACCTGTGTACGTTTTATCGATTCTATCTCAGGCTTTCTGAACATCTGTACTTAGCCCTAATGTCCAAAATACTAACTAACTCTTTCTGGCACAAGAAAAGAGCATGGCAAAATACTGAGGATAGAGACAGACCTTCAAAAAGCCTGAGCCTGAATTCATTTAATTTTTGGAGGTTAGTCTAGCCTTTCTAGGCTAAATCAGTTTTGTAACTGGACAGGTATCCCAGAAATGCAGGGGTGGGGCATGTCCAGGCTCCGCAGGGGGCTATGATTAGCCTGGCAGGGAATTGATAACAGTGTTTATCACCTAATTAAAAAAACAACAGAGGGACATTACCTGCTAGCTGCTGATTCTGCCTGTTGACTCAGCACAGCCCATAGCCAGCATGTAGTCTGCTAGCTAATACACAGATACCTCCTCAGTAAGGCAGAGGGGAGGGGGAAATTCCTGCTAGCAGGGAGTGGTGATGGGAGTGGGGGAGCTTCAGCCAGGGGTCAGAAGAGAGGGGCCAGCCCTGCTGTGGAGCAGAGACCCCCACCCAGTCCAGCCCATAGAGCATGCCGGGATGCTGGGGGTGTTTGGTTTATCTTAAATCAGCAAGGGGTCTGGGACAGACGTTGCATAAACTGGTTTGAGCCAAATCAGTTAAGTCTGATACTACATTCAACCAAGTTTATCTCAAACTGGTTTATGTGCATTGAACATGTGTTCTGTTACAAGTTTAAACTAGTTTCTGGTCACTTAGACTGACTTATGTGTAATGTCTGTCCCTGAATGCCCTGCTACTTAAAGGGCAGGGCATTCAATATTCTGCAGCTAAGCCTAAAACCATCCAGGGCAGCATTAGTGACTGCACTGCCAGTGGCAACAGCCAGGCCAGAAATGCAGCAGCTGTAATTTTTGCCCCCCCATTAACTCAGTGCCTGGGGCTAGTGCCCTTGTGGCCCCCTCC
This sequence comes from Crocodylus siamensis, assembly GCF_052110815.1. Lineage (NCBI taxonomy): Eukaryota > Metazoa > Chordata > Crocodylia > Crocodylidae > Crocodylus > Crocodylus siamensis. The sequence continues at coordinate 115,973,051 of NC_143396.1, read as the reverse complement.
CCACTTAGCTACACTCTTGGTGCACTAACAGAGTTGGCCTAACATAGGGAATCCCAAGGTAAAAGCCTGGAGGTAAGTGCCTCAGGGCAACTGAGCACAAGGGAACAGCCATCCTAGGAAGAAGCTGCCTCATTCCAAGAAGAAATTGCCTTTGCACTGGAAACAGGGTAAATTTCCCTGGATTGGGCAAATTTACTTTAGTTCAAGGATATGAATCAAGTGGTTACAAGTTTTTTTGCTAAGGGCATCAGGGTTTTCCAGACATCTCTTGCCCAGAGCCTCACTACACTAAATTTCCCCTGGAAGGTAATAGGAGCAATAATACCTTAGCACCTCATATTCTCTGGACCAAGAAATGGCTACTGCAGCCTAGATCTGAGGACACATTTGCAGCCTGTTACATACCTAGATGAGAAATAAGAGAGGGTAAGACATTCCTTAGCCACCAAACCACATGATATATTTTATATCGCAGATTGTAATTTAGGAAGGAAAGCAGCATCTGTGGGATTGCTACTCCCTTCACCTCTTCCCCAGGTAAGTGGGCAGACGGTAAAAGACAGAAAATAAGCAGAACTTTGACTCTGCACCGCAGTGCTGTTTAGGTGGCCAGTGGAGGTGAGATGGCATAGATGGGGCAGTAAGCTATTCCAGCAACAGACCACTTGCAATCCACTTCTCTGCTGGAGCAAGGTGGGAACTGGAGCAAGTCTGGTCCTGGGGCCAGCATAGCTAAATTCTGCCCATTACTCAGGGAAGAAGATGCTAGCACAGTTTTCCTGGAGAAAGCCAGTCTTAGCCAATGACAGACTAATGACCACTACAGCATTGCACCAGACTGTAGCTGATGTAGCTCTGGGACCTCCACTAATCAATAGCACTAATATATTTTTCTCACATTAGCTGCTTTATTCACATGCACTTATGTACCCAGCCAGCCCCCTTCAGCTTCATCCCTATAAACTTCCACAGATACAGGAAAGATATATATTAGGTGATTGTGTTTAATCCCTGGAAAGGACAGAATATAGTCTTCTGCCACAGCATGTTATAGGTACTAAATAGTATTACATTGATAAACCTGATCTTGTACTTTGAGGATGTCCAAGATACAAAATTGCTTAACAGTGAAAAATACTGGTGAAAAAGAAAGCAAGAGCTATTTTAAATTAGTCACTAAATTAGGCAATACTAATACCTTTTGGCTACTAGCAATCCATTTTTGCTTTCTCCTAATCACTTAAGTTCTCCTAAGAAAATCTTCGTTAATATAAATTGCTTATAAAGTGGGTTATTTGGGGTATAGCTGATATCTAGATATGTAGTTGGGGAACTGTCCTCTGATCATGTCACAACTATTCTACCACTGACATGACTTCTGTCAGGGATGCATCATAAAAGAGAGAGAATAGATGTTTTTCATCCTTGCAAAGAACTTGCTACTTCTCTTGAGGGAAAACCAGCCAAGTGTCTTTGAATTAATAGTAATAATCTGGGAAGCTGTGAAAGCAGTAATTAACCATAATTTAACTGACCATGTTAGATCATATTCCTTATGCGGACAAAGGAAATAAAGAAAATTCTGGGTTGGAAAATGGAGGCGTCTGGAGCAAGACCATAACTAGAATAAGAATGACGTTTGCTGCTTCTTGGAAGAACTGATCCTGAAAATTGTATTAGTAAATGAGAAACATCAATAGGCTTACCATTGACAGGAAAGAATGAAAAAGTGGATAGCAATTGACATCCCAGGCTCTAGAGGTACGATTCCCACGGCACATCAAACAGGAAGTGTACTGCAGTAGTTTCCAGAGTCCCCATTCAAAATGAGAGCCTCTATGCAAGGCACTGAAAAATCACAAAGAAAGATCTTGTACTGAGGTCCAGCACATATATGGTTGCTGAAAATAATAATAATAATAAAGGAGCATAGGATTAAGCAATGCTGACAACTTCTGTCTACTAGCAATCTATTTTTGCTTTAATACAATTATAATATTTGAGCATCTTTTGGCAGCAAATTATGCGAGGCGATTTTTCTCCTTTTGTTGGTATCATGTGCATTTTTCTCTACATTTTACAGTGTATATATTACAGGGAATTTATTTGCTTTTGACATCTGTTACAGAAAAAAATGAGTGGAATAAGTGATTCAGTTCATCACTACAAGAGTGGCTCTGTTAACCTTATGCACTGTGTTTCTTGCCTGTCTAGTTGTGATTAGCATAAAATATTAATATCAACCACCAAAAAATGTTTTCACAGTGGGGTTACCTAGGGCTGCCAGCCAGGCTGCCTGTTTTTTGAAGCAAGTCAAAATGCTGAGGACTGTTTTCTTTCTTAAGATGCAGGGAAAAAATAAGAAAGTAAGTATGCCTCCCCAGTTTATTTGTACAGAATTCTTACATAAGGATGTTTCCTGCCAAACCTTTTCCTAGAAAAAACAACTGACCACCCAGCTCCCTGCTTTGTGATTGACTTTTTTTCTGAGAAACAACAATTCACCAATCACCCACTGTTCCATTTTATTACTATGCTTTCTGAACACTGAATGGTGTTCCCAGATGAACAGATTTTATCTTCAGCTTAAAATCCATTAGATCAAACAGCTTTTTCAATGTCTGATATTCTCTCATTCCTAGTTTAGCTCATTTTAGGCACAGGTGGTAGGAGCAGTATTCAAATATTGATATACAAATTCTACTAAATTATATTCTGTTAAAATTCATGTTCAGATCTAGGCTATTTTAGGCTAGGCTTCATATTAGTTTTTAAACTCAGAAATCTACTTCCCCTACTGATTTTTCTCTCCTTTTTATGTGCAAAAATGTTTATTATTGTAGAGTTGCTTTTGAACTTCTACTATTGTTGGGCTTCTGCTTTAGTTGTAGTTCTCAGGAAATAATATTCATAAAAATAAAATATATATAAAAAATTAAACGAGTTGTAAAAGAGAAATGAGGACAAATCCAACTTACATTTTTCATATGAAAAATCCCTTTGGCTTCATAGAGATGCTGGCATTTGTTATATAGATATCTGTTCAATAGAAACTAGCCTGAAACTTCTAGGGTGGGAAAAAAACCAAAACCAGTTTGCTTTCTTCCAGCCCAAGCTAAATTATTATCAGCAACAACCACTCATTGAGTTAATCCCCAAAGCAAAGCAAAAAAAAAGATATGATCCAGAACTTCCTGTGAAAAATCTGTTATAGTAATATATTCAACAAAAAAGCTTCTCTCATAAAGCAGTTAGAGTCAGATGAATTTACTAGGGGTTTACTGATTTACACCAATATAAGTATTAGCATTGTCTGGCAAACTCAGCAGAGATAAAGAGCTAAATAGGTGGGGAGAATGTGCTGTCCCCTTACATTGAGGTTAGGCTTGAGGTACATTGCCAGGGCTTTGGTGTTACCATTTTATCTCAGGTATTGCAGTGTTTGTTTGGTTTTTTTCATAATTTAGTTCCTAGATTAATAAGAACACTAGATTTCAAAACCAGAAATGTAAGTTTCTAGCTGACATGCTTTTAGAGAAAATCTTGAAAACATGACCACAGTATACTATGAAAGAAAAAAAAAAGATAAACAAAATGCACCTGAAAGTATAACTTAAATAAAATGTCATGATTTTTAAGCCAGTCATGATTTTGAGGACCAGATCCATGGATGGTGGAACAGGGATGGTGCACCTGGCAAAACAAATGATGCGTGGGAAGCTAGACTCAGGCTGAAAGTCTGTGCCAGATCAGGATCAGGATCCAAGTAAGGATGTAGTGCTTCCTTTGAATATTTAAGAATTACAAAAAGACATTAGGAGGAAATAAGCACCAATAAGTTTTCCTTTGCATATGCATGACAAAACAATAAACTGATCATTTGAAATTCTAGTTTATTTAATCAAATTTTTCAGATGCCATAATCATGCCATTTTCCTTAAAGCTCCTGGGCTAAGTACAGATTCAGGGGCCTTAAGGGGAGATTAAATCAGTTTAAAATGGCTGCCCAATATTATGTAAATCAGGGTAGAGGTGGCTATCAGAGGGGTTGGGGGGCAAGCAGGCTGGAGGGGGATCAGGGGTCCACCAGCAGATGGCGGGGAGGCAGGCGCAACCCACAAATGAGGTTGAGGGACATATATGACTGATGGGGTTTTTCTGAGGTCCAAGAGAGTCTGGAGGGATCAGGGGGGCTCATGGGCTATTTTTAGCCCTCTGACCCCCCTAGTGAACCTATACCCCCATCCCTCCTGCCCCTCTGCCCACTGGGACTTACTTGCTCAACTCCGGCAGCAGTGAATGCTGATAAATGCCACTGCACCCAGAGCAGCTTTTGGGATGGGGTTTGGGAGGGCTGGCTGGTCAAGGCGGGGGGGCTTCTGAAGTCAGATGTCCAAAGTCCAATATCCTCATGAGTGCTGGTGTCACTGTTCATTATCTTAAGGAATAATTATGTGGGCCATCTCTTCCCCAGTACCCACACCCATGCCTCACAGATGTTAACAATTAGCACTGCTTTAAGACTATACTGGGACCCCATCTCCACCACTGCTGGGACTTGCAGTCCCTGTGCAGTCAACCTTCCTGCCCCCTCCTGAGCTCAGGCTGCTGTCTCCATCCACCTGCACTTAGGCACTTTGCTCATTCTGGCTATTCCTGTGTACTTAGTCCCTCCTGGGCACTGGACCATCCTGGTCCCCTGCTAGGCACTGAACTTTCTCTGTCCCAACTCTCTTCCCAATCTCTGGCCCTGTTCCCCAGACTCTTGAGACCACCACGGCCCCTTGTCTCAATCCCTAAATCACCAGACCCTAGCTCAGCTTTAAGACTGCTATCTCTTAACCCCTAGGAATGCGGAGTCTCCTTCTGCTACTTGTCCAGGAGCTCCTTCCATCTCAGCAGCCAGGGCAGGACTGCCTGCCACAGCTCTGGCACTGGATTTATATCCCAGTTAAAGCACAACTCTTTCCGGTCAGGTGCTCCCTTGCCTACTGACTCAGCTCCTTCTAAAGCCTTCTCTCTTCTCATGGTAACAGGCATGCCCACCGAGGCTGGGGCTGGTGCCTGGGTTTTCCCAGCCCTGGGGCTGCACAGGGAAAGTGTATAATGCGCTGGTTTGACCTACACTGGGTAGGTTTTATACTACAGTGATCCAGGTTTATCTTAAACTGCGTTCTCCCATTTTTAGAGTTTTGTAAAAATCTTATTTCATTTCTGTATAACTGCCGTGCGGCACTCTCACATTTATATAACCTTGACGTTTTGGCTTTTAATCAAAATGAATGCTTTGTACTTTTCTCTGCTTGTATCGAGCTGTACATGTACATTCTGTAAATTTCATTTCTTATCTGTGTCATTTCTGCAGAAACGAAACTTATGTAGAAAATCTGCCTAGTAACTACTGTGTAAAAGAAACTATCCTATCCCCGTATGCTTAACTTATATCGTAGTGACTGTCACAGAGGCAGTCCAACCAACATCTATAAAAGAGGTAAAGAGGCAGGAAGTAGCAGAGATAACGACTGGATGACCCTGCAGGCCTGATCACCCTGTAGCCAGTCCTCAGCCTCCCCGCCCGGGTGTATCCCAGCGAAAACTAAGGCCTCGAAAATCCGACAATCAACAACGATTCACCGTGTTACAATTTTGTATCCACCATCCCGTTTATGAGCTGTTGACCAGCCCTAGGACTAACTAGTGGGCAGCCGCACCCATCATTGGACTAGTTCTAGTGGTGGAAAGCAAGGGCTTGCTAGTGAATCCTATGGGCCAACAGACCCCCTTTGTATCTGGCATACTGTAACTGAAGAAACATCGGAGACTCCACTTCTTGACTGCCTCTCTTCGCAGCTTAGACAGCATATCTACACTTTCCATACTTATATTTACCGCAACTTTGTTCCAGCCAGTCTCCCCTCTTATTCGTAAGAGGGTGAGGCCAGGTGAGTGAATAAAACAAATTTTTACTTCACTTTATATCTACTCCGTAATAACTTCTACTACTAACATCCCATCTCAATGAGCTGTTGACCAGTTCTGGGACTTAAGGAGTCAGCAGCCGCACCCATCATTGGACTAGTTCCAGTGGTGGAAAGCAAGGGCTTGCTCCGGAACCCCATGAACCAACAGACATCCTATAGACTTATTACAGAAAACTAACAACTTACTCTAAGTCGTCTACTTGCGCCAGCTCGGTGAACCTTGAAGGCGGTCATAAAGCTACCTCCAATCCCGCCCCACAAGCCGCGCGCTCGCCCGCTCCATAAAGCCCGCAGCTCCCCAAGCGGTGCCGGAACCGCTAGCCCGGCATTCCGCCACAAGTTTGTGGGCACAGAACTTAGGTTTAGATTGATTTCTGGTCTCACCGGACCTGTAAGATCACCAAGTTTAAATTGGGTAGCCGTTTTGAACCTGATTTAACCTCTCCAAATATCTGCACTTATCCCTGACCACCAAAAAAAGATATAGGTCTGTGCTGCGTTCTTCCCTTGAAGTATGCTTTGTACAATCACCATAACAACCTTTAACCTTGGCAACATTTCAGACCAAAGTTCTCCACCCGCCTACCAAGAAAAACACTCAGCTCTATGCCAGATCAGGTTCTTGTGCTGTTCTCGCCAAATAAAAGCTTAAAGCCTTGACAGAACTTTATAAATTATTTTTCCCTTTGGTGTGGGGATGTGTATTCACAGTGAATACAATGTAACTAATATGCAGCTGAAAACTGTTGTTTTTATTGTTTTAAAGCCACAACATTTACAAATTAAAGACAATCAGGTGCCTGACTTGGTTGGGTTTTTTTTACAGAGATTGAACTGACCTGTTCATTCGCTAAGTGGAAAGGAAGTGAGAGTTGTATACAGTGCTCAGAGCTCCTATTTGGAATGATCTAGTTGGGGGTGGTCCTGCTTTGAGCAGGGGGTTGGACTAGATGACCTCCTGAGGTCCCTGCCACCCCTTATTTTCTATGATGCTATGATTCTATTTACAAACAGACCTGGCACTGGCCAGAGCAAACATAGGAAGCTTAAGAGTTGAGCATCACTCCTGTGAACATGTTCTAAACTCAAGCTCCTTGGGAGGGCTATGTTTGACACTATAGGCCGGTGCCTAGGGCCTCAGCTTTTGTTGGAGTCATGTGATTAAATCAGAATCTCAGGTTTCAATTTATGAAAAATGCTATTGTTTTAATCCCCAAGTATATGAAGGAAATCTTAAAAGTGTGGCACAACTATAAAGGATGCATCATGCATCCCAGCGGCATGTTTGATCTGGACCATGTCTCTTGGCTTTCAGCCAAAATGAATCCATCGACCTGAGCCCAGCCATGCAATTAGGTACACCCTCTCACTGTGGTAAGTAATGGAAAAAGCCAGCTGCTCTCAAAAAGAGGTACTGCTGCCATAACTGGCAGAGGATAGAAGGCCCCTACTACTGCCGCTCTCAGTTTACATAGGAATGGTAGGGTGGCCACAAATACCCCAAATACAGATTGAGGCTGTGAAGCAGAATTATGGAGACCACTATCACAGTGTCTTTGTTGCTCTACAGCAGGAGTGTGCAGCCTCCAGCCACAGACCAGAGCCATGGCATCCAGCCTGTGGGTCTCCACATAGGTCAGAAAATTTGGCAGTAGGGGATCAGTGGCAATTAATGCAGCCACCTCTCCCCACTGCCAAACCCCAGACCCTGTGTGGTGGGTCGGGGCCAGGCCACCCCTCTCCCACTGCCCAGGATAAATCAGAAGTGGGCCACATCCCCTCCTTCCCCTGGCCTGGATTGGGGCTGGGCCATGCCCCTCCATGGGGCCAGCTTAGGGCTGGACTGTCCACTGCCTGGATGTATATGGAGCCCTGCTGCAACTGAGATCAGTACCACCAACCTGATCTAGATGCTCTGGGTACTGCCCATCCAGCCCACCCACCAAAAAAAAATTTGCACCACTGCTCTAGAGTGCTCTAATCCAGCCATGTGCATAACGTAGCTGCTGTCATGAATTATAGTCACCTTCGGCTTCTGCATAATGTTATAAAGTATGCTAAAAGTGCAGGTGTTTGGTTTTGGGGGATTTTTTTAAGTCAGCTTTCTCTTTAAAATGTTAGAATAAATGACAGAACAAAGACATAGCAAAAGCCTGCAAAACAGTCAATCACCGTCCCTTCAAAACAAATATATCACATGACGATACAAAATCACAAAATACACTGGTACTGACCCAGGAAAGTGTAAAGTATGTGTATTGAGTAGAAAGTGCTGATTGGAAAGGCCTAGTGGCATGTAAGAGAAAAACAGAAGTGTGTTTACAAATAAGAAGGGTTAAGAGGAGGATGTCATTTCCAGGTCTATTGTCCTAAATTTCCTCACCTCTCTATCTGTCCATCATATTTAGAGAGCACATGCACACTTACAATACCTAAATGCTAATCACTTCTTTTTATAGTCTAATGTTTTAGTTTTCAGGTATATATATTTTTATATTAAATGTTTAAATATTTAAATGGAATTAATTTAATAGTCTTCACTGAAATATTTTAAATGAAAAAAGGGGGGTTTGCCTATTCAGAATCCTTGCAAAAATCAGTTTTCATGATAAAATATCAGATTTCTCATAAAAATGAGAGGGTGGAAGGGTTGTAAACAGCTCAGACTGGAAGTGTTGTGAGTTCTGAGCAACCAAATTATTATTGTTATTTTTGTTGTCACTGTTATTAGTAGTAGTAGCTGAAGTTATTTTGATTTTCTGCTCCCAAAGCCAGAAAACATTTGTTTCTTTTTTAAAAAATTAACATAATCCTCATATACTATAAAGAGAAATTTTCATAAAATGTTCTTTTTTATTAATGGTTCTCATGGAGGAAAAAATATCTTCCTGGCCAAATTTACAGTTTAACCTTTTTTTTTTTACTCCACTCAGTGCAGACTTTGAATCAAAGAGGTTTGCCCACTTTCTCTTCATGGTTCCAATCCTGCTTTATATTTTTGCAGGTAGGATCCTATGCTCCTGAATGGTCTTTTGACTGCGCTGGGTTTCTACCTTTGGGCACAGATCTTCCCGCCATGGGTGAAACTCTTGGTTTCAGTTCTTACACACTAGCAGAGTAGTCCCACTTTAGCGTTTAAACAAAGCCAGATTTACAGGATTATCTGCTACATGATCTTGACTTTTATAAAGGAAAAACAAAACCCCTTTCTCCTGTCAGGAACAAGCCTCATTCAATTAGGTCATGCTAAATCTGCGAGACAAGCATGCAGATTTTCTTGCAGGTGAGATAGCTGTCAAAGAAAATGATTCAAAGCATTAGAGGAAAATACAAGCTGAAAGGAGCTATTAAAGAAAATGTGACAAAGCCTGCATTTTAGCTCTGAACTATATAAGCAAATAAAAAAATAGGTTTGCTTTGACAGCTTGGTTCTTGACACAGGGCACTGTAGGTCTTTCCAACTTACCCACCCTTATTGACATTAGTTTCTCACCTTATTATATCACTTTGGCATGATAGCCTGACTCTGTATATGTGTGGGTCTCTGGTAGGGTGAGTCTAGACACAAAACACAACATTTGTTTGTATTTAAAAAATGGACTGGTTTCCCTGCTGGCCAAGGTGGGAAGATGCACTGAAAGAAAACAAAAAAAACCCCAACAACCCAGGGTGGAAGTTTTGTTATGGAGAAAAAATCTCACATCATTTATTCTCCCAACAGGTTCCTGAACAACTTTCACTGAGGGGCCATGTCAGCAAAACACTTATATGATTCATTCCAGCTGCCTGCTTATGTCTACTCCTTAACCCTGATTTTGTAAACATTGTGATGCACATTTAATGTTATGCTGTGAACTGAAATTAATGGGACTACCTACAATCATGGTAGTCAAGTTAATATATGTGAGTGTTCTTCAGAATTAGGACCTTATTCAGAGCATGAGTGAAAACTGTAGGAGCCAGGTTCCACGTATATTTCCTATATACAATTATTAATTAAATTAAATTAATTATTTGGATGGTTTTTGAATAATGCAGATGAAGGTCTAAGGCAGAGGAAAGATTTGAAAATGAACTAAACAAACTCAAATTGAGAGGTGAACTGAAAAACTATTTTGATAATCTGATGAAGGAACAATCAAAACAACAGTAACAAACCCTAAAGAAACTACTGTATTCACCTGGGTCCAAGACAACTTCAAATTTATGATGAACCTTCCCTGCCCCCACTATAATTAGAAAATTATAAATTTGTTATAAATCTCCATGTATAGAGTCTAATTAGTGGAAGGTGATCATAAATTCCCACTGGTCCCCACTGCTGTGGTAGGCAAAGGGGCGGTGAGGGGCATGGGACCAGATTCCCTGCCACTTGTCCTTCCTGCCTGCCCCCACCATCTACCTGTTTCTGATCCCCCTGCCACTTACCTCCACCATGTGTCCCTTGCTGCAAGCTCCCATGCCCCTTGCCTCCCTGTGCCTGTGCCTGACTTCTGCCATCTGTCCCCCATTGCTCCCTTCTTCCCTTACCCCTTGCCATCCTGCACCTGTCCCTGCCCTCCCAAATCTCTGCCCTCTTATTCCCTGCTCCTCTCTGCTGCCTGCCTCAGTATATATCAAGATTACAGTTTATCTTCAGGCCAGTACAAAAAACCCAAGGTGGAAACAGTCCAAGTTTCGTGCTTTACATTAAGCATCCAAAGATAGGTCAGAAGTGAACAGAACAGACATCTGCCCTTGGTGTGGGGGGGTGTAGTGTACCTGCGCTGGCTGAGGCCAGCAGGTTGGGGGTGCTCCTGCACACCTCCCAGCAGGATGCTGAAGACTGCCAAACCCATCCAAGCAGCCTGCCATCCCTGATTGGCCAGCGCAGCCCCTCTCCCTAGCCTTGGCCTGCCAGCTGTCAGTGGCAGGGGGTCCGCCCCCCCACACCCTCCGCCCAGCTCTGGTGGCTTGGGTCTGGACATATCGGGTGCCTTCACTCCGCATCCCTGCCAGCTGCCATTGGCAGGAGCTAGGGCTGGGAGCTAGGGCTGGGCAGTAGTGGCAGGTGGGGGAGCGGAGGCACCCAGTGCACAGGCCCAGTCCCTATGCACCCAGACCTGAGCCAGCACAGTGTGGGGGAGGTGTCAGACAAATACAGCTGAGGCTAGTGAGCCACCCTGCATGGGGTATTATTAGTGGGGGTCCATAAAGAAGCCTGGGATGCTGCTGAACTGCAACCTAACTTCAGTCAGGAGGGGATCTGGTACAGAAGTTCAATAGATCGGTCTAACCTAAATCACTTAAATTTGATACTACAACATCCATCCAGGTTTATCTTAGACTGGGTTCTGCCATTTTTAAAGTGGTCTATGTGAATTGAATTTCTGTATGGTTATGGGTGTAAACCAGTTTCCAAGCACTTATACCGGTATAAGTGTAATGGCTGTACCTAGCCTTAAATTTGCATAAGACTAGGTACAGACATTCAAAAAGCCCAAGGTAGAATTGATTAAACCTATGGGGTTTTCTCTAAACTGCATAGGTTGGATTGGGGGCAAAGAGAACACACATTTGCTCTTGGTGGGGAAGGTGGGGGGTATGCAAATTCCTGTACTGGCCAAAACCAGAAGGCAGCCAGGGGGGTGGGGGACGGTGCTCTCACATGCCCCCCAGCATGCTGGAGACTGGTGAGGATAGATGACCACAGCTGAGCAAGGACCACTCCTAATTGGATCCCAGGCATACAGGGGAGGGACGTCAGGTTTCCAAACCCCTGCTGTCACTGCAGACCCTTTTCCATGTCTTCGGCTACCAGAAGAATCCCAAAGCAAGTCACCAGGGCACCCCTCCCACCCCCCGCTACTGTGGTCTGGGCTGAAGGACGTGCCATTGTGACCCACTCTGGGGCTCTCCTGGAAGCCTAGGCAGGCTGCAGGGGAGGGTTCATGGTGACAGTGGGGGGTTGGGGGCATGTGCCTGGCAGCCAATGAGGGGCAGCCCAGGCGCTCTGTAGCAGGAAGGACCAGGACCCTCAGATCTTGGCACTGGTGGCACCAGAGGGGCCCAATTCTTCCTTCTATGGAGTGTCCCAGTCTCTGCTACCCGGCGCAAGCCTCCTGAGCTGTGAGGAGGACAGCAAGCTGACATAAATCAATAAGGGTTCTGGTATAGAAGTTTGATAGGCCGGTTTAACTTAAATTGATTAAGTCTGATATCTCATTGATCCAGGTCTACCTTAGACAGGGATCCACCATTTTTAAACCAATCTATGTGCCCTGACCTTGTTCTGTTATGGTTGTAGGGTTGTTTTTCAGCTGCTTATACTAGTTTATGTGTAATATGTTTGTATCTGGCCTAAGACTATAATTAATTTACTCTTTGAGTTACCACATGTATTCCAGAGTCAACACCACAGTTTTTAAATAAATGAGTTTAAGGGATCTAGAGAATTCAGTTTGAGTTTTGCTGCAATAAGGGCTTGCAGGACCAGTTCTTCTGGGTGTAAAAAATGAAAGAACAGAAATAGAGGAGTTAAATGGTTGCATGCAGCTCAGGTTTTTTTCCACTTTCCAGTCTGCACTGCCTTTCTGGCCAGTTACACAAGCCAGAGGAAGTACTGTGGTGAGAAAGATCCCACAAGGAGCTAGAAAAGTCTATACTAAAAGGAAAGCTTTTACTCAGTTAAATAAAAATGACCCAGAGGAAGACAGGTAAATGTTATCTTTGTTCACAAGCTGGCTAAATCATGCAATCTCACCAGTAACTAAATAATATTTCCTCTCATTGAAATGTCTGGCTTGGGTTTGTTATGCTGTGCCATGCTACTGTAATTCTTTAACCTTCATCGACCTTTATTTCTTACTATATGCATTCTGAGAGTCACGTATACACGGTGGTTTTAATAACTTTATTGACTATTCTAAGGCAAAGGGCACTCACTAAGTGAAGGGATCAGGTTCTTGATTGTAAATACTACAGTTAAAGTTTATTGGCCTATCAATACTCCTAGAGAAGCTGCATTACATACCGAGTCCTTTGTCCATTGAAGTTAATGGTATAGTTCCAGTTCAATTACACCCAATTGACTGGGCCTAAGACCAGTCTTCCTAAATGAGTATTTAATGTGCAACCTTTATATTGCACAGTTTACAGTAAAAAGCTCTGCATAAAAAATTTAAGCTGTGATGCCTGCTGATATGGTGCCATCCCTTTCCTTTTGGATTAAGATATGCCACTGAAATCAAACAAATAGTCTTGCTAATGCTATGTAGAATAGGACAGTCACATATGACACTCCCATTAATGCATTCCCTAAATCACATTTGCCTCTTCACTACACTACCACATTGTTAACTCATAATCAGCATGATCCCTAAACCCAGATCTTTTTTCTGACATATATCCTTAGACAGATATTCACCAATTTGTATTTGTGCATTTTGTTTTTCTTACCTAAGTGTAATAGTTTGCATTTTTATTATTAATCATATCTTATTGATTTCAACCATTCTTCCTGTTTATCAAGACATACAAAAAACTTTCTAGTTTTGGTGCCAAAATGATACCTTTTATTAGACCAACTGGAAAATGGCAAGAAAATTGTCCTTTTCTGCAAGCTTTCAGGATCAAAGTCCCTTTGTCAGGCTCTGGGAAAAGTGTAGATGGTACAAGATGGTAAAAAGTCCCCATAGGTAGGAAATAAACTTCATTTTTACAGAGAAGGAGCTGAAGATGGAAGGCTGTCCCTCTGGGTCCATGAGTGTCTTTGTGAGCTGTGTTGAGTAGCTAGCTCTTTGATGTGTTAAACAGGTAGAATTCCTTCCCTGGAGGTGTCAGATGGCAGGCAGGGCGGCAAAAAAACTTCCTCGTTGTTCTGCAGTGAAGTTTAACAAGACATTTTAAGTCGTAATAAAAGTATTTGAGCAGTCCAAAAGGCTGCGAGCTTGCTATCATCTACAAACAATATTTTGTACCTGTATTTCAAGTCCATCATCCAAGTTTTTAATGAAAATACTGAATAAAAGTGGTGTGACAGGTTCATGTCCCAGGAGTGGCTGTGATGCCCCTTGGTGGCCACACAATTCCTGCCCTGGCTCTAACTCTAGAGACTTCCTTTACTCACCCACCACACCTTGGGTGTTGTTATTTACTATGAGGGAGGCAGCCTGAGGGTCTTCGAGTAGGCTTGCAGTTGTTCTTGTGCTGGGCTTCAGCCTTCTTGGCCTCCGCTCTTTTTTCTATTGCTGAACCCTCTAACTCTAATCTACTGACTGAATCGAACTTCTGGGTCCCCAGCTTCTTGTCTCTCTGGCCTTCCAAACCTTTGTCTATACCTTCTCTTAGGGTGCTGAGCCTTCCTGGGCTCTCTCTCTCTCTCTCTCATTGCATCTATCTGTATCTGGGCCCCAGGCCCTGTCTTTGGCCTTCTCCAGGCTTCAGGCCCTGTGGCCCCTAAGTGTAAGTCTTGCCGTTCTTAGCAGTTTGGGATCATCCCTCTTGGGGTCTACAGAAACGCCCCTGTAGGTGTCCTCAGTGCACCCCATCAGACACTATAGGCTTGTCCCTTATGGGTAGGGCCCTGTGAAAATTGTGATTTCGCGAACTGTGTGGAAACCACAAAATTCAACCCACACCATGATTTTTAAGGGTTGTGAGCATAGGTGGAGGAAGGCCGGGAACAATGGGGCTTAGCACCCCCAAAATGTGGGGCAGCGGGTAGGGTCACAGGGTAGCCTGGGCATGAGCTCCAGGCAGCTGCAGCTGGGGGAGGGGGGAAGAAGGGGCATGCACAGGCAGACACAGAGCCTGCATACAGTCAGATGGTATGTGAAGTACTGCCCACCTCAGCAGGCAAGTTGAGGAAGGGGAAGGAGTATGGGGGACGGAAGGGACATGGGGAGGTAGATCAAGGTCCCCACAGTGAGGGAGGGAGTGGGGCAGGAGGCAGGGGCTGGGGTGAATGGGGCCTTGGGGCAGGTGGTGGGACACTCAGAACCCGACCAGCTTGTCCAGGGGCATGGGGGTGAGGGGTTTCTACTGCACACAACTCGGGAGAGGCCCAGGGGGCAGGGGGCTCCCTGGATGTGTGCATGGGGCACAGTGGAGTCAGCCTGCCACTGGGCTGGGCTCTGCACCCTGCTGCTGCTGCTGCTGCCTTGGGAGTCAGCTCTGGGAGACGGCAGCAGCAGGCACATGGCTCTGCATGCAGCAGCTGGTTCCTGGGGCAGTGGCAGCAGGGCACAAACCCCAGCCCGCAACAGGAGCCTGCCTCTGCTGCACCTGGTGCAAAAATCTGGGGGGCTTCTCCCAAGGTGCATGCAGTGGTGGGAGCCCCCCCATGCCCCTGGACAAGCTGCCCAAGCTCCGAGCATCCCACCGCCTGCCCCAGGACCCCATTCACCTTAGCCCCTGCCTCTGCCTCTACCCCACTCCTTCTCTCACTGTGGGGGCCTCGACCTGCCCCCCAATGCCCCTTCCCCTTTCCCAACTTACCTGCTGTGGTGGGCAGTGCTCCGCATACCATCAGGCTGCAATCCTGGCTGTGTGCAGGCACTGTGTCTGTCTGTATGTGCCCCTCCTCCCCGCTACAGCCACCCGGAGCCCATGCCTAAGCTGCCCTGCATCCCTACTGGCTGCCCCGCATTTGGGGCGAGGGGCGGGGGGCATGAAAGTTGTTTTCAGCGTACTTTTTAATATGCTTGTTTTACAGGGAGAAAGTGTTTTTTTGTTGATTTTATTTGATTTTTAGGACTCTTGAGCTCATTGAATCTAGTCTTCCAGCCTTTAATGAATGAGTAAGATGCATTAAAAATTCTACAGAGACTCCTGTTTTAAATGCTTGTTGAGGCATGCTGCTGGAAGGTGCTTGATCTCTGGATGAAAGTGCAGGGGAATTACTAATGAGTTACACTGGCAGGTGGCCTTTGTTGCATCAAATGGGGATTAAAAAGGAGTCTTTCTCTACAGTAGAGGTTCTTCAGGGATAAGCTTAGAAACAGCCAGCTTAAGAGAGAAGTTTAGTCCAATGTTTATATTTCTACACACACATCCGCCCCAGAAGGAGAGTTTGTTTGGACTTCAGCTCATATCTGTATATTTTATTAGAAGAGTGGGAAGGTCTCTTGCTCACAAGATGTTCAAATTGTATATAACATTTTAAAATAGTTTAATAAAAATCATACCCTAATTCAATTGTACAGGCTTCATTTCTTTTGTATTGTGATGTAAAAATCCTTCCAGATTTCCATTCTGTCTTTCAGGAAGACCTGAAGTTCTAGTGAGAACCAAACAGACTACAGAACTTCTTTACAATATAACACCCCAGCCAAAAGTATACAAACTACCTCCCACTATTTTCTCACCCTCTACATTTCAGGCACGCTTTCTAAAAAAAATTACGTTTCTTCTGCAGTTAGAAAAGGTTGCTGTTGGTTTGTGATACCTGCCGTCATAAGTATAACAAATTCCTGGCATAAAATAATGCAGTATTTTCTTGATGTGCCATCTATTAATGTATTCGAAATTACTGAAGTCTTCTGTACAATTAAATAAGTTAGGAGATTTGCAGGACAGTGACTAAGATGTTCTTGAGCTGTTTCTTCAGACACACAAAAGCCAGTTGTAAACTATTCCCTCACCATGTATCACACTGCAAAGTTTCTGATTTCTTCTTAAGAGCAGACTTTGTAGATCAGCCGGCTGCCACTAACTTTAGCCATCAGCCACTATTGAGGCACGGTTTTATCTTTCACTAAAGGATTAGCCCATGCCATTCTCATCAGATATAGTCTTGCCCATCCATATATTTATCACCTTATTTTTAAATGTCTCTCCCCTGGTTATTACAACGGACATTATTGTTGTCCAAGGTGATGATGGGATGGTTGGTACAACTATGAAGACAATCCCCAATAAGTTCTGGAAAAGATACACTCTCTTTATGGTGGGTGCAGTTGAATCCTTTCTGTTCTCTTCTTTCGCCAGGAAGATATGAGTGGCTGGAGTGTTTGGTTCTATATATAGCTGGTTGATGTCAGCAGGATGCCAATCTCTTTGAAGAGGATCAGCCCCCAGTTTATCTCGGTACTTGGTACCATGCAGACCCAAGCACAAGGATAGAAACCACCCAGGACCAGGCGGGTCATCCCCATTCATAACTAACTCCAGAAACTTCATCAAAAGGGTTGGGATTCACTTTTTTTCTGCACCACAAAGCCTAACAATAGGGTAAGTGTATTGTTTCCTGAAATATTTTGACACTGTTTGTCCTAACAAGCTGTCACATAAAAGTCATTTATGTGACACCTTGTCTCAGAAATAAAATTAAATGGTAATTTTTATGTAGTGGAGATTCCACTTTCTGTGCTTGCTTAGAGATGCTAAAGCAAAAGCTGCCAAGCATTTCAAGCTCTTAGCAATTTTCCAGAATTTACTCATTTTTGAGAACATAAATCAAAGGTTTAACAAAAGACAGTATTTAAAAATCAATCATGGAGTTAAATTTAAAAATAAAACGCATAGAAGTGAGAAGGCCCAGGCCCCCGCCATTGAGGTTATGCCATAGAGTTTGTGTAGACAACATACAGCACATCCTTTGGGACTTTGTATCTTTGGGTAAGAGAAGGTATCTCCTGTCATCTGCTTGCAAGGAGCAATTGCAACTATTAAAAAGGCAGTATTTCCAAATGAGAAATAATCATATTTACCCTCCAGTCTTTATGAAGTGATGAAAGTTGCCTGAATTGTACATGCTGGCTCAATAATGTAAACATTTTTTTTCCAGCAAGGAAAACCTCATCTGACAATCACAATGTTATCACATTCTGCCATGGTTAAGGAGAGGAAACAACAAGCATCAGACATTATGGATGAAATACGCAGAAATGGTAGAGCTATACTATATACTTACTGTCCCTCCAGCCCTCACTAATATTTCTTTTTAATTATACAGTTTAACTTTCTTACAGCTTTGTCTCTGATGGGTGTTCTGCCATAAATAATATTGTGGAAGTATCATGCTGTCTGTGGTAACTAATCCTTTTGTAGTTGTCTCTTTTCATTTGAAAGCTATTTTCAGATGAACAACTGTTGTGAAGGAATGAAGTAATCTAACAGCTGATGTACACTCTGCCAGGATAGCCTTTCAGAATATTATTTAGGGTTAATAACATGACTGGATTCTATTCTGCAAGACAACCCATATATATGAAACATGCTTATCTGTCTATATCTTTTTCATGTTTTCCATTTCATTTTTATATAAACAATCAAAATATTTTTACCAATTGCTTATAATTCAATTCCTTCCTCTCCTAGTTAGGTATTAAGATTAGTAACCAACCTAACCAGAATTTGTCAGTCCGTTCTGATCTATAAGCACTGACTGATTTCTTAAAGCAGAAATTTTACTTTTATGTTACTAGTGAGGGGAATACAGACTGCTGTGAAAGGTCTAGCATGATTTTCAAGAATGGGTGCCTTAAGTTAGCACCATATTGTGAGACCCAAAGGGACTCCTAATTTAGGAGTATAAATCCCTTTGATTTTCAATGGTACTGTGCTTTCTGAAAATAACTTAGGTGCTTTTGAAAATCTACTTCATAGAGACTTAGTTAAGCACCTGAATAAGAGGCCTGATTTTCAGAAGCACTGACCAGTAGGGCTGTGCAAAGCTTTGGTCCCTGATTCGATTCGGTGGAGATTCGGCCCCATTTGGTAGTCAAATCTCTGAATCCGAATTGAATCAGAGGCACCTTTAATCTCTCTGAATCAAATCAGAACCATCCAAATCGATTTGGAGTTCGGAAAGATTTGGAGATTAAGACACAGACACAGCTTCAAATGTTTTTTCTACGTACCTCTAGGTACCAGGTGGCTCGTGAACACTGCAATGCTGGGGTGCATGGAGCATCCCACAGAAGCACAGGGGGCTCCCCAGTGTGCTCGGCAGTAGACCCAGAAGTGGACCAGAAGCACTTCTGATCCTCTTCCGGGTCTGCCAGGGAGTGCACAGGGGCTACCCCCACCCCAGTGGCTTGGCAACTGGTGCCTTCTGGGTCTGGAGGGGCACCTGGGGTCACCCGCAGCTGATTGCTGAGCTGGAGGAGTGCAGGGGAGCCCCCAGCATGCTCCCTGGCAGACCCAGAAGTGGACTGGTCCACTTCCGGTTCACTTCTGGGTTTGCCACGAAGCATGTGGAAGGCCCCCCGCACTCCTGTGGGATGCTCCACGCGCTGGTACCTCAAGGTATGTAGAAAACACATTTAAAGCTGTGTCTATGTCCGAATTGCTGATTCTCTGAACCAGCATTGAATCTACAGATTTGGATTCAGCCAAATTGAATCAGGGACAGTGATCTGAATCAACGAATCGAATCACTGTCCCTAATTTGGGCTGAATCCGAATCCAAATCAAATAGGGCCCACTTTGCACACCCCTACTGACCAGCCCATATCATATCATATCATATCATATCATATCATATCAGTAGGAGTTGCTAAAATACTTTTTAAATTCAAACCATTTCTTATGGATTACTATATAGCACTAGAATATACTTTTGAGAAATTTGCTCCTATATGTCTTGGGCTGAACCTTATATCCATTTACTGATAAATCTGATTCACAGGAAGGTAGGGTTGGGCACTTGCTATACGAGTTAAAAGAAATCTGTTAGTCTAAGTGCCTGTTCTTGGGAATATTTCTATTGCCTCACACAGAAGTGATTCCAGCTCTACAGGAGGAGCTGTGTAGAATTCAACTGCTTTTAATTTTTCTCAAAATTATTTGGGATAAATACCTCTTAGACATCTCTATCACTTGTGGGTGCTTTAAGCAACTTCCTTTTCCTCCTTTACATTTCCATTTTAAGGGCACTTCTTTTACAAACTCTTCTAAAGTTGCTGTCCTCACTGACCTTGTTTACATTCCTTTGCTTTTGCAAACCCAAGGATTGTCTAGCTTGTACGCTCTTCACGGTAAAGTACAAGGCACTCTAATGGTGCAATACTACTACCACTAATAAGAATAATAATGAATTATTATTCACCATCCTGAAAATTTCACCCAACCCGCCTGAAAATTATTGGAGTTGATGAACAATGTGTACTGTTGTTGAGTACTTGCTTCATGCTTATCTATAATCTGTCCTGTTCTTTTTTATCTACTGCTATACACTACTAGATGTTCTGCAAAATTAGAATTATTTGTGCTTATATGTACACTAACTGATTTGTGGTCACTGAAGGCTGGGCTGAGCATTTAGACATACAATTTTTTAAAATTCTTCTTTGGATGTATGGTACTTCAGAGGCTAAAAAAGATTTCATAAAATGGAGGGAGTGATTCTAAAAGACTTTGAAATCCCCTGATGTTACTGAAGTGGCAAAAAGAAGAACAGAACACATAATTGACACGGTTTATCTTGGCATTGTAATTTTTTTTTTGTATAATGGTCATCAGTACATTAAGAAAAATGTCTCTGTTTCTAATAATAATGAATTATTTTGCTTAACATACAAAACTGAAAGGCCCTATTTTGCTTTCATTTTGTTAGCCTGAGTATTATTTCTAGTGTGTAAGATAATGCTTATTCAAAATGCTTACTCTATGTTCTATCAAGATACCTCATTTAAAATGTTCCAGATACATATATATGGTGTTTGCTCAGAGCTAATTTCAATGGGAAACCCAAATATGGCCATGAAAAAAGCACCAGTGAGATACATTTTGCCCTTAGCTGTGTATGATTGTCTTCCTTTGCCCTCAGAGGATTCATAAAGAGTGAGGAGTTACTATATTTGAGGCCAAAATATGCTATGCTTCCCTATAATATATGATTGGAAAAGAGGTACTACATAGTTTGTGCTGCCTTTTCTGAAAAGAGAATCTGTTATACCATGTCGTTCCAGGTCAGTGACAGAATAAACATTTTCCTCAGTTTCATTTAGCCCCATAAATTCAGCCCTATTAAATGAATTAAGATTATTTGAGTTCAAGGTAACACAGTCTGAGCCAGAAGCAATAAAACAAAAGTTTAGCTTGAATCATGTTTTGAGATGCATGTTCCTAAATAAATGTTCATTTTGCAATTACCTGAGAAGGCAATCTAAAACTTCAAATTTGTTGGGAAAATGGATTTCAGTCTGGATTTAAACTCTCCACGTTCATTAGGTCTGTGCAAAGCAGCAAGTATTCATTTCGGATTCGGCCAATTCAGGGGACATTAATCAATTCAACGATTCGAAATTGCTCTCCCAGTTCAATTCTGCTGAATATGAATCTGCCAGGCCCATCCCCTGCCCACTCTCCCAGTCCAGCAATGGCTGCCCCGATTGCCCCAGCTCCTGGCACTTTTTAAAAAAAAAGTCCCGACTCAGCAGGTGCTGCCGGGTGAGGGGGCAATCCCCACTGCCCCACACTGCATGGGGGGCTCTGCATAAGCCCCCTGATCCCCTCCTGCTCCCCCATGGCTGTCCTGCCTGCCCCAGCTCTGGCCCTTTAAGAAAAAAAAAATCAAGAAAAATCCTGCCAGTGGGGGGAGATCCCTGCTGCCCCTTGCCACATGGGGGGTGCTGCATGAGCCCCATGAAGGCTCTGCAGGAGTGGTGAATCCTGGGGCTTTTCTGTTTTTTTTTATTAAAGGGCCAGAGCTGGCCCAGGTGGGGCACCCGTGGTGTGGCTGGGTGAGTGGGGGGGCATCGGGGGCTCATGCAGAGCTCCCTATGCAGTATGGGACAGTGGAGGGGCAGCAGGGATTGTGCCCCAACCCGGCAGCACCCAGTGAGCACTGTGGCTTTTCTTTAGAGGGCCTGGAGCTGGAGCAGGTGGGGCAGCCATGGGGGGGAAACTGGGGGAGTAGGTGGGGATCGGGGGGGCTGGGGGAGCAGGCAGGGGATGGGGCCTGGCAGGGGTCCCGCCATGGTCCCCTCCCCCCTCCCTCAGCCTTCCCTCCTCCACCCCCTACTTACCAGCTCCAACACCGGCTGTAGCTCCCTGCTGCAGCCACCAGGGACTGCCTGAATTACTGAAGCTCTCCAAATCTTTTCTGAAGAAAAATCAATTTGGACCTTTTAATTGGTCCTCTGATTCAGTTTGGATTTGGAGATTCAGCCACTGACTTGGGCCAAATCTCCTCCAGATTGAATCACCACCCAAAGCTTTGCACAGCCCTAACATTTATCTCCATAGTTTTGTTTTGATCTTTCAAAAAGATAAAAATATTGCCCCTGATATTTCATTTCTTTCCCTAACAACTGACTCTGCAAGCTTTACCTGAACTCAGAAACTTGAATTGTTTACTTTCTGGCTTTTGCGTCATTACCAGTTCTACCAGCAATAAAATGCTGGCAACTGGAATCTACCTAACAATTCAGTTTTACTGCTTTAGGCAGAAAACAGCTAAGTTTTACTGCTTAGTCCAACAAAGTTATATTGGTTTAGAGTTTTTAACATGAGTAAAAACTAATACAAATGCATTTTGTTCAGTAATGTGAGCAGCTTTGGCTTAGGGAGTAAACTGAGTGCATTTTTATTTCAATCCCTGTTTTAATGATAGCATGGTAGGATAAGAAGTGAGGCTTAAAGTCTCTGTATAACAGTCATATGAGAAGAAACATAATTGTTAAGCTAGGAAGCCTGTCAGACCTACACCAGTGCTTCTTATCTAGGCTAGGTTAGTAATGACTGCAAGTCAATCATCTTTGGTGGATTGTACAGTGTGAATTTGCACTGTCATTCAAGTTTCACACCACAATACACTCCAAGAGTTACTGACATCTTTTTTGTTCTCTCAAAGCAGTAAATGGTCCTAGGAAATACTGAGTGCAGACAGAAGTTACATTTTTCACATGGTCAGTTGCCTGAGAGAGCTCTACAGCTGTGCCATGACACACATGCATGGCTGCAGAGCACTTTTAAAGTGGCCAATTGTGCAAAAAATTAACCCTTATCAAATGAGGTATCAGATGCAGATGCTCTATTTTAGAGTGCCTTAGTGAACTTGCCTTTCCTAGGGTAAATTTTTCATGTGATCAGTCCAGCCCTGGGCTGTTAGCAGAAAGGGAAGGGGGAATGGGGAGGGGGAAGCCAGCAACAGCGAGCTATTGGCTGGGGTTTGCCCAGCCTGAGCTAGGGAAGGAGGTGGATAAGAGCCCTTCTACCTTGTGCCCTCCCCACCAACAACCCTGACAGCTCAGGCTGAGAAAACCCTAGCCAGCATAACAACTGTCAGGTCAGGGGGGCACTCTAACTCATGGCACTTTATGTAAATTGCCATGACTTAGAGTGGGGGCCCACACATTTGTCAGCACCCATTGTGATCCCTTCACCTTTCCTAAACTCTATAGTTGAGGATGGCAGGACATGTGGCAGAATCATGAAGTAAGTCATCATGGGCAACTGGTGCCTCCTGAGTCTTGGGGCAGGTACCTGCAAAAGCCAGCAGTGGTGGGGATGGAGCTGGCAAGCACCCGCAGATGCCACCGGCAGTGGTGGGGATGGCCCTGTCAGGCGGGGCATGTGCCTCCCCCATGCCTCCTCGTATTCCCCCCTACCAGTCACCTATGGAAGTCATGTGTTATTCCTATTACTTTCCCTGTCTGTCAAGTACTGATTTCAGTGCAAATGGATAAATGAAAGTAGAGAATAGTTTCATATTTTTTAAGACATGAGGAAGTTGATTTTAATCATAAAAATAAGGAAAAATCTTGACCCCTTCATTTAAAAAAAAATCCATAGTTTTTTTTCTAAGGAAGTTGTTGAAAGCTGTTGGGTTACCCTTTTGTCACCTTTAAATCTACCTTCTAGTTCTATGTAATATCTTATATGTATTCTTCCGTAGTTACATGATTAACTGTCTTTTGTGGGTGGTTATAGATTCTTATTTAAGATTACAGGACAAATATATATCATCTGAAAGTCATGATTAAAATTTATAATCCAGATGAAGATATTTAGAAGATTTTAAACTGGGGGATTAAAAGGGGATTAGTGGGCAAATGTAGGAGGAAATATATAAATCATATTTAAATGAAATCTGTTATGATTTTAAGAACAGCTAAAGGAAGAACTTGGCAGAAACAGAGAAAGAAGGTTAAGATAAAAGGCTAAGATCAGGATTGAAATAGGAATTATGCCTGCAGATTTAATTTACAAAGTCACTTCATGAATTTTTAAATTGCATGTTTAGAATTATGCCTTCCAAATTCCTATAAAAATTTTTTCTTCTCATCACTTCCATTGTGCTGACACCAAAGCAATCCCTCTGCACATCATTAGAACAGACAATAGATTAGATTTTAATTGGCAGAGGATTCAAATGAACCTCACACCTACATTTCTGGGAACCTTCACAGACACATGGCCTGGCCATACTGCTATAGGTCATGAAGTACTTTTGTCTCTAGCAGAGTTAAGTGCCAGTACTGAACAGAGATCAAGGACAGTACATATCTGTGGGTAACAACAGAGCCCCAACAATTATCATTCAGTACAGAACAGATACATATGAGAGGATTGGGTATGGCTGTAAATAACCCTTGTTACCCTGTTCCCCAAAATTTCAACACAGGCCAAGGTCTAGACACTGAAGAAAAACCTGAGAGAAGGGAAATTAGCTTTATATGAAAATGGTACTGGCCCAACCGGTAATTCTTAAACCAGCCTGATGTCTTAGTTTACCCAAAACTCACATCCAAACAACCCAGACCTTGAGATGTAGGGGAATTCCAGGTGGATTTTTTGGTTAGTAGCCCAATAAATGGTTCAGACTATTTTTATCATGGTGCCTAAAAATTACTACTATCTGGCACTGGGTATAGGAGTGGGCAAGTTGAGGCATCTTTCATGCTAAAGTCTTATTTTCAGAGTTCCATTATAAATAAAAGGAAGGTGTCAGGTTGTTCATATTATTTTTAATGTAGAAATGCCTGTTCCTGTTCCTGATATAGCTGGTTTGATCCAGCTCCAATTAAACCATCTGGAAAAATTCAGTGACATCAGTGGGAACAGAAAAAGCCAACCCAGATGCAAATCCTGTGCCTACAAACTTCTCTCCGTGAATTGAGTGGAAATGCACAATCAGAGCATCATGGAGCAAATATTTAATGTCTGCATCATTTAGAAGATGTTTTCCAGAATGTCAAGATTTTGCATTGTTCTCCAGCAAAATTAAGGCTACCTTAAGCTAATGAAACTCTGAAGGTACATATAAATAGTCTCATTTTTTCTGCTCTCATTTAATATGAAGTGTCACCTCAGATACCTACTGCAGCCTATGATTTAAAATGTAATGCAAAATTAAGATTGGTCTTCTGTGCAGACACCTTGGAAAAGCTACATACATTAAATATCATATGTATTCTTACACAAGTTGAATAGTGAAAATATTGTAGAACATACAGACACTTAAAGAAATTAGAGTTTGCTTCAAACAAACACTAAAATATCACGTTGTATGAGTATAGCAAGGAATCAAGCTTAGCAGTTTTGAATTGCATATTGTTGCTTCATAGTTTTTCCTGACTCTTATAAACTCCTAAGAAAATGATTGAATTATTACAATGAGGAGTATGAATTATGGTAAATGACAGTAGGAGAAGATGCTTAATGCTATTGTATTTTATTGGGTGATTTAATTACTAAATCTGACAAAACCTACTTCCCAAATTCTGGCAGAAAGATATTAATTAAAAAAAAAAATAGCTAGCTGCTATGTTGAAGATGTTGTATAGGATTCTGAGAAAGTATTTTAAATTGACAATTCCAGACAACAGAATTCTCCAGATCCTTGTCAGGATGCTCAGTGCCAGCATCCCAACTTCCAGAACTTCACTGAAATGACAGGAAAATGTATACATGTCTCTGTTTCAATGATTTTCAACCCCGGTTCTATGAGATCCTTTCAAGGATGCTACACAATATTGCACAAGATGCTACACAATATTAGTTGTGCAAATACCTACACATGGTTCACAAGATAAACCCAGAGATTTCCAATAGGAATCTGTAGTGTAAAACACATCTTGACCTATTGTGGTCTTAGTTCTTTGCAATAGAAGACTTGTTATACGATTTTTCCATAGTCTAGAAATGAATGAAAGCTAAAACCCGGCATTTTCTGAGGGGTGCCTTGAGTCTAACAAGAGAAGCCTTGAGTTTAACAAGGTTGCAAACTACTGCTCTATATGCACAATCTTAATCTCACCACCTCTTCCCCTATTTTTGCATATCTTTTCCAAATCACCTTGGGAGATCACTGTATTATGAAAATGAACCTTCCCTTCTACCCCGCTGTCCCCGCCCTCTCCTCCAAACAGGAACCTTAAGTGAAAATGAATGCAGTAATTACATTTCCAGTGCTTGTTAACCTTTTGAGGGACTTTTTTTTTTACTCTTTATTTTATGAGAATTTTAAGCATATTCTAAATTAGATGAAAAGATAATGATTTGTATGATGATTTGAAGAGGGAATTAATCAACTGAAGCATATTTTATTTCATTTTTAGGTCTCTTATTTTTATAAACTTCACCTTTATTTTAAAGTTATTTTTAAAAACCCATATTAACAGACATTAACCTCTGTTACAGTACAAAGTTTGCCTTAAAATACTAAAATCTGAACATGAATTCAGATTAATAAAAAATCTGAATATTGGTTAAGAAATTATTATACATAAACAGAAATAGAAAACAAGTGTAAAATGGATTAAGTTATTTATCTTCCTGGTCCAGGCAATATAGTGATTTATGACAGACCCACTCCTGAGACATAGTCTATCAGTCTTGGCACCGACTTCAAAGGGATAAGGATTTACTGGCCATTGGGACTGAAGATTTGGTTTTCAGTAGAGCTGAGCACCCACATTTCTAAGTCGAGTCATTAAAAGCTATGAACTTTGAAAATTGGACCACAAATAATTTAGGAGCTAGTTCCCACATACAGAACACTGCATAACTCTTTGGAAAAATAACTAAACAACTGATTTCACTAACACAGAAAGAAACATATGATATGATGTTATATACATGCAAAAATGATGTGTATTTCTTGTTAGACATACCTAGTAAGAAAGAAAATCCAATAATAAGTATTTGAGAAAAGTATACTATGAGAGATGTGTTGTTCTGCTGTGTTTCAGAATCACTCAGCCTAGATCTTGGAAAGAAAGTCAGCATCCCCAAAGATATCATGGTAGAGGAATTATCAACACTCAGCAACAGAGGTGCAAGGCTATTTAAGAAGCGTCAAAGGAGATCTGACAAGTACACCTACGAAAACTATCATTATGTAACAAACAAGCCAAGGAACGTGAGTATTTTGTATTTATGTTTCTGAATAGTGAGTGTAGCCTGGGGTGAGTGTGACTTCAAGATTTATCCACAGCTACAGGTCCAGTATGAAGCACAAAGTGGGCCATTTCTGTTTGGACTCTTCTACAAAAAGTAGAAGGTCCAGCTCTGGGTCTTGCCTTAAAGTCCCCCCAAATGGGACTACAAGATTTAAGGGCCTCGTGTACAAAGGATTCACATTCAAAGCAAGCTCAGGTCAGGTCAGGTGTGAGCAAAAGTCATTATCATGTGGCAGTTGATTGGTGACTTCTGGATGTTGCAAAAATAAACTTCTTTCATTAATTTAATGATATCTGAGAGCTCTGAAGATGCAAAGTTCTGTGCGCCATGTACATTGGAAAGTGTTTTTACTGTATTTACTCCAATATAAGGGGAAGGTATTGGAAAAGATTATCAAGGAGGCCATTCTTAACAGACTAGCTGAAGGCAATATCCTGAGGGATACCCAGCATGGGTTTGTTGGGGGTAGGCCTTGCTTGATCAATCTCATTTCCTTTTATGACCAGTTGACTTATCACCTGGACAAGGGGGAAGAGATCGACGTTGTATACCTCAACTTTAAAAAAGCCTTCGATCTGGTATCCCACAATCACCTCTTGGCTAAACTGACTAACTGCGGCCTTGATGTCACCGCGATCCGCTGGCTGGGGAACTAGCTCCACGAGGGTGGTGGTCGACAGGAGTGTCTTGGTGTGCTGTGACCACTGGGGTCCCACAAGTCTCTGTCCTAGGGCCTATATTGTTTAACATCTTCATCAACAATGTGGACATTGGTGTCAGAAGCGGACTGGCCAAGTTCGCTGATGACACCAAACTCTGGGGTAAAGCATCCATACCTGAGGATAGGAGGGTGATCCAGGTGGATCTGGACAGACTCATGAAATGGGCGGATGAGAACCTGATGGTGTTCAACACCGAAAAATGCAAGGTTCTCCACCTTGGGAGGAAAAACCTGCACCATGCTTATAGGCTTGGTAGTGCTACGCTGGTTAGCACTACAGATGAAAGGGACTTGGGGTTATGGTTGACCACAAGATGAACATGAGCCTTCAGTGTGATGCTGTGGCTAGTACAGCGAGCAAAATGCTGGTTTGCATCCATAGATGCTTCTCAAGCCTTGGTGAGGCCGCAGCTGGAGTACTGCATCCAGTTTTGGGCTCCACAATTCAAAAGGGATGTGGAGAAGCTTGAGAGGGTGCAGAGGAGAGCCACGCACATGATCAGAGGTCAGGAAAACAGACCTTATGATGACAGGCTGAGAGCAATGGGGCTATTTATCCTGGAAAAGCGCAGGCTCAGGGGTGATCTGGTGGCCACCTATAAGTTTATCAGGGGTGCTCATCAGGATCTGGGGGAACATCTGTTCACCAGAGCCCCCCAAGGGATGACAAGAGCGAACTCCATTGTGACCAATTCAGGCTGGACATAAGAAAGAACTTCTTCACTGTCCGGGCCCCCAAGGTTTGGAACAGACTGCACCTGAGGTGGTTCAAGCACCCACTTTGAACGCCTTCAAAACACATTTGGATCTTGCTGGGATCCTATGATCCCTGCTGGCTTCCTGCCCCTGGGGCAGGGGGCTGGACTCGATGATCCTCCGGGGTCCCTTCCAGCCCAAATGGCTATGAAATAAGACAAGGTTTTTTTTCCTCAACCAGAATGGGGGGGAAAAAGCTCCATGTCATATATCAGGGGCGGACAACTATTTTGAGTGGAAGGCTGCTTAACCAGGTTTGGTGAATTTTTCGAGGGCCGCGTGGGTAGCCCCTCCACCCCTTGACAGTTGACACGCCTCTTGGTTGCCATCTAGGGACTAAAAAAAGAAACCGAGGGAAAGAAACAGAACCAGAAAAAAATAGCCCAGATCATACTCTAAAGGTCAAACACTTACTATAACATATTACAAAAAATATTTGTCATGATTTGTGTTTGCATAATGTATATAAAGATGACTGTGTAATAACTCAAAAATAAATGCTTAGTCTTGTATATTGTTGTGGGTGGTGGGGTATGGCAGGACTTATTTCCTTGGCTATGGTGGGATAGACACTACTTAACTGTGAGTGTAGGGTGGGATTTCAAAGTGCACTCAGCATTGGCCTAACTTTCTGTTAAAGTCAATAGAAGCAAATTTAGGACCAGGCAGACTGGTTTTGGAAATCCCACCATGAAGTGTCTAGTTTTAAACACCCCAGTATAAACATTTAGCCTTATGGTTTTTTAATAGTGATTTGAAAAAAATGGGAGGTGTAAATTGGCATTACTCATTTTAAATGCATGGTTTCTAGCAGCTGAAGACATGGCCCCAAGGTTGTTTAAGCCTAGGGGGCCAGATTCAATGCTACACTTGGGTGAGATGAAATGGTCCAGTACTTCAAAGCAGCTATAAACTATGCTTTCAACTGGTCAGCTCTTGAAGGAAATATGCTGCCTACAACTCCTTTCCTTACAGCTGCATGCCAGCCTAGCAGTAAAGGTTATGCAGATTGTACCAGGCTGGGGGGGGGTGGGAGGGGATGGGGGGAAGGTCCTAGGGTTGCCGTGCTCTCCCCTAGCGCCCCCTACCATGCCAGGTTGGTCTACGATGCACCCTCAATCTCACCAGGTGACTCAACAGGTGTGAGCCCCTAGCTCCTCCTGGTTGCCCTGACAACTGGCACCTGGGTGACTAGTCCTACTCTTCAAGTAGCAGGCACCTTATTGCCCTGCTACACAGATATTATTAATTCTGACTGCAGAACTATCAACCCAAACAAGAATTCCTGTTGTCAGTTCTGTGGTTTTGCCATTGGAGGATTCAGTGTAGAGCAGTTGCCCCCATTCTGTTGCCCAACAATATGTGGATCCCTGGTTATATACACTGTCTGCACAGATCTGGATAAAGGTACAGAATGAAGTCTCAAGGGGCATGTGTGCATGACACTTTAAAGTGGGTTAAATGCTTTTGCACCTCTTTAAATGGTGTTTGCACGCGTCGGCAGCGTATCTCACATTAATTCCAGCCGCAGTAGCACATTCGGCAGCAGAATGCACCTTAAATGACTTTGGGACGCAGCAAACTAAAATACCTCCGAGGAGATTTAGTTCGTTCCCCTACAGCCGCAGAGTGAAGCACTGGGCTCTCTGAGGCTCAAGGGTTGTGCAAGCAGCCCGGGAGGGCAGGCTTCACCGAACAAAAAAAAAAAGTGGTGAGCCTGATCCCCCCGGAACCTGCCTACTTGCATGAGCTGTGTGGGGCCCGGTCCTTCCCGTCATGGCTGCGGTGCCTCCTGGGACCGCCTGAGCCGGGTGCCTGTGAGCAGGTGCTGCCTGGGGAGGGACTGCCACTGCTTCAGAGGGAAGCATGAACAACTCCCCCCAAGCCCAGCCACAGCTTCACCTGCTGGCATCTTGCCCTCCTCTCCCCTCCCTGTCACTGGAGAGGTAGGTAAGACATGGGTGTACACAACATGGGGGTTTACTTCACCTTAAATTGAACAAATATTTTTAAAAACCCACTGCTTCAATTTAGGGCCCCTGTTTTGTCTATACATGCCCTTTAGTTTCTGTTCTCCTCCCTTAGATCCCTGTTTAGTCAGTCCTTGTTTTGCCTTGATCTCCTTTGTGCTTCATACTGGAGGGGGATGATCCTGCCCAGTATTATTATGTAACCTTTCTGCACCGGTCAGCAGAAACAAGAGCCAGGCTCAATTTTAGGGTACTAAATATATTTTACCTAGGTTTGAGCCCTGACCCAGACCACCTGGGAAAAACTAAATGAATTTCCAGGGTGTCCCACATGAAAAAAAACCTCCCTCCTCACAAGCAGTGTAAACCCAAAAGACATACATTATGGAAAACAGAGGAAAACACCAAGTGCAATTTAAAACACCACTAACTACAAGATATAGTCTAATAGGTTGCACTGCTAGAGAATATGGGTCCTTCTGCAGTGCCAGGTGCTTCTTGTTGCTCTTGAAGGAATGGTAGCATGTCAATCTTTGCTCCCATGGAGAGGCTGTATGCGTATGTAGGGAGTGACTGCGGCTCCAGACAGCATGCACGTACCCCAAAACTTCTGGGCTGGATTATATGGCCTGATAAATAAAACTGCAAGAAAAACTCCAAAAGGAGACAGGTTGATTAATGGCTACAGCCAGCCCAGCCATACAGCTTGACTAGACCAAAGGACCATCAAAAGAAACAAGGGGAAAGACCAGGCTTACCCTCTAGACCTGTGCTGCAGGCAGTTTGGGTCACAGCTCCACTGGAAGAAGAAAGCTGCAAACCTCAACCCTGACCCAAACTGGCAAGATTAGAATCTCCCAGGTTTCAACCCTATTTAAACTGCTAGGCCTAACTCCTGGCCAGCAAACCCAAACCAATACTCTTTTCCCCAGTATTAATCCCTTAAAACCTCTAAAGAACAAAGGGGAAGAAAAGGAGGAGAGGGGAGCAGTGGCAATGTGTAGGGGGTGCATGAGGGTGCATGTGTACCCCCTGAGACCACTAGTGTACCCCCTGACAGGCTGTGCTCCCTGCTTAGGTGACAGACAGGGTAGGACAGGCAGGAGTGCTGGTGCCCCCCTGCAAGCACCGGCTGGGGAGTGGGAGCACAAGATGAAGCACTGTGGCCACTTCTGGGAGCGCTGCAGCCGCTTCCCAGTTTGTGAGACTGGCCATGGGGGGGCTCCCCTTCCCCCCCCACAATCACTGACTGCCTGCTGGAGGGGCATGTGCCCCCCCCGACTAAGGTGGCACCAGTCACCCATGGAGAGGAGTTCCCAGAGACTAGGACAATTCTCCCTCCCCCTCCAATGTACCTGAGCTTCCCTTTTCGCTATCTGCACATTCCTTCTCCCTTGTGTTACAATTAAAATAATCTTTGTAATATTCGTTAGGACCATTATAAAACATACTAACCCAATCAAAAATCTTTCTTTTGTTTCAAGTGTAAAAAGCATGTGTTTATTTACTCCAAGAAAGCCTATATTTAAGTTTCTTTTAAAAGATGTGTCATAGCTAAAATAAGATACTGACTTTTTATGTGGTTCTGATTCTATATTTAAACATCAATGATTAAGACTTTGGTTATTTCCTTAGAGATAATGATCTCAAGGGAGGGATGGAAACTCCAGCCTACCATTAATATCCTAAACTGAAGTTGTTATTACTATTATACTATAAAAAAATCCCACAAAAGTGTATAGATTTTTAAAATGGGTAATGAATTTCCAATGGCTGTACAGAGGACATCTATAGAAAATCGATGCCTTACATAGTAGCCCATCAGATTGCTTGAGTCCTAGCTTGTGACCTAGGCTAGGAAGAATGATCAAGTGCATTGTTTATCAACCACTGGGTCATGACCCCTGGAGGGGGGCTCACAAAACTAAATTTGGCATCACAAGGTATTGTAAATGTATTTACAATAAAAAGTGAAGAAATTCTTGCTCCCCCATATCTTACATACTCTTTCACTTCAAGGGTCACATATTTTCTGTCAGTCTCTCAAAACATTTCCAAAACTGCGATGGGCATAGAGTTATTCTCATTGATAGGTTTTTCTCTACCTTTTACAATATGTATAAAGGGTCTGCAATTTTTTTTTTTACTTTAAATAAGGGGTGACTCATCTGAAAATACTTGGAAAAATGACCTAGTGAACCAGATAAAGAAACTGGGGTTCAAGTCCTAGCTCAGTCAAAGTCTTCCTGTGTGTCCTTGGAAAAGTGACTTAGTGTATCCTGTGCCTCAGTTCCCATCTGTAAGATGGGAACAACTGTTCATTCTCTCAACAGAGACTCAGAAAGGATATTTTTCTGAGCAGATACTGTCAGTGATATTTGTTTCTATTCAAATGCAGCGTGGTGAACCCATACAGAGTGTTAAACTGGAAACTATGAGTGTGGATAGTGTCCAACAGCATGCACCAATGACACCTCCTAATACACCTGACCCCCGGAGCCCACCGAATCCTGAAAACATTGCCCCAGGTAAAGAACAAACTGAGAAATATGTGAAATGCACTGAGGACTCAACTGTTTCGTGATGAATAGAAGGTCTTGTTTTACATTATCATTACTGGGTTATATACTAGTGATCAGCAAACTGATTCAATAAGGTCAGACCTAATCTGAACCTTCAACTGGAATGCAAAGCAATGTAGTTTAAACACCTTATCTTGAGTCTTCATGTGCCTCTCCATTGTCTAGTTTCATAATGAAAATACCAGTATATTTCCATAATGGAAATACACTGAGAGACACTGTTTTCAGATGTAAGAGCCAATTTAGAAACAGCCCAATCTCCTGCCTAAATGTACTAGATAAGTTTGGATAATATCCAGGGTCGGGTCCTCAGATTCTATATCAGCATAAGCCCTTGGTTTGGTCTTACCAGACTTAACTGCTTAATCTGCACCAAACTTGTCAATGGTCTTAAGGTCACTCACCATAATTTTATTACAGCCAAAATAGAAGTCTTAAGTCATTGCAAATTTTAACTGAACCTTTTATATGGGAGTGGCTGAGAGGGGAATTTGCCTGTGATTGCAGATAATTTTTCTACTTATTTAAAGTCCTTCATTGCAAAAAGACTTTTATTTAAAACACTGAGCTAAAGGGAGGCCTTGTTTTGTTTCCTTTAAAGACTAGAGTTGACTGAATAACTTGCGACAAATAATTTATTCAGTGATAGAGTCCTCTTTCCTGTTTGTGAATTATCCATGAGCAGGCTGTGGTTTTTTACACATTAATTCTTTGTTCAAAATTATTCAAAGCGTTTCTTGTGCAGACCTTTTCCAGCCAACTTAAACTAGGTCAGTGCTACTCTATTAGCGCTTGCTAAAACTCTGCATATCCACAAGCCAAACACAAAGCAAATGGGTGCAATCTGTTTCCATAATGATACATAAGCTAAGTCCTCAAGCTGGTTGTATGCAGAATATATTCACCAAAATCCTGACAAAGAGGCAGTAGATTTTAGATTTGCAAACAAAATTGTTTCCAATTTTGGAAACAAATTGTTTTTGAAGCATAAATACAGGATCAGAAATCCAGTGGGTTCAAAAGTGAAAAAAATACATTTTTCTCATTTTGTAATTAATATTTTAGATCAT
Organism: Crocodylus siamensis; assembly: GCF_052110815.1. Classification (NCBI taxonomy): domain Eukaryota; kingdom Metazoa; phylum Chordata; order Crocodylia; family Crocodylidae; genus Crocodylus; species Crocodylus siamensis. The sequence continues at coordinate 115,938,638 of NC_143396.1, read as the reverse complement.
GTGCTAGGATAACTCCTGGCTGGTTTTCATACTATATTACATATTAAGGGCTAGCCTTTGCTCCTTTTATTGGTGCTATGTGGTATCTAGCCAGGAAAGCAGTCCCACTGGTCAAAAGACTAATTTGTGTAATATTTCAATACTGCTCAACTAGAGTAAAAGTGTCAGAATCTGTTCCTCCTAAGCTGGGGAGAGAAGGGGCCTGATTCTTCCCTTCCATGAAGGGCGAAAGGCAGCAGAGAGGGAGGAATTTTTAGAAGTACTAAGGAATGATGAGCAAAAGTCCCACAGTAAAAGTAATAGGGCATGTGTCCCTAAGTCCTTTTATTGCTTTGGAAAATCCAACCCAAAGGCCTATCTACAGGTAGAACTGGAACGTTTTAACTGAAGGTGACTTGGAGCCCATTTAATTAATCTGAGACAAAGGTAGGATTTAACACAAAGTGTTTCCCCCACTTCTGCAAGTGATATATTCCACTTCGCTGGTCACTTTCTATCTCCTGTAAGGGGAGGCTATCATCATTCTTATATGTAACATTGGATTATGGTATGAATTCATTACTGTCTTTAATTGTACTTGAGATACTTGAGAGAAAGGTATAATGTAAAGATTTGTTTCTGTTAAGGATATTCTGGACCACTGAAAGAAATTCCTCCTGAAAAGTTCAACACTACTTCTGTGCCAAAATATTATCAGTCGCCCTGGATAGAAGCTATCAGAAATGACCCAGAGCTGTTGGAGGCTTTATACCCTAAACTGTTTAAGCCTGAAGCAAAGCCAGACCTGCCTGACTACAGGAGCTTTAACAGGTAATTCAGGGAAGAGATTGAATTATATAGGATGGTAGATATTTATATAAACTGGAATGTTTTCACCAAACGATAAGGAAAGAAAGTAATGAACACAGACAAGCAATTGCATATGTGCACACACAGAAACACAAACACATGTACACATGAAGATTTAAAATAACAGAGAAATAAGTCTCACAGTTACAGTTCCCAAGCTGTTTTCTAGAGGAAAATAATAATAAAGACTAGGAAATAATGAAATTAAGTGGGAAAAATAAGAGAAGGAAACAGCATCCAATGGGAAACATCCTGATGGAAAGCACAAACTACAGCAAGTGCCTCATCCAACTAAAGTCTTCCCATTTACTTCTGTAGGTACTGGATCTTGTCCTAAATGAACACAGTGCACAGGGCACTTCCTATTAGAATTAGGTTTACAATAGGAAGCATCACATTTCCTTGTTTCCAAAACATTTGTATTCTAGGGTGTGATCCTACAAAGAGCTGAGCACCCCTAATTCTCCTCAGAAACCTGGGCCAGCTGAGATATGACACCCTTAGCAAAAAGTGTTCAGCCACTAGCTGGATAAAACATATCGTTGTGCTTACCTCACCATCATCTCTGGAAGCATCTTCATAGATAGCAATGTAATGCTGTAAAATAGGGTCATAAAAATAAAATTAGGCCCCAGGTAAAAACTAATGTGTGTTCAGTACAATGGGAGCTGAATAAGAAGTTATTTACACAGTAAGTAGTGCTTTAAGGCTTTCAGTGGAAATTCTTGATATGTTGACACTGGTTAGAAATAATTTTGGAAACTTTAAACACATCCAAACTTTGTCTCTCGCTTTCATTCATAATATACACAGTGTCTTCATTTATTAGACTCACAGATGTCTTTTTCTAAATGATCCCTCTTTGCCTCTGAGTGAGTAAGGCAAACCAAGCAAAAGTTAAAAAAAAAAAAAAAAAGGAAAACCCAGAAAACAAAAATCCTGGACAGGTTGCAATCTGTTGGAAAATGGGAGTTGTAGCAAAGTAAACTTGTAGGAAAAGGCTAAGACCATTCAGTGACAATGTGTAGGGGGTGCACGTGAACCTCCCGAGAGCGCCAGTGTACCCCCTGACCAGCTGCACTCCCCTCTTAGGCCTTAGTCGGGGGGGCAGGTGGGAGCGCCAGTCAGTGAGATCGGCCGAAGGGGGACCCCGGTCAGCAATCCCCGGTCATCAAGATCAGCCGAGGGGGAACCTCCCCCCAGTCAGCGAGATCATCCCCCACTGTCAGTGAGATTACTGACTGGTTGCTGGGGGGGCACATGCCCCCCCCCGACTAAGGTGGCACCAGTCCCCCAAGAGACCGTTTATTCCATTCCATAACATAGAGGTAAGCAGATGGGCTGAAATATGAGTGAAAGGAGAAAAAATACCACTCAGTGGGTGCATCTACACAAGATGTTTAGTGTGTAGTAGACTAATTAGCTCCACATGTGCACCCCTATTAGGTTGGAGTAAACTAACTCTGCAACAGGATAATACTTGTGTTTACAAAGCAAAAAACTTGACAGCATTGCACATGTAGATGCTGCCCCAGTTGGCTGGGGCACAAAGGTGCTTCAGTGTGGGGACTGCTGGATGACTAGCCCTGCACCCTCATGCCTCCACCAGCCAGGGCAGCATGTTAAGCCAGGGGAGAGCAGCCCTGGGCTGGCAGGCTGACCCTTGGGGCCCCCTGCCAGCCAGGGTTCCTCCAACTTGGCTCAATGTGCCACAGTCCTAGGCTCACGTTCAAATGGCACGCCTGGGAGTAATAAATTCCAGTGCAATAAACTCTGGAGTTTATCTTTTTGCATAAATTGCACATGGAGATGTCCCCAGTGGTCATCATAGAGGACATTCCAGTTTTCTGCTACTCTGTCCTCTATTGATATGAAACCCGACACTTTTATGTCCTCTATTTTTCTCTTTAAGAGAAAAATAGAGGACATAAAGGCATCCAGTTTCATATCAATAGAGGACAGAGAACAACTGGACTGTCCTCTATGATGGCCACCCTGGCATCATAACAGCACAGCAGAGCATCCTCTGGTTCTTTCTACAACTATGTGCATCGCCACATGAACAGATAACTCTTTGTGTAGCATGTTTTCCTCAGAAAAGGAAGCAATAGATATGAATCAGAGAGGTGATGTGACCACAAGAACAACAGCAGCACAGTTTCAGGACTATGCTTACTAGCACTGAAGAAAAACCTGATCTACACCCATATACAGAGGGAGAGACTGCAACCGAGTCAGCCCTGATGCCATCCCTGGGGTAGGCAGAGGTGAGGAAAAGCATAGGGACGTCATTAATATAGACATGTGGTTTGATATCTGACTGGTACCTAGTGGCCTCTTCAGTCCTCTCAGAGAGCTTAAGGTCTCTCCATTCCCTGTGTCTCATCAATAAGAATGTGTTTTTCTGTGCAGATGACAAATTGGAACTACAAGTCATCAGAATTTGTGCATTTTTTAGGAAATATGCACCTTTTTATTCATTTGTACCAAACAGGGTCAATATCATATATAATAGTTCTTGTAACATTTGGAAACTGCCACTGAAATTTAGGTTTGGGTTTTATATTTGATCTAGATAGAGGAATAAATTCAAAATGCCATGTACAACAACATAATCCAACCAAATTCTGAAAAAACCCATCTCCTTATTGACAACAGATAAATGAAAAACAAAAGTCCATGTAATAATACAATACCTTTGTACAAAGGGCTAACTACTCAGAGAGATTTGGGTGGTATGACACCTAATTTTTAGGCACCCAGCTCCCAAAGTGGAATACACAGTTCCAAGGTAAGGTGCCTTGGTTTCCTAAACAGAGCGTGAGACAAGTTGGGTATTTCAGCATGGGATCCATGACAGCCAGCAAGGTAAGTGGGAATTTGCCTAAGTCAGTCAATAGGAAATACTAAAACATGGGAGGAATTTAATTCCTATCATTCAGGTGCCTCAGATTGAGAGCAATCTGGAATGAGGGGAGGTGCCAATCTGAGATTGGGATTCTCAGCCTGAAACCCTATTTTAGGTTTATGTGTCTAAGTCATTCCTTTCAGAAACAGAGCACAGGACACTCTTTTTCTTTTAATACACAGGTGGGGTAGAAGGTGATGCCCACTTTAGTCCAATAGTTCACTGGCTAGAGCAGTTGCTTGGGATGTGGAAGACTTGGATTTAATATTCTCTTCAGCCTGAGGGGATGTCTCTCACCTCCCAAAATAAAACTAGAATCATCCCTGTACTGGCAGTTCTGGAGTCAAGGACAACAACCCTCACCATGCTTCTTGTGGTACCTATGAAAAGAATTCAAGATCCAATGGTCAAGGACAGACAGACAAAAGGAATATAGCTCTTTAGCCCAGTGGTCAGGGCACTTGCCTGCAAGGGATCCAGCCCTTGCTTCCAGACCTGCTTATACATTTTCTCCCATGACTGTTTAATGTAAATTCATAGTCTCACAAAAGAAAAAAAAAAAGTCAGTGCCCCAGTAGGTTCTTGACTGCTTGGATCAGAGATTACATGGGAGAAGGGAGACCTAGTTGCTAGTTCATGCCCCTAAAACTGCTTCTTCAATTAGGATTGAAGCATCTAAGTCCTTTTGAAGACCTGGGACAAAGTGATTAGGCAATTCATTTCTATAATTACAGTGCTGGGGAAAATGCAAATGATAAAATATTGAACAGACAATGACATCACTTTGTTAGCCAGGAACTTGGAGTTTCTAATCTCACTATGTCATTCCAGGAAGAACTGTGTCTCAGTGACCGGTAATTCTGTGCCTAGCAGAACACTCACTGTCAATCAGGAGAGAATAAAAAGGGCGGTTGATATGAGCCTGATATAAATGGAGTGGTATTGGGATTCTTCTCAGACCAATCATCTAAACTAATTAAGATGACACGCTGATTTTAGTAGCCAAATATAGGATCCTTCCAGGATTCTTTCCCTTAATGTCATTGTCAGTAGAATCAGTTTGACCTCAGCGGGAATGTTTCCTGACTAAGGAATGAGTAAGGAGTGTTGAATGAAACCCACACACAGGAGACCTAAAATCAAAACTGTCTTAAAAAATGCATTAAAATAAAAAGGACTCAGAACTTGTGCTGAAGTATACTATTTTCCTTTTCTAGTTTCATAGTTTCATAGTAGCTAGAGTCGGAAGGGACCTAGGTAGATCATCTAGTCCGACCCCCTGCCTTAGCAGGAAAGAGCACCGGGGTCAGATGACCCCGGCAAGGTGCTCATCTAACTTCCTTTTAAAAATCCCCAGGCTAGGAGCCTGCACCACTTCCCCTGGAAGCTGGTTCCAGGCCCTAGCCGCCCTGACTGTGAAGTAGCGCCTCCTAATATCTGATCTAAACTTACCCTCCGCCAGCTTGTGACCGTTATTCCTGGTCACTCCTGGCAGCGCACGGGGGAACAGGGACTCCCCCAATACCTGCTGATCCCCCCTGACCAGTTTGTAGCAGGCCACAAGGTCCCCCCTTAACCTTCTCTTGTGGAGGCTAAACAGGTTCAGGTCCTGTAGCCTCTCCTCATAAGGCCTGCCCTGCTGACCCCTGATCATACGAGTGGCCCTCCTCTGAACTCTTTCCATATTGTCCACGTCCCTCTTGAAGTGTGGCGCCCAGAACTGGACGCAGTACTCCAGCTGCGGCCTGACCAGTGCCGCATAGAGGGGGAGGATCACCTCCCTGGACCTGCTCGAGATGCATCTGTGGATGCATGACAGGGTACGGTTGGCCTTCTTGACTGCCTCCCCACACTGCCGGCCCATGTTCATCGTGGAGTCAATGACGACTCCAAGATCCTTTTCCGTCTCCGTGCTTGCAAGAGGGGAGTTCCCCAACCTGTAAGTGTGGTGCCAGTTCTTCCTCCCCATGTGCAACACCTTGCACTTATCAGTGTTAAACCCCATCCTATTCTCATCCGCCCACCGTTGCAACCTGTCAAGGTCAGCTTGTAGCCTATTGCACCCTTCTAGTGCACCCACATCCCCCCACATCTTAGTGTCATCAGCAAACTTGAACAGGGTGCTTTCTACCCCGTCATCCAAGTCACTGATGAAGATGTTGAACAGTGCGGGCCCGAGGACCGAGCCCTGCGGAACCCCACTGCCCACATCCTTCCAGGTCGAGAAGAACCCATCCACTACCACCCTCTGGGTGCGGCCCTCCAACCAGCTGGCGACCCATTTGACCGTGTGGGCATCGACACCACAGTCTCCCAGCTTTTTGATGAGGAGTTATGTAGGGCCTACTCTGAACCACACATCAGTCCAAGTTTTACAACTAACTGTAATGGGAATAGAATGAGATGTAAGGAATTGATACAGCTAATGGTCTTGATTTGGCTCAGGTTTACATGGAAAAGGGTCAGCAGCCCTGGCAAGTCCCCATAGGGGGAGGGTGTGGTAGTAAAAAAAACACCCTGCAATTTCTTCTGGATTAGGAGTTTATTGAGAGCCAATAATGCCTTACAAGCATGTCATTCCTTGGAAGGTGTGTAACCAGTGTTAGTAGGGATATAAATCTGTAATATGAGATCAGTTTAGTACCATCCCTCTACCACTTCTAATGGGCATCAAAAATAGCATTATAGGTGACATGCAAAACACTGCAGCAAGCCTGCATCTGACAAGCAGGTCTGACTGGTTCTGCCTCTTTGGATAGCCAAGTTCTTGCTCAGACTTCTCCCTCCACAGATTCTGTTGTTTCCAAAACACTGAAGAATCCAGTCCATCTGGACTGTGCTTTTTTCATTTGTTTACAACGGTCCCAACCTAAGGTCCAGATCCTCAAGGGTATTTAGATGCCTAACTCCTATCTAAGTGGCAAATTCCCATTGATGTGTTATGATTAAATCTGGTTCATTGATAAGAAATGAAGGTAGGCACATAAATAGCTCTTTTGAGTGTGTGAGCAGAAGTGCTACCTGTATAGTGTTGAAGCACTCAGTTTAAAGGTCAGATAGATTTGCACCTTACTGGGTGAGTCTAGTAGTCTACATGTGTGCTTTACTGTGCAGTAGCCTATTTTACTGTGCAGTAAATCACCATGTAAAAAAGCATGCAATTACACTAATTTGTAATGAATTAAACTACTGCACATTAAGTGTCACTTAAAACCGTGCACTTTCGGTACTATACATTAGGACAGCCTAATGAGCATTTATTTGTGCCTCACATTGGCGGTACTAAATTTAATGCCCATTAGGAAAAGTGTATTAATGCATATGTAGATGCATCCACAGACTAACTATATCAGAGTTGCAGCAGTGGCTCACTTTATCAAATGCACTCAGTTTACCAGAGATACTGGGCATGTAGCAAGGTCTCTGCCCTTATATTTCCCTTGTCCATAAGATTAATAATAAGCAGAAATGTTTAGAGAATTATGTTCACATTTTTAAAGAGGTCTGGGCATCTGAGAAATAGGGTTTTCTGTCAAAATCATGTAATTGTATAATTGGAGATGCTGAACCAATATTGTTAAATATTTCCATGAATCTGCCAACTCCAAATATTTCAGCTGCAAATAATTTGTTTCATAAGGACAATTTAAAATGTGTTTTTAAAAATCAGTGAAACAATTATAATACAGCAGGGGAAATACCTATGCTGGTGCCAAGATATTTTAAAATCATCGATTGACTTTTTAGGAATATGCAAAGTGACTTTTAAACAACCTCCTAAACTTCCTGGTGCCACTTCCTGCTGCCTTACCTCAATGTTTCCTTCCATGTTATGTACAATGACTATTTCAAACTGTTTAGCCACAGGTTTTGGGTTACACACAGCAAATCACAGCTCAAGTTCTATACTTAATTTGCAAACAATGTAGGACATTACAATAACTTTTTCTCATAGAAGCTATCAATTACAGCAATTTACTGATATCATTAAGGACAAATTAAATTTTATTGCCCAATTACTTTGATCTCCTTTATGTTGATCATCAAGAGTTTTTTAATAGCATGCAGGTAGGTATTAATGATGTATAACACAACTAGGCCAACGTTTGTATTGTCAGATTAAAAGTAATGGTTGGAATTTTCATAATACAAACACCTAACTATTATCTAAACAGCTGTGCTGTATCTATACAAAGAAAAATTACAAATATTACAAGACTAACTTTTTGCAATACAAAACTAATTTGGTTTTGTTACTTAGATAATGCTATTACATTTATACTGATTATTCCTTTAATTTACAAAGCAATAAGCATTAAATATTAGATTAACTATAAAATACAAATTTATTTCATAGATTTCATAGACATCAGGGCTGGAAGGGACCTTGGGAGATCATCGAGTCCAGCCTTTAATTAGTTTAATTAAATTCATCTCATCCTTATTGCCCAGTATTATGTGGATCAGTAAACTCACTCTGTGCTGCTTATAGAGCAATTTATTTTTAGTCAGTAAGGTATGAAATTGAGTTCAGCTTGTGTGACCTGGAAGAGAATTTCACAACAGAGGCTTAGTTCTACAGCAGCTGAATATGAAGGATTCCCAATGGCTTCAAGAAGAATTTGTTGCATAGAGTGGCCAGTGCTGTTGCAAAATCGGGCCTTATATATCTAAGTTGGGGAGTCAAATTTGCCTCTGGGTCCCCGCATGGATCTGGACTCCAGGGCTCCTCATTGGCCAGATCCAGCCTGGGGCATGGGATGGGAGAAGTGATAGGGCAGGCAACCACCCATGTTCAGGAGCATTCCTGACACTGAGGACCTCGTTCACCAGGACCCAGGAGCCAAATTTTGTGGTAGGCCCCATCTCCACCTAACCAAGCCCCAAAACCATAGCCTGTCAGGCCAGATGCCATGGGTGAATCTAGTTTGCAGGCTGGATGTTTGGCACCCCTGATGTAAGTCATAGTTTTAGGGCCTGATCCCAAAAGCACACTTTTTGCCTTTCAGCGAGGGTGCCCAGAACTATACAGAAGGCACTTTGCACCTTGTAGGGATTGACCTTTGGAGGCAGTTGGCTCTTTGGAGGATGCTTGCTAGTGCCAATTTACAGCAAGAAATCTCTAGTTAATCCTGTTCTGTGATTTTGTGAATGTCTGGATTTTTGTGGGTTTGCTTATTTGATCCTAAGTTTTGTTTTACCTGTTTAAGTCTTGCTGGAAATTCTAGTAGTCTGCAAAAAATCTTTTTCAGCTTTAGCTGATTCACTAGTTTCTCTGGGACTCTGTTGGTGGGACTAGTAGTCCCAGCGTACTTTGACTTTTGCTCTGTAACTGATCCACAAATCCTAAGTGAACCAGCTGACAGTTTTCAGTAGGAATTCATTTGCATGTGCAGCTATTGATGTGATTTTGTGTAAATCAAAAGGTCCAGGTCTAGTTGACAAACCCTGGTCACTTCTTTACCATCCATAATATGTACCAATAAAGCTATTTGATTGACCAAAACATAGAGCCACATGTGGTGCAATTTTCTCTGCTGGGTCAGGTTTGTTCATACATGAAATTCTAGAAAAGCCAGAAGGAAACCTCTCTCAAGTTTCTCAGCCTAGGATCAAGCAAGAACAAAAGAACAATGAAATGTATTTGGAATTACTGTTCTTTTAAAATATGTGCAAATACATTTAACAATGTGTTCATGCAGAGAAGTATTTCTTATCTTTTGCTTTTTGGCTTATTGCCTGAGGAAACATATACCTTTATTAAATACCATTAAAAATACTAGGCCAGATTCAGACTGCTTCAGACCTAAGTTTCAGATTCATGAAGTATCATCTTTGAACAGACAAATGAGCAAACAAATATTTGGCAACAGATATTGGGTGACTATCGGAAAGGTTAAGAATAAACATGTATCTAGCAGAGAACAAATAAGACATTAAAGAAAATGTGCTGGAAAACTTATTAGTATATAATGTTTACCAAAAGTTTGTCAAAGGAAGTCAGAAAGCAGTAAGTTTATAAATTGCTGTACTGCAAAGGGAAAGATCATTTCAAAAGCCCTCTATTATTTTCAGAAATAGGAAACGGCTATTTTAAAATCACATTTCATTTTTATTTTTTCGATATCTACAGAGTTGCCACTCCATTTGGTGGTTTTGAGAGAGCCTCGAAGCTGGTTAAATTCAAGGTACCAGATTTTAATCTATTGCTGCTAAATGATCCCAGGTTCATGGTCCTTGCAAGCCCTTTGTCCAGCAGGAGGTCCTTCAATAGGACTCCTAAGGGATGGGTGTCTGAGAATATTCCTGTAGTGTTCATCCAGCGTTCTGATTCCAATGCTGTTCCAGAAACGGATGACCTGTGAATGAGAAGCTATATATTGTGATGAAAGATGAACATAAGAATCAGTGTGATATTGTTCTCACTTCTAATAGAAGCTACTTGCAACATCTTTTCTTAGTAGCTGGAGTCTAACTAGTAACTTCTGATCCAGTAGCTCTTTTCTGGAATTAAATGTCATCTACAGACTAATACAAATAAAATAATTTTGCAACTATTCATCGAATCATTTTTTTGACTATTGAGTGTCTATACATTTTATAGATTCATAGATTCATAGATGCTAGGGTCGGAAGGGACCTCAACAGATCATTTTACGTTTTTGTTGAATTGAAAACTACTTTGTTTCTAAGTCTAAGCAAGTTAGTTTAGTTTTCATGGTCACTGCAGATTACAAACTGCATTTTAACAAGAGGCAAAACAGCAGGTTGATAACTGATTGCTTATCATTTTTCTGTATTTGGAAAGGCTACAGCATTTGCATGTTATATTTTCTAATACACAGTTTGGTAAGATTGGATTTTTAAATAGGAAACTCAACTTTATTACATGGGCTGTGAACTCTGGCTGTAAAAGCTCTATTCTTATGTCTACTGAATTATCTTAAGGGACTAGTCTTCCCTCAGTGTGTACACAACGCCCATTTGCTTACTTAAATATGCAGTTTCGTATCTCTTATTTTTCTTGTAAAATCAGCTTACACATACAGGTCCACAGCTACATGATCAGACTTAAGCTTCGTACGCTATGGCAAAAGTTAGGTTAATGAAATGCAGCAAACTGCAGCAAACAATACTGTCAATGACATTTTGGCAATTACTTATGTCAATCCATAAAGGGTTCAGCTTCAAGACAGTGCAAATAAGCAGAAATCAGACATGTCTGAGGTAGTCATAAACTAATCACAAAACAGGGAGAAAAGAAAGCTTAAGGGGAAGTATTAAGTGAATACTTTTAAAACTTCACTGAGGTCATGAAAGTACATCCTCAAAAGACTCAATGATCAGTCTTTACTTTTGGGGCAGCAATTTGCAGCTGCAAAAATTGCACTCATATTTCATTTGTATGTTCAAGTCAAGTAGTTAGGGACTCACACTCGCAGATTTGTTGACTGCAAATTTTACAGATTGTAACTGCATCTTCCTACCCCGCAGTCAATTTTAAGGTTTTTGTTGTGCAGAACTTACACTCATGATATGGACAATAATACTGAATATGAGAACCCCAAGCAAAGAAATGCTACTAAGATTAAAGACAGAGTTTATGAGGAGACACAATATTCAGATTCAGAGGGTTCTAGTTTGCTAAGTGATCAGGTTAGCAGATGACAACCACAGTCTGATGCAAAAAAAAAATAGCCTGTTGATGTGAATCAAGTCTCAAGAATACATATAGAGTAAAACAAAAAATATAGTGCCTTGATCAAAAATAGGTTTAGAGATTAGTACTGAAAATCACTGAAGTTAATTCAATGTACAACTATGATTGTTAGCTCTAGTGGAAGAGTAGGACTCCCTCTTCTCCACTTCCCTCCCCTCCCAGAAGTCATCTTGTGCTAAGCCCCACAGTGCAAAAGGAGCCACTTTTTTTGGATCATGACTGTGCAGAGTCCCAGTGGAGCAAACAAAATTTATACCAGTATACAAATCTACACAGAAAGAATCCTTTATAGACTTGGGGATTTGGAGACTTTCCACTGACTTCAACAGACTTTGGTCTGTGCACTCTGTGTACTGTGGGTCACCGCAGGAAGGATATATTATGTTTGCATATGTAATGAAGGGCAATGGTGAAGAGTCTTAGTGGGTGAATGAACAAACAATTTTACTGTTTTAAATGGAGGGGAGGGGTACTTACAGTGGTTCACCTGGATCCACTGTAACTGCTTTGTCTGTCCACTCTTGTCCTGTGGGAAACACACATTAAGTGGAGGCAGTTTATCCCTGATGAAGCTGGGTTTATAGCTTCACGTTCTGTGGGACAGGAGGAAACAGACAAAATAAATACCACAAATCAGCTGGCACATGTTCACAAGTGGTAAATTCCCCTTACCTCTTCTAAGACCACTAAAATTGTTTGGCCATGCTTTCATTTGTGCAAGGGTAAGGATTTGGGTTTATTCTTGCTGACAAAGGTAAGGCCTTGAGGTGACAGTAAACGGTTCCAGATTTGTAGGATTGGAGAAGTCAAAAAGGAAAGACTTTTTTGTACTTTGGTGTTCCTGAGACTAAGGGGCATAATAGGAAATTAGTTTAAATAGGGAACTGAGGGAAATAAGCATAGAGAATGATTTACTAGCAGAATAATTTACTGAAGCAGTTTAAATGAGATCATACATTTGTTACTTTTTCCTAGTAACAAACACATATTTGTTACTAGGAAAAAGTGAAACATATAATGAAAAGGCAGGAAAGGGTTAGAGATAAAAATACATTTCAGAAGGTAAGTT